>NW_028327175.1:198216624-198551981 GCF_987537825.1 Furipterus horrens
CCTATTGTACACTGGGTAAACATTTACAGTAAATCGTTTGTAAATTTCACCCTCGGAACAACGGCAATGCAATCATGTTCGTTATTTCCCAGCTTCTAATACAGTCTTTGGTGGCAGACTTATATTTCTCATATTACCTTGTTCCAAATGTGAGCCAGGGCAGCTGGCTCTTTTTCTTTCTTTACATTTTCATGATTTATATAAATACTTTTCCCGCTGCATTGTATTTTATTTTTATCCTTTGCATTTTATCGGTACCAACCTACTCGTGCATTTCCAGGGCTCCCATGCGAATATTCCTATTTATTCCGTGATTATTTATTGAAAGCTATCTCATGCTCGGTTACTTTGCCACTTTCTTTTGCTTTAAACATTAAACAGATGCAGTATATTTTCAAATAATTTAAACAATACTTGATGAGTGAATTTTCCCTTTTGCCCTGGCAGGATTTTATTCCTTCTGATCAAAAGGGTAACATCTCGGTCGTTGCTATGAGATTGGCTGCAGATTGAATGACCCTCGCAGCTTCCAGGTGGCTGGTGCTGATGGAACAGGTTCCGTTTCTGAGCCAAAGAAACTTCTGGCACACGGAGAGAAAGGCAGGGCTGAGAGGAGGGTCCCGCGTTGTCCTTCAGAACCGTCTCTAGCTATGGACAGGCAGTACCACCCAATTCGGCTGCTGCTACTGAGGTCCTGAATTTTTAACTTGGTTCATTGTAATTACCTATGACCTCATGTGACCGGCCTCTGTGACATTGACAGCACGCAGTGGTCCTGCTGGTTGGCTTGCTAGGCTCTGGAAGAGGTTTTGCGAGGAAAACGAACTTGTGATGCACATCGAAGATCCAGGGTGACTCTGTCAGTGCAGAGGGGACAGAGGCCAGCCCCAGCCCCAGCCCCTGTTTGCCCAGTGGCCCAGTAATTCAGGGGGCCTTGTGGAGCCCCAGTTTCCTCATCAGTGAAAGAGTCACAATAATGACAAACTCACAAAGTTCCCACGACGAGACATTGTGATGAACACAAGTGAGAGCACTTTGGGATGTAAGTAACAAGATATATTGAACACTTTGTATGACTGGGTAAGTTCCCTGGATGACCCCATTTAATCTTTTTTTTTTTTAATAATTTTATTTAAAAAATTTTTTTTATTTTTAATTTATTTTTATTTTTGTTTGTTTATTTTTAGAGAGAGGGGAAAGGAGAAAGAGAGGGAGAGAAACATCACTGTGTGGTTGCCTCTCACTTGCGCCCCAAACTGGGAACTTGACGTGCTACGTAGTCACGTGGCCTGACTGGGAATCGAACCAGCGACACTTGGCTCGCAGGCCGACGCTCAATCCACTGAGCCACAGCAGCCAGGGCTCCATTTAATTTTGACGATGACCCTATGACAAAATTTCCACTGTAATTGTCATGACTGCTGGACCCATTTAAGAGATAAAGATGCTGAGGCTCTAGGAGGCCGGTGTTGCTCCCAGTCACCCTCCAGCTAGAAGGTGGTGCTGCTGTCCCCCGGGTCTGTGTGCTTCCCTGCTGTGCCTGGTGACCTCAGCAGCAAACCCTTCAGGTGTCAGGAATGATTAAGCACAACAATCATTTCCGGTTGCCATAGCACCTTTTGTCTCGAGGGGGCCGGGAGCCAAACCCAGCACTGGGGGACCCTGCGGCCTGTGGCGCACAGAGGTCTGACGGTGACGCCCGCCCACCCAGCGGAGCAGCCAGGGCGGACCGCACCTCAGCAGAGCCCCCACCCAGAGCCCTGCCTGTCCCTTCCTTCTCGCCTTCTGTCGCGAGAGGTCACCTCTTGCTCTAGCTTCTAGCTTTCTTGTGTGGGGTCATAGCATCTCTGACCGGCTCCCCAGAGTGTCTGATAGGACTGTGGTCTGCGTTCCTTTGGTGTCTTTAGTGACCTCCAGGCCCACTGAGTGGCATCTGAAGGGGTCTCCGGTAAGTCGTGTCATTCCCTGAACAAGAGTGACTATCCACCGGAGAATAAACGCGCAGGAAGCAGAGCATGCGGAGGTACAGGAATACAGGTAGAATCTGCGAAGATGGCCAGGTGACCATAGCTCCAAAGCGACTCCAGGATGCAGGTGGGTGGGCACCCGCTGATGTCAAAGGTGGCCGCAACCCATGTGCAGTGCCCCCTTCTTTAAGGACAATGGCCCTGTCAATACGCACATGCATATATTTAAACCTGAAACGAATCTGTGATGTGCGAAGCTACTGATAAATCCACAGGGTTGATTTCTGTGAATCACCCACCACGTGGCTGAATTTTGCCTTTGAGTAAAAACAAAGAGGCTGGATGGCGTGGGCCGTCGCTCCACGCCTCACGCACTGGGGTCTCTGAGATGTCCACGTCACAGGTCTCTGGTCACTAGCAAGGAGAATCAAAGCAGATGTGAGGACATTTGATCTTGGGGCCCCAGAGACCAGTGGGCTCCCGAAGTGGCAGGAGGGTGTTGGGGTGTCCAGGCAGAGAACAGGACAGGGTGCTGCCTGGCCCGTGGGCAGCTGTCGGGGGCAGCCAGGCCTCCAGTTCCTCTGACTCATTCTCCAGGGAAGCTTGGGTACCTGAGCCGTGTATCTGGTCCTTCTAGCTTGAAAAGGTTTACTCCCGCTCTCTCCTTTGATCCCCACAGCTCCGCCATCATTACCTCCAACCTACAGGTAAGGAAACCAAAGCCCAGAAAGGGCATCACCCATCCAAGGGGGCATGGCTGGTTAGGAAGCAGAGCCAGAACTCAAGTACAGCTCTCCTGACCCCAGCCCACCCACGTGGAGTCAAGCAGGTTCGCAAATGCCCCTGCTCCGTGTCAGAGGACAGCAGAGAGGAGGGGACTGGCAGGTCAGGAAAGGCAGCTCTGGACCTGACACCTTGGTGGCTCTTACCTAAGGTGCGCACCTCCTCGGGGCGGTTCTGGCTGTGCCTAATTTAATTACTTGTAACGAGGCATGTTTGCAGCCCCCAGTAAAGACACGTGCAATTACAGTGTGTAATGATGTAAGACTCCCCGAAAATTCTGCGGCAGCCCCTTCCGGGGAGGGCAGAGCCCCCCAGGGGAAGCAGCCCGCGGCTTCTTCACCAAAACATCCCCCATAATTAGGTCGCATTAAGGACGCAATGCCCGTAAAATTGGATTGTTTAAAAATAATGAAACTTGAAGCAGCAAAAGAAGAATTTTAACAATTAAAGATTTTCAGAGGGTGATTAAGGGAAGCGTTCCTTCCAGTTCAAGCTGCTTCAAATGTGGCCGAGGGAATCAGATGATGGGAGGAAATGAAAGGGGCACCCGGGGTGAGTCCCGGCTTTGAGGGGGACAGAGGCCAGGGCGAGCTGTGCGGACGCGGTCCTGAAGCTCAGGGGCTGCCAAGCTTCACCAGTGACCATGGAGTTATGGGTTGACATATGGCTGCCGTTTTTAGAAAGAAGCCCGCCTCCTTGCCTTTTGGACTCTGACCTGAACACTGGGAGGTCACCAGTGAAGGGCTCTCAGGATGCCCAGTCTGGACCCGTCCCTCCAGCCACCGTTCCCATGGCCTTGTCGGGCTCCAGGCACAGCCATCATCATAGCCCACCTTGCGTTAGAGTGACACCTGGTTGACGCTCTGTCCCTAGACTTCAAGACCAGAAGCAGAGAGAGGAATTGTCCTCACTCCTGTTTTGGAAGCTTCCAGAAAGTTCCCTAGAGAGCCCTGGAAATCAGCCCAGGGTATGCTGAATCAGGAAGAAGGGGGGCATGTCTGCTTGCTCACTTTCTGGCTGAGATTTTATTTTGACTTGGCATCTGCAGAAGATTGTTCTATGTGTAGAATGCCCCTCTCATTACTCTTGTCCTTCACTCACTCACTCATTCAGTATTTATTGAGTGGCTTCTACATGACATGGGACAGCCTTGTGTCCCCATGCACTTACATTCTTTGGGGGAGACACAGGCAGTAAGGAAGGAAAAAAATACAGAGTTTCAGTGAGCGAGGATCTTGTGGGTGAGGGCGACCAGGCAGGGTGAGTGGGAGGCAAGTTAGCGAGGCCCAGGGAGGCAGGGTGACGGGGACCCAGGAGAGCGTTCCCAGAGGCTTTGCTGTCAGAGAGCACAGGGGTGGGGACAGTTATAATGTCCTTCACCAGGGTTGCAGAACCTGCCTGCTTCCCAGCCTGGACTCACTCCCACGGCTGGCCGTGAGCATGTCCCCAGTAGCCCGCTCCACTGAGTGGGGGCTGCCTGGAGGTCCCTGTCAAGTGAGAGTCCCCCCACCTCCTGACAGGTACACTCCAGTGCACCTACCCGTGGCCCCCCATGTCTGTTTCCTCCCTGCGCCTCAGTTCCTCACACACAGGGGCCAGGACATCGCTGGTGCTCATCGGGGAGAGGAGGCGACAGAGGCCTCTCTGGGCCTTTCCTCCTGTCTCAGTAGCCCCTCTCAGTGCGTTTCCAGGGCCTCCACATTGATTACCAAACTGGGTGCAACAAATGGAAATGTCTAGGTGGGCACTAGTGCTCTGGGCTGCTCAGACTCTCCAAAAACAAAGCCAGTTGGGGATGGCGCCGCAGCTCCCAGGCCCGGCGAGACTGCTGCGACTGCCCCTCGGCCCTAATGCATGTGTCGAACTGATGGGGCTCCTTCAGAGCTGTCTGAGCCTCAGACAAGGAGGCACCGGTGGGGCTGCACGTGGGGAGGCGGAACTGAGGCTCACGGAGAGGGAGTCAAGGTTCCTGGCCTGCCTCTCGGTATGCGGTTCCTGTCGCTGCTATAACAAATTACCATAGACTTGATGGCTTAAAACAACAGAATTTGTTCTCTGACAGTGCTGCGGGCCCGCAGTTTGATGTCACTGTCACTGGGCTGAAATTAAGGTGTTGTCAGGGCTGTGCTCCAGGGTTTAGGGCAGAATCTTCTCCTTGCTAATTCCAGCTTCCCGTGGCTGCCAGCATTCCCTGGCTTGTGGGCGCATCACTCCCATCTTCAAGGTCAGCATCGTGAAGTCTCTCTCTGCTCTGTCTTGACATTGTCTTCTTTGTGTTTAAAAATTCCCCTTCTTCCTCCCTCTTATAAAGATGCATGTCATTGCATTTAGGGTCCACTAGGAAAATCCAGAATAATCTCCCCATTTCTAGATCACATCTGCAAAGACCCTTTTTCCTAATCAGGAAATTTTTCAGGTTCCAAAGATTAGAACCCAATATCTTCAGGGGCTATTCTTCAGCCTACCACCCTCTCCCACACCACAGAGCCTACGAGGTCAACTGAGAGCTTCCAAAACATCTTCCAACTGGTCTTGACTTTGAGTTCAGATCACTTTCTCCAGCAATCATCCAGTCATATTGGATTAGGGCCCAGCCTAGTGGTCTCATTTAAAGTTAATTACCTCTTTAAAGACCCTATCTCCACATAGGTCACATTCTAGGTACTGATGGTTAGGACTTTCAAGGGGACACAACTCAGCCCATAACATGCCCCCTGTATGCCCTTCCCTTTCCCATGCCGCATTTCCCACTTGTCCTTCAAGGCTCAGTCCCATTGGGGCACCTTCTCTGGGAAGACCTCCTAAAATTCCTTGCCCCCAGTAGAGGTCTTCGCAATAGAACAGTGTCCCCGCAGATGACACGGTTCTCTCAGTGCATGTCACAACTAGTCACATACGTGCCTGTTCTCCCCCTAACGCTCAGGGACTGGGGCCACTGCCCCTTGGCCTCACCTCAGAGCTCCTGGCTCAGGGCCCAGCATGGAACATATGCTCACGAGACCTTTGCCAAATGGAATTAAATAGCAGAACCCTCTCCTCTAGGGCTCCGAAGTCTGTCTCCCTGCTTGTGGGTGGGAGTTGTGTACAGCTCCACATCTCTGGGTACCAGAGCTTGGGGGATCTGAGAGCTAACGGGAAGCAGAACATTTAGGGGAACTCAGCACCCTGTCTATCATCTGCTTCCCTATTGGGGCATTCTGATTTATTGATGATTCTGCTTCCATGAGAATTAAGTACCACAGGTGCTTTAATCTAATTGTCTGTTTGAAGGAGGGGGCACAGTGACATTCCCTTGCGTGGCATAAAACTCTGACCAGACCCAAACCCTAATAAAGTGATGGTCCCGAAGGTTCTTTAGGGCCTGACAGCCCGGCAGGGTCACCATGACGCTCCCTCCCCGGTCACCGCTGAAGGCGAGGTGAGCAGTCTTGGGTGCCGATGGGCGTGCTGGCAGGCAGAACGCCAACCAAGTCCCACTTCCCCGCAGTGCCCGGACGTCTTACCCACCGCCCTCTCCCACTCCTCCCCACGCTCAGTGGGCCGTGACCAGGCTCTTCTCTGAGGCCCTGGGCGGCCTCAGCTCAGCCTTGCCCCTTCGTGTGTCGGGAACGGCTTCCCGATGGAGGTCACCAAACCTGCCCGAGTTCCTCCTGGGCTTCCTGTGAGGGCCCAGTGAGTGCGTATGTGCAGAAGAGCTCTGCGTGGAATGACCACGTGGCTGAGAAACGGAGTGAGCAGTCCTGTGCCCACCGCCAAGGACTCGCAGGCTGTAGGAGGGGACCCGGCCCTCGGAGCCCGGGGACCAGGCTGTGGGCAGACACACTTCTGGCTGTTCTGCTCAGTCCTTCCGTAGACAAGGCCAGGCCAGGCAAGCTGGGAAAGGCCATCTGCACGCAAGCCTGAGGACAGACACCCATTTGCAGGTTACCAGCCTTCCGTTATGGGATTGACACAGAGAAGCGGCTGCAATTCCTTTCGCCAGCTCAGAGAACCGGCATCCGTGAGAAAGTGTCAGCCAGGCCCGGATTCGCGAGCCCCCCAAGTCCTGAGGCGGCTTCGAGAACTCTGACCCTGGGGTGAGGCTCGTTTTCCGGGCCGGGCTCTTCAACCTCCTTGTCTGTTCTCCCAATCACTTCATTCATCTGTCTGTTTATCTGTGTCAACCCATTTTTAAAAAAAAAATTTAATTCTTATTTATAGACTGACCTTAATAAACTCTCCTCAAGTACCACAGGTTTGTCACTGTCACGGATGAAAACATTATTAATGGCAGACCGGCCGGCCGGGGACAATGGCTGCCCTTCCAGCTCCTGCAGAGAGTCGGCTGCGGAGAGGGAACTCGGTCGATGAGGTCAGGGGTTCGCTATGGTGGCTCGTCATTAACGCCCCCTCCCATCGTCCCAGCCAACCACGCCCGCGGTGGGGGGGGGGCACCTCGTCCCTGCACCCGGGGACTGTCCCCAGCTCTCAAGTGCACTGGAAAAGCCACAGCACCAGCCCTGGCCTATTTGTTTGAAATAAAGACAAATAAAAGGGGGTGGGAGGCAGCCAGTGAGGGAGAACGTGTCTGATGCTCCCCAGGGATGGGGAGCAAACTGGGCCCGGCTGCGGGGAGTGGATGCCCGCCATCTAAGCCCCTCCAGTGAGCTGCCATGGCCAGGCTGTCCCGGCCTTAAAGGCAAGACTCCCCTGGAGACAGACCTGAAGTCTGGATCCTGCAGTTCGGGTTGGGGCTGTTGTGCTGTCTTAATTTTCATCTCTTTTAAAGTCAGAGGCAAAAACGTTAATGTAACAGTAAAGGCTATATAACAATAAATCCACCTAGATTTTGTCTTCATATCAATGCAGTCATAAAATAAAAAAAAAATTTAATATGTAACATATAATACATATTTATATATCTAAACTTTTACATATATGTTTGTGTGTGTGTAATATATATATATCATGGAGCAAGAGGCCCACAAAGGCTAAAGCACCTAAGACCCATGAAAGTCCTAATGTGGCTTCTGACCCAGACTCCCGGGCAGCTGTAAACTACATGTGATACTCTTCCAGCTTGGGCAAACCAGAATTTTATTAAAAGGCACACTTCGGCTTTGTGGCCTTCTCTTGTTACCTGACATAACAAACATTCCAAAGATGTTGGTGTGTCAGGGCAGAAAAATATCACATCAAATTGCATATCAAGGCTGTTCCTATTAGCCTTAAAATCAGGCATTTCTATGTGACATCTTGGCACATCCTTAATGGACCTTTGTCATGAGCCTGACTGAGAAACAGGGTGAGCCCTTCCTGTCGGGAGAGGATTAATCTGCTTGAAATATATATATATTTCCCTACTGACTTAAAACAAGCTTAACAATTATTTGGCAGAGTATCTCAAACACCGTTGATTTTCATTCCAGGAGAGGCCTGCCATGTTCGGTGACATGGTTTGGGTATTAAAGGCTGAACTAAGGGCTGAGGCTGCCCAGCTTCCCTAAGCACGTGGCCACTTGGTTGCAGGGAGTCCCCTCTGGCCACCGAGCCCCGAGCCATTGAGGTAAATCACACCACGTCCCCATTAACGTCTCATGTTGTTGCAGGGTGGTAATTTTGACAGCAAAATAAGCCACAAAACTGCATATGCTATTGGGTGACATGTAATTTTAACTTCATTCAGGAGCAAGACTTTTGAGACATGGTTACCTGCGGGAGCAAGCTATAAAACAAGGATGTACAGGAATGTGTCAAATAGAGGGCCTTCCTAAATTACGCCTGGAGGCCCAGATTAATACATTTAATATATTCTGGTCATGAGTGAGGCGCTCAGAGCAGAACAACTGCTCCTTCAGCGATATCATTCATGGCAATGAACTCCAGTCACACTGACAGCCTGGAAAAATGCCCCCACTTTTCAAACTGTACAAATGGTGGTTGGACACAGTAATTCAAAACTGGACACTTCATTTCAAGTTTAAAGCTAGTGGCCCAGCCACAAACTATTACTCCATCTTCTTTATTTGTGGTCCATGGTTTTGTACTCTTTAAGAATCAAATAAATACTGGTGTAATGGTTAGCAACTGCCAGTTGAACGAAAAATACTGCTAAATTCACCAATAAGTCTTTTTTCCACACACACAAATTTATGCCCCAAGAACAGAGCCCATTCCTGCCACAGGGTCTGGGCAGTTTTTTAATGTAGAGGGAGACTCACTTTAGTGATAAGAGTTTAAACCTGAACTCCTTTTTCCTTTCTTCTCGCTCATAGATCTCGCGCTGGGAACAGAAGGAGGTAAACGATCAATATATGTAAGTGGAGGCCCGTTAACTTGAGCCCATTCGCTGCTGGGCAGGAGCCAGGCAGGGCTCCTTCCCGGCCCGTTCCATGCAGACAGGCTTCTGGAAGCCAGGGGATGCTGGGCATCTTCCAGTTGCGTAGCGACTGAGGCATTCCTGGGTGTCCACACATTGTAGATTGTGTTGCTGCTGATAAAAGTATCTCCCATTATCAGAGTGCCATTATTATTATTTTTTTTACTTTTTAAGCAGTTTTATGGAGATATAATTCACATATCATATAATTTGTCCATTCAAAGTGTACAATTCAATGAATTTTAATACATCAGCTGCCCTCACTACAGTTCATTTTAGAACATTTTCATCATCCTGCCCAAATTTAACGGCGGGCACACTGGGCACGTGCCCTGGGCCCTGACTTCTGAAGGGCCCCACAAAACCATGTATTTTTATTCTCCCTGTCTCTTTCTTTCTTTTTAAGGGGCCCAATATTTTCTTCTGCACCCGGGGCCTCAACTGACCTTAATCTGCCTCTGCCCAAACCCCATACCCATTAGCAGTCACTCCCTATTTCTGCTCAACCCCCCAGACCTGGACAGCCGCTAATCTACGTCTGCCTCCATGCATTTGGCCAGTCTGGATATTTCATGAAAACGGAATCACAGAGTAAGTGGTCCTCTGTGACCGGCTTCTTTCACTTGGTGCCACGTTTCTAAGGGCTGTTCGTGATGGCTGTGTCAGTGCTTCGTTCCTTTTAGCGGCTGTATGATATCCACTGCGTGAGCGGACCGCCTTTTATTTACCCATTCATTCGTTAACGGACCAGAGGGCCTCCCAAGTCCCCACCTCAAACTTTCGTAGCAGGCCTACTACGTGCCAAGTGTGCAGAGCGCAGCGGAGCATACATTTATGCACAGCTTCGAAGCCTTGTGTTACCCAGCACCACACCGGGTACTGTTAGTTCCTGGTTACTTGACAGCTGGGGACGCCAGGCAGACTGCCCAGTCGTCTTACCTGGGACAACATCTCGGAATGTGGCTTCCCGCTCAAAGATCTTTCGTCCGGGTGAGATGGATACACTTGAGTGGGGGCAACACAGCGACCCGGGGAGAGTAAGTCCCTCTCGATGGGAAGGGGCAGGAGCTGCAGCGTGTGTTCGTTACAGAGGCGGACTCGGGGGTCCAGGCAGAGATCACGCAGAGGGAACAAGCTGTGCAGTGCACAGGTGTGGGGTTCAGCAGGGCTCATCTTCATTCCCACCTTGGGGTGAGAGGTCGGCTGTGATGAAGTCGCTGCTCGACCATCAGGAGGCTGAGTGAGACCCGGAGGGGCTGGCTCCATCAGGAAGCTGAAGCAGAGCTTTGCACACTGAGGCCCCTGCCTCTCTGAGCGCTGGGCAGAGGGAGCTGAGAAACTGCGTCCTGGGGTCCTGCCTGGCACCCACTCTCCCCTTCTTCTCATCGACAGAACCTGGACTACATTTCCCAGCCTCCCTTCCTGCAAGGACGGGTCAATGAGAAAGCAAAAGTCGTAGGGCAAGGATTATGGGAAATCTCTCCTTGGAAACAAACAAACAAATAAACTTTTTATTAAGAACATTTTCAAGCATAAAGGGAGAGAGAGAGAGAGACTAGAGGAATGGACCCCCATACACACCGTCACCAGATTTCACAGTTAACATTTTGCCATACTTGCTTTCTTCCCCCAAAGTAATTAAAAATAATTACAGACATGACGACATTTTACATCTAAATATTTTAGGATGCATCTCCCCCAAAGAAGGACATTTCCCTACATACCCACAATACCTATCATACCTAACAGCATAAATAACAGTTCAGAGAACCAGCGCATACCGCAGTCAGGGACTCTCTTTAGAAGAGGCTGACTCGGAAGGGGGGCGGCCGTCTTTCTGACTCTCCGCCTTCTCCCTCGTTGCGTTCCCGGATCCCAGACATGAAGCTGGAGCTCCAGCAGCCTTCCTGTGACTCTGACGTCACCCTGAGGACAGGCGTCAGGGTTGGCAAAGTGGGAAGAGGGAAGGGTAGGTTGCCAGGTTAGGAAAAAAACCCAACTAACAAAATAAGGTACAAAAAAAACAGAAAACAATAAAAACAAAAACAAGCAATCAAACACCCCCCCACCCCGACACCAGCTTCATTTGAATTTCAGATCATTGGTTCCGCATAAGCATGCCTCATGCGATATTTGGGACTTACGTACATTTAAATATTAGTCATCGGTTACCTGAAATTCAAATTTAAAAGGACATCTGTCATTTTTTACGGCAACTGTGGGATGACCTGGGTTCCTGTGGAGCTGCCTAAGAAGCCCGGCCGTGGTCAGATCCCCAGCCATCCAGCGTCCCAGCAACGTGGCTCAGTGGCCGTTAGCAAGCACCAGCCACAGGCTGGGCCACAGCCAGCCGACCTGAGGAGGAGCCGCTGGCGGATGTCCTGGGCGCCTGTTGCCGGGGCACAGGGAGGAGGCATCTTCCAGCCTCGTCTGTCTTTCTGTCCCCAGGGGACTCTGCCCACCAACCCAGGCCGCGGCTGTGGCGAGAGGAAGCCAGGACCAGCAGCTGCTGCTGAGGGAAGGGGAGACCCCCGAGACTGAGCAGACCTAGGACTGCAGTGAGTGTGTTCAGTTATGTGTGGGGGACACCGAGACACAGTGGAGGGGGGGGGCAGGGAGGGTTTGTGGCTGGTTCCCTCGGGCTGGGGGGACAGGCAAAGACAGTGTTGGAAAAGGTTTCCTTGGAGCAGGGCCCGAGAGGACGTGCCACCTGCAGGGACAACCCCTCATTTACTGAAGAGGGGAGAGGACAGACACCAGCAGACAGCGCCCTGAGCCAGCAGAGAGGCCAGAGCCCTTCCTCACCCCTTTCTCCTTTCGGGGTCCGCCTTCACCCTGAGCCCTCCTTAAATGCCAGCTCCCCCACATGTGGCTGTGCCTCGTGGGCCCGCCGAGGATGCCCCAGGGTCCCACCACGCGGCCCGCCTAGGGGAGCATGTCTGCTCGGGAGTGTGGGGCATTACCCTTCATGGACTCAAAGGTCAGGTGCCGATTCCACCTTGGCGCTGGTAATGAGGAGTGCGGCAGGCAGATGGAGACCACTCCCGCTCACAGTATGCTAATTCTGCTAACCAGTGGACCAGGAAATGGCTGGTCATTTGCGGCCCCATCAAGACTCAGAGATGCTGCCTCAAAGCTCACTTGTCTTTAATGCTGTCCCCTGTTGGGGCTCCTCAGAGCGATCACTCCAGCCAATTTCCAGAGTTGCAGGCAGCAAGAGGAACGGGACAAGTGATGGATGTGCAGGTCTTCAAGGGAGACCCCCCCACCCCACCGGCTAGCAAAGCGCCCTGTGTCCCAGCAGCCACTGGCTGCCCTTGGCCCAGTCCCAGCCCTCCACCTCTGCCTCTGCGCTCAGCAGGCCTCCCTCTCAGGGCTGCGGCTGGGACCAAGGGGGCAGACACGTGCTGCAAGGGCCACGGGGTCCCTGGACGAGGACAGAATTGCTGTGTGCCTGGTGGCCTTTCTGGTCTCTCTGCTGACTCTCAGCACGTGGTGGCCCCTTTCCATTGCTCCTGGGGGGGGGGGGGCAGGAGCTGCAGGTAGGACAAGAACCTGCCTGGTATTTGCAGAGCTTTGTTTTCAGGTTTTGTGACCAGCCTGAGGCCACACCTGGGGCTGCCCCCTTGGCTGCCACTCAACCCCTCAAGTCTAAGACTTTCAGCCCCAGAACTTTGGGTGCAAATCCAGTCCTCCTGGGCGCTCTTCCTTCTGACCACCAGCTGTGGAGAATTGCATCGTCCTTGGCTGTGGGGAGCCCCAAATTGCAAAGACTCTCCCTGCCGGATAACACAGGTAATGGGGCACCGCAGCTCTGCACCCCGAATATAACACTGTGTGCCTTTTGTCCCAGGGATTCCGAGATGCCACCTGACAACCTGGCACATGGCGGTCCATGTCATTGTCATTTTAGGAAAATTGCTGCTGGAAAAAGCCCACTTGAAATGGATCTGTTATAACAGGGACCTCCTTTCCTAGGAGATGGTGAAAACAGAAGAGGCTTTTGTGGAATTTGTCTTAAAACGTTAAAAAATTGTATTAGGATTTATTAAAATAAATTTTTTTCCTTTTTTTTTTAAGTCAAGGCTATACCTGCAGCTATCGTCTTAGACTGAGCCACGATTGACTCAAACATTGACTTGGGAGCATCAGGTCAGCATTGTCCTCAGCAAAGCTAATGGCACGATGGCTCACTCGGGGGGCCGTCCTTTGTGGCTGATTTTCACCGCGTGGTCTCACGGAGTGTCCTTTTTGCACAATTACCCAGAGGCTTCGTGCACTGTCACAGGGCGCAGCTCAGGCCACAGCCTGCAAACCACTCTCTTTTGCGTGTCTGCTGTGCCGTCACCCTCGCTCACTTTTTTCCTTCGCATCAACAACGGTCGGACCCTCATCTGTCAAGGGCTTTGTGTAGAATTCAGACACTTCTCCAGCATCATTTCATGGCTTCACGAAACCCCGCCCTTTTGGCACGATTGGCAGTTGTACTGTGCAAGCCATTTATACTTTGCCATCAACTTATATGGGTTTTGCATAGGCGACAGAGATGGGCACTAACATTTAGTAGAAAGGGACACCTGGGTGGGCACTACTTTTGTAGTGAGCAGTGAGTGTTTGGACAGCTCCCGTGACCCTCCGGAAGCTACATGACTGGGGACTCAGGTGATGAGTCCTGGCCTAGCGAGGACCTAGGTGTGGTGGTCCTCCTGTCATGCAACCAGGTCCCCCTTCCGCCAAGGAGCAGCGGAGGCAACGAGCTTCATCCGGTGCTGTCCCTGCTGGTTCCCGGACCGCATCGGAGGTAAGATGAGTCTGAAAAGAACCGGGCCAAGCCTAACACAGCAGAGCTCTGCCACAGAGCTCCGGATTTAAGCAGAACCTCCTTAGATGGGGTTCAGGCAGCCCTCTCATCCCTGGGGCTGCAGGATTCAGTCTGGGATGACACTTCCTGGGCTGTCTTCCCAGGGCACTCGAGGAGATAGTGAGCAGGACTCTGGGAAACCAGTTTCATTAAACACCAGCGTCTTCCAGGTCTTAACTAACCGGAGTGGTAAGCAAAATGCATTGGGTGTTCACCACATGCTGGGTATTGTTGCAAACGGGCCACAAGTATTATTTCATTTTCACTACCCTTTTAGTGGGGAAGTAAGATATAGAAAGATGACGTTTGCCCTAGCTGGTGAGGCTCAGTTGGTTGGAGTGTTGTCCTGTAAAACGAAAGTTTGCATGTTCGATTCCTGGTCCGGTCACATGCCTATGTTGTGGGTTTAGTCCCAGGTCGGGAGCCTCTGAGGGCGACCACCAGTGGAGTTTCTCTTCTATATCGGTGTTTTTCTCTCTCTCTCCCTCTCCTTCTCTCTTTCTCTCTCTCTCCCCCAGGCCTCTCTCTCTCTCTCTCTCTCAAAGCAATGAAAAAATGTCACCAGGTGAAGATAAAAAAACGAAAAGTTTTTTTTCCCCAGATCACACAAGTGGTAAATTGCGAGTTGAGATTTGAAGGCAGGCAGCAGGACTCCAGACCTCATACTTGGAACTAATATCACTTTGGAAGCTAACTTGGCTTTTCTTTTCTGGGTCTGAATAATGCTGGGGGCGCAGAACTGAGGTATTGCAGGTCAGCTAGCCCCTCTGCCGCATGTGATGCGTGAAGAAATTACTTGCTAAATGCAGCCTCCAACTCTAATTGCAAACTGCAATAAAACCCAGTGTTCCCTAACCTAACAAGTGTACTTTAATTAGGAATTCATTTAATAAATTCTATGCATAAGTCGAGAAACTGTCTGTATTTTAGGAAAAGCAACTCCAGAAAAGCTGGTGTCATTTCGTCTCAACAGACCCGGCAAGTATTTTCTCAACGGTGCCTCATTTCTTGAAACTGAGAAAATAATTGGGTTGAACACGCTCAATGCAGACTCTCTCCTACCAGCGGGCTCTTTGATAGCTCCTGAAAAGTCACTTTTTGGGGGGCTCATTATTCCTCAAGATCGTGTGCTGCTCATTTGCATGTGAAAGAGGAAGTTCATAAAAGCCCTTTCTTATTTTTTAAC
Source organism: Furipterus horrens (assembly GCF_987537825.1). Classification (NCBI taxonomy): domain Eukaryota; kingdom Metazoa; phylum Chordata; class Mammalia; order Chiroptera; family Furipteridae; genus Furipterus; species Furipterus horrens. The sequence goes on from NW_028327175.1 coordinate 198,231,780, forward strand.
ACAAGTTCAAATCAGGGGCCATTATCATCCTATAGAAATACCCAAATGGCATATGGATCATTCTGGAGAAGGGGGGTGAGCGCCTTTTAAGAGAATTGTTTTAGTTTTTGCAGGAAATTAATCAGAGGGCTGGGCTTTGTGGAGCCGGGAGCGAATCTAATCTGTCCTTTGTTCAAATTTGCCTTGGTCCAATTCCTAGCAATTGTAGACAACATGCTCTTTTGTTCGGGAGACACTTGTTACATGCATAATTAGAGACTGCAGTCGCTGTGTTTAAAGAAAAACTGTTTTCCAGTGTAATGTGTGATCTTGATAATAGTATTTTCATCAAAGGTAGCAATTACATTCATTAAGCTGGGACTGGCATGGCAGCAAGGAAATTAAGTGGGACGTGAATAAAAAGCTCCCCTCTGCCCTTTGTCATCTGCTTCGCTTTTTAAGTTGAAATGCACCATGGTGAGCTGGCTCTGGGAAATACATAGTGAGTATAAAAAAATAAAGTCCTCCTTAACCTTTCTGAATAATGACCCTGCAGATATCCTAAGGACGGCAACATAGATGCACTTTTCAAATTCAAGGGCTTTATTCTACCTTAATTTCCTATGCAAGTTTTAAATGAGCTCAACATAGGATTTAGGTCTTTAAAGGCTGCAGGGCTCTTTGGGATTAATTCGCTGTTCTTTGCGCACATAAATTAATAGTTTTGTGTTCTCAAAAAACCCACAACAAGGCATCAATCAACCAGTTTCGGAGAGAAATAAGGCATTTGCCTATTTTTTAATTACCCCTTTAACTATACATTTAGGTTTTCTTACTCTTTCATGCTGAGGCTGATGTAAACGAAGTCCACACACCGAGGTAGAAACATTGCACAGGACAAGAGCCTCCAGCTTCTTGAATCTCACTGTGTTGCTGGAAGAAATTTATTCTGGAAAAGACAAAGTGTGTGTGTGTGTGTGTGTGTATGTGTGTGCGTTTCCTCCAGGCAGATGCTCTGTGTCCTCACCCCACCCCACCCCCCAGATTTAAAGTCCTGCTTGAAAAATGTCCTTGCAATGCCTCAAAGGGCTTGATGATTTCAATTTTATTCAACAGAGCACGGTGATAGCCAGGCATTCCCGGGCAAAAGTAGATGGAAATATGCCACCTCCTATCAGCACCCTGGCTCCGGCCAGTGTTTGAACCTGAAAAGCTTTCTGCGAAAATGAAGCCAGCCCACAGAAATCAATTGGGGGCCCCTATTCCTCGTGATTGGACATGCACAGCGCTGCGGCGAGAATCATTATCTCGAAATTGATTGACCCAAATGCCATGCAGATCATCTTGTCGGGGGAAGCCAGGGTGCTTGACGGGCTCTGCATTTTCTGCTGGCTGCACAGCCAGACGCGGCCGTGGCCTTGAAGGCCACCCTCTAACCGAGCACTTCGGGGCATTGCCCTTGGCGAAGAGAGATGCTACACCACAGGAAAAAGTGGGACTTGGGAAGTTTTTGAACTTGACACTCTGACCTGCGCAGCGGCAGTTGGTTTGACTTTAGGAGATGACAATACTGAAGGAGGAGCCAGGAGACCCAGCCGTGGCCCCAGCTGGAGACAGGAGCCAACGTCACCTGCCTGGCTTACTACACGCCTGGGACTCTCTGGGGGTTTACACGCACTGTGCACCTGACTCCTTACAGCAAGCCTTCCAGGTGGGCACTAGTACCACCAGCATGTCCATTTTATAAAGAAAAACAGATCTTAGCGAGGGTAAGGAACCCACCCCAGGTTGTACAATTAGGAAGTGAGAAGCGGACGCGCAAGCCCGGCAGTCTGATAACAAAGCCCAGGCTCTTGGCTGCATGATCCTGAGAGCAAGGGCTTTGGCTCCCTGGGCTCGGGTCCCGTTGACGTGAATAAGGGGGTAGCTGGCAAATCCTGGTGTCACAAGAGCTCGACAATGACAAGATTTTTCAGAAGACCTTTCAGGGTATCTTGAGCTTGTTTTGTGGACATCCCTTGAAGAGCCACAGGTAGCCCCCCAGAGCAGAGAGGACAGAGCCAGGTATCTAAGGATCGGGTACCTTTGGGCAGCTAAAGGTCCCAGGAGGTAGGTAGCCTGATGACATGCTGGCAGGCGTGGAGCTCCATCCACCAGCAGGAAATGGCACTTTTTTAAAAGTTTTGACTGGGACAAGCTTATTGAGTCGCAATATTTGGAGATGTTTTCTGGTAATCATTCGCCCAAACTGTCGCTCTTACAAGGCGGTAGCTCTTGGCAATAACAGATCTCAGCTCAGTGTGATGGCTTCTCAGTCACTTTTGGTTCATTGAACAGGCTCAGTTCATTTAAGACTTACAAACTATTGTCTCATGTCCACTTTGAAACTACTGTGTCCCAGACCCCGGCACTGGCCCTGCCTGTTTGTGACTCAGTCAGCCTGCTGTACGTGCGTGTGCGCGCGTGTGCGTGTCGGAGGCAGCGGAGTGCAGGGTCCCTCTCGATTTTTCTCCTTTCCCCCTCCGGTGCTGGAGTCGGTTGGGGCGTCAGGGAGAGAGCAGAGAGAGCAAAAAAGACACCTCTGCCTCCTCACCTGGCTGGGCAAGGCGCTGTTCCACCTTGACTTGGCTGTTCTAGCAACTTCTCTATGTGCACACTCCAAAAGAGGGTTGGCCAGAGCCAGTTCTGCTATCCAGTCTCTTGCAAGAGTGGCGACATTTTCCAGCTGGCTCGTTCCTCTTTGGTGCATACCTCGCTGTCCTCAAGAGAAGGGATTCCGGCAAGATCATGTAACACAATCTCATCAATGCCTGTGCCAATTCTCGGGCCGGTGGGCACCCAGGGGACCCATCTTCCGTAACCTTTTGGAACTGGGAACTCGAGACGGGGTGGTCCTCGCCCCCCTCTGCGGTTCCCCCATGGTGTCCTGAGTCTTTTTCTCTCCTGTTCTTATGGGAAAAACCAACAATCCACAAGCTAAATAAGGTGTCCAGCTGGGAGCAAAATGCTGGGCTGCCTTCCTTGTAGGAACCTCAGCTCTGGCTCTGTGGAGGTGAACACCCTGTCCTCCACACTGGGGTAGGGGGGGGGTGACCCCCTCTCTCACTAAAGACCACTGACTACACTGGGGTTCTTCTGAGACCTGTGGGGAGGTAGCTGGTCCTGCCCCCAGCAGTCTTCTCAGCTCCAAGTACGAGGTACCCATGCATGGTGACCTTATATTTTTAAAATTGATTTGAGAGAGAGGGAGGAAGGAGAGGTAGATAGGTAGGTAGATAAACATCAGTTTGTTGTCCCACTTACTGATGCATCCTTGGTTGGATACGTGCCCTGACTAGGGATGGAACTGGCAGCCTTGGCCGATCAGGATGGCGCTCTAACCAATTGAGCTACCTGGCCAGAGTCTGGTGACCTTATAATTTACCGCCCAAATTGGAAAGCTCTTTTGAAAGTGACAGGTGGCACTATTAAAAATTGTTTTGAGCCAAAAGGCATAAACTGGGACTGCCTAGAAAAGGGAGTCATATTGTCCCCTGATCCTTGTCACCTCCGGACTCCAGCTCGTTCTTCAAAAGGGCAGAAGCATACCCTCCACCCTCTGGACCATCAGTCAGTGCCATGTCACCTCTGAGCCCCACCCGCACTGTTGTGGGGGGCTGTCCAACTTTGCCCAGGGCTCCTTTCCCCAGAGTTGTGTCTGGGTTCTGGGGGTGGGTCTTAGCAGAGCCAAGAGTAAAGGGCCCTCCTGGAGCCTCTGTCCCTCACTGCACAGCTTGCCTCCATGAGTCTGTCCTCCTGGCCCAGGAGCTGCCTGCACCCTGGCTGCGCTGCATCATCTGGGATGTGCTGCAGGTTCAGCACCTTCTGCGAGGCCAGAGGGCCTTCCCAGCCACCAGCCTCCTGGGGCCCCACCCACCCTTTCCTCTGGCACACATTCCCGGGGTGCCAGTCTCGGGGACACGGGGGGCACGAAGGTCTGTCTTCTACCAGCCTGGGGCAGTCCCTTTCATCTGGGGCAACCTGATCTCTCCCCAAGCCTTGTTCCCTCTTGGACTTGTTCCCTCTTTCCTTCAGTCCCCACTGCCCGATGACAACAGGGACAAAAGTCTTGTGAGGGGTGAGGACAGGGGGAAGAGGAGGAGGAAAGGGAAACAGTGAGCCCCACAAGCAACCCCGCCATACCACTTGAAAGCCACAAGGTCTTGGAGACCAGTCCAGCCTGCTTGGGCAGGCGCTCTGCACGCCGCCTGGACCCCGTGGGCACGGCCGCTGTGTCTCCTACGGCGGTGAAGACCCGCAGAACTTTCCACGACAATGAAGCCGCTCCACAGCTGTGCAGCCTGATCCGGTAGCCACAAGCCCCACGCTTGCAATGTGGCTAGTGCTGCCAAGGGGTTATGTTTTGTGTTTTATTTATTAACTAACTTAAATTTAAATGGCCGCCTGTGGCTAGTGGCTGTCACACTGGACAGCAGTTCCCGAGAACGTGTTGAAGAGGAGCAACATAATCCAACTGACGTCTGAAAGGTAGTCTCAGGCTGCTAGGGAGGTGACCGGGTTCTGGGGAGGTGACTGCACTGTCCCCAGGGAGAGAGCATGCCTTTGGACTAAGGTGCGGGCAGAGGCGAAGGAGGCCCACTCGTGGCGGGGCCTCCACACACCACTCTGAAAAGGCACTAACCAAACAGTGCTTCCCATCCGGCCATCTATCCTACAGAAATGTTTGCCAGCACCTGGGCTCAGCTTTTTTGGAGGCTGAAGCAGGGGAGGTGTCGTAGTCTGTTGGGGCTAAACTGGGGGCTTACAAACAAGAAACGTTTTATTACTCACTGTTTCCAGGGCTGGGAATTCCAAGATGATGGTGCCATCAGATCTGGTCCCCAGGGGGGCCTGCTTCCTCACTGACAGCAGTCTTCTCACTGTGATTTCAAATGGCCCAAGGGGCTAGGGATCTCCCTGGGTGGCTCCTTTGAGGACATTAATCCTATTCATTCTCACTTCCCACAGGCCCCACCTCCTAATACCATCACCTCGTCATTTAAGATTTCAATGCATGCATCTGAGGGGCGGGGCACAAAGATTCAGTCCATAGCAGATGAAAAAGTTCCTTTCTTATCCCAAACCAGGAAATTCCATCAAAGCTTTTCAGGATTTTGGCTTCTCCCTTCTGACCCTGGTTATCTCAAAAGTCTCCCTCATTCAGAGAGGAAAAAAAAAAAAAGCACCTCCTAATTTCATAAGTCCTCACAATTTTTAATCCCCCAAACTTATTTGGGTACATTTGAGATATAAATGTAACTGATATAATTCTCCTGTTTTCCTCCCTAATGATAGGAACTCAGTTCTCCCTCAAACTGTACTTAGCAGCCTCTGAACTCAGGGCTCAGCTCTATCTAGGTCAACGATCGGATCACTGCCTGGAGCAGCCCCAGAGCCTGCTCTTGGGTATATGTTGCTCCTCCGGGGCCAGGACTCTCACCCCACTCAGCATCACTGGGGAAGGGAGGGCGAAAGAGGAGAGAAACATCTATATGAAAGAGAAACATCAATCGGTTACCCTGCGTATGGGATCGAACCTGCAGCCTAGGCCTGTGCCCTGACTGGGAATCGAACCAGTGACCTTCTTGCTTTGAGGGAGAGCGCCCAACTCACTGAGCCGCAGCGGCCAGGGCAGCATCAGCGGGCATTTCCGGACTGGCTTGTTTCCTGAGGTTGCCCCTTGGCCTGTTCTTCTGGTTTCCCTTTACCCCACACCTGAATGCCAGTGTTTAACAGTCCTTGGCTGCAGGCCCCACCTCACCCTTTCCTCACTGAGGAAAATTCTAGACTCCTTTCCTAGGCTTACCTTCACCTCTAACCAAAGCACATCGACCGCTTTTACGGTAAAGCTGGATGGGAAAGGGGGGAATGGTTTGCACCTCCTCTCGAGCCCCGCGCCTGCCCACCCAGGCTTCTCCAGGCCGGGAAGCAGAGGCACGCCTCTGCTGCAGACCACGCGTGCCCGCTTTAATTTGCATTCTTTGATGAACACACATTCTAGTTCTGTATGCTTTGAATAAAATATTTTTAAAAATCCCGTGGGTCATAATGAAGTACATATAAGATCATAACAGAAACACAAAACACAAAAGCAGAGGTTAGAAAATAAGAAAGCGCTAGAAAGAGCACGGAGTAGGAAGTCTTCAGAGGTGGCCTGTGTAAAATCTTAAAACTCCGTAATAATCGAGCGAGCACAAACAGGACACCACACATTCTTTATCTGAGGAAAATTTAATTACCGACAGAACAATGAAAATCTATATGGCAACCATTCATTCTCATCAAATCCGCAACACGAGGCTGAAATCCCTGAGATTCCACCCTCTTTATTAATTGAAACTGTAATCACTGATCAAAACCAGGAAGACCGTAGTGGAGCCTGCAGCTGTGGGCTTGCTCCGGCCCCGTGAACATCAGGGGCCCGCAGAGGGCACACGCAGGCTGCTGGAGTTACCCTCGGGTCCTGGGGAGGAAACCCTCCAGCAGAGGTAGTAAACGTGGTAGAGGAACTAGGGTCCAAAAAAATGACAAGTTAGGGGAGCAGGACAACTGCAGAAGGACCCGAGAGAAATGAGTGTTGAGGGAAGTAACAAAGGCTTCAAAACCAGCCAACCAGCCACCGCGAGTCCTTTCTTCTGCTGAACAGACGGAAGGACGAGGCTTTTCTTTGGAGAGCACTTCCTCTCTGCTGCCTTGGGAACACGCTGGCTTTGCTGTGACGACGTGTGATTCCGTCCTCTGCGGGCCAGGGGCGAACACCGTGGTGCTGAGCTTGGGTGCAGGTTCTCCAAAGGCTACATTAGTCAGAGGTGATAACGTAAACCTGCTGTGAAATTTTTATTCTTCTGGAGATTGCCCTGGATTGCTGAGACCAAACAGAAACTTCAGACCAAAAAGCTAACTGGAATGATGCAAACATCTGTATCAATTTAGGGTCAATGAGGTGAGAAGTGTGGTAACTCAAAGGGAGCAGGAATGCCCACCCCAAATGACGACTTGTCTTGTGAGAACATGACAATAAATGAACAGAGCCTATATTTGTTACACATTGTTTAAATAAAAACCAAACAAACCAACAAACCCACCTGGCCTGACCAGGTGGCTCAGTTGGATGGAGTGTTATCCCACACACACACCCCAAAAGGTTGTGGGTTCAATTCCAGGTCAGAACACATACGTGGCTTGCAGGTTCCTTCCCCAGTTGGGGCACGTATGGGAGGTAACCAATCAATGTTTCTCTCTTACATCAAGGTTTCTCTCTCTCTCTCTCTCTCAAGTCAATAAACATATCCTTGGGTGAGGAATACAAAAACCCACCCATGTCTTTCTCTATGTGGCAACTGTTTTACTATTGGTACATTTCAATCTAAGTCCCAAGACTTCTGGCCCATTGGGCAAGTGCAGGGTTGTTTCGGCCTTAAAATACCCTTATTTCAAAATACATTTATAGCGAGCTTAGCAGCAGCAATCAATAGGCATGTCCTTAGCCTCTGTCAGTAAAGTAACTGGGTATCAATTGAGTTGGAAAGAGGGCGCATTCGCGTGCAAAGGAGCTGTACCTACACTCCCAGGACTCAGTTATTCTAAAGCACAGTGAAGACACTGGGGTAGGGAACGGAGGAGCTGCCACAGCTGAAACTTGATAAGTGGTAGAATTCCCACTTCAAGGAAAGAAAACCAGAGGGAAGAGCCAGCCAAAAGGAAAGCAAAGGAAGCACCATTTTACACATAAAAAAATTATAGTTCCCAGGTCATAACAAACACAAGCAGTAGGTTGGATTTGGCCCGCAGTCACAGTGCGCCCACCCAAGTTGAACTACGAACCTGCGACTTCAGGACTTCGGAACTTTTTCCTCCTGGGAACAAGTATTTATGTATAAGAAAATATTACCTTTGAATACTTCAGGTCAAATCACATAAAATCAAATTACAAGTAAAGACAAGATGCTAATCCCAAGACCAGTGCAGAAGCCCTTGGGCGGAAACCAGGCTTGGCAAAGCAAGACACCCCCTGCTCTGTGCAGGGTGGACATTTAAACCTGCTCTGTGCTCTCTCCCCGCAGAAGTCAGGTCCTTCCCAGTCCCCTCTGAGTCAGAGTCTAGTCTCCCCTGGGGCTGAATGAAGCTGCCTCCTCAGCTATGGTTATTTGAGAAAAGCAGGAAAATCGGTTAAAAGACAATGAACGCACAAAAGTGAAAAACTCCTGTAACCCTCCTGGTGGCTTTAGTTTTATATTCAATCATAGAAGTAACATTGCATTGAACTCCAATTACACAGGCACCACTGTATCCTGTTATAAAAATGCAAGCAGGGATGATGCCAGCGACCCCATGGCTGCCTTGTGGACCCTGAGTCCCAGAGCGGCCAGCACTGCAGCTTAGTGTGGTGACTAGACTTTCTGAGCTCATTCTAAGAACTTATATACATGCCTGGACTTACAAAATGAGGGCTTTTTACTGTTCTGCAGAAATGCTGTGCGATTTGGAATTTGTAAAATAAGACAACTTGGTGATGATTTAATCTCGGTACCTGGATCTTATTATTTTTCTACGAAAAGCCTCATTTTTATTCTTATGAAGGAGGCATATAACACGAAACAAAAGCAAGTCAAACCAAAATGTTTCGGCAGGAACAAAATACTTTCAAATATAATCGAACTGAGGTGATAATTATTAACCACTCAATTTCTGTGCAGCAAGGTCTGATTTCAGCTGAACCTCAGCTAATTTCACAGTCATTTCTCTATAAAGGGCGCCACTCACTTTTAGGTTCGTTCCCAGCGTTTGCTTTTCTCTCTGAACCTCTTCTCTGAGAGATGGATGGACGTTTTCTGTTCTGTCTGAGAAAGCAGCAAGACCTCCACCCTTCTCTCGGCTTGTTGCACACCCCTGCACCACGCTGTTGTCAACCCTAACTGAGGCAGGAGAAAGAGAACCAAGGATAACCAATTCCTTCTCCAGAGTTAATGCCAAACGATCACTCAAGAAGTCATCACTTCCTGATTTCAGATTTTTGAAGAAACAGTTTACAGGGAGAACTCTGGTGAGCTCATGAAGGCATTGCAACAAAGCTGTGTGATTCCTGGAATAGACTATTAAAATCCCTTCAAATGCTGTCCTTTGTTTCCAGTGGAAGAGTGTCCCATCCAAACCTTCTGGCCCTTTACAAAAGCAAATGTCAGGAAATTCCTTGATTACTTCACATTGCATGTGTTCTAGGAGCCGTGCCTTCACTGAAGTCAGGGCACAGCTGGGTGATGTGATTTGGAGGCAAGTTTTGTGCAACGTTGCAAGAAGTGCAAAGAGATCTTCCATGTGTTCTATAGGTTTCTTTGGAAATGTTACTAGGTATTTCCCACTTGCAAAATCTTCTAGACTTAAAAAAAGCCTGCCACAGGGAACATAACGATGTTCAGAACAGTTGCCATTTTCTCTCTCCCTAATTTGTAGCAGCACGATGCAGCAAAACTGACTGAGTGCTAAAAGCGGTGAAAGAGATGTTACAGCAGTAATTATCTCTACACACTCTTTCTCAGATGGCTGTCCACAAACAAAGCTCTCCTCCTCTTCCTCACTATCAGCAGTCATCTTGATCCTTTTTGCCTCTGATCCTACTTCACATGGCACTGGGCATGGTGTTGGAGAAGAGTCCCTACTCAACTTGACCAGCCTATTTTGACACTTAACAAGCCGAAAGTTGGAGCAATGGGGTTCATCCATTAACAATGACAAAGTCACCTGGTTCAGGGACAGTTTCAGAGAAGACATGGTTTTCACTCCAACAACCAAACTATCATCTATTACACGATACCATATCTTCTCTACTAGCTGTTCTGAATCTTGAGTATTGTCTGATGACTTTTCATCCCAGGTATGGACAGGATTATCTTCTTTACCACAAAGAGTAACAAGATAGTCCTCCTCTGCAATCGCTGTACTGTCTTCTTTTCCTTGAAGCAGGTTCATTAAAGTTTTGTAAGATTTTAAAATAACTTTTTCCTTAAGCAAGAGATGCCGCTGTACTTCCTGAATAGACGTCAAACCAACTTTCACTCTTCTTTCCAGAGCTGGAATCACCCAATAACAATGATCTGGTTTGTCTTCAAGTAAGTCATCTTCCCTGTAATCCAATGCTTCACTTGGATAGTTTATATTGTCAAGATCTGTTATTTTAAATGAACTCAGGCAATCTGAATTTAAGGAGTCCTTAAAAAGTAGCAGTACTTGTTCTGTTCCAGTTCTGATGAAGTCATCGATGAGTACCGAGCTGACTTTTTCCCACTGAGCAGCAACCTGAAAGTTCTTTTCCCGAACAGCACAGGCACTGGACCTGGAGGACACAATGAAAAGGAGGTCTTGGCCTGAATCCGCAAGCTGAACTTCACAAGGATCTCCAAATGGAAGCTGGCACACACTTTTAGGAGTCCCATTTTGGAAGGAAATCAGCTGATTCTTTCGAGTAACTGCAACCAGAGACATTCGCAGCTGGTTGTGGACGAACTCAGCCGCGCAGACAAGCACGTGAGTTACTACGGCGCTGTAAGCAGGGGGGATAATGTGCGTGTCACTCACCACCTCTTCACGCTCAAGTACGTACGCACAGAACGTGGTCCTCCGAGTCGCATAATCTGACTTTGAAGGCTCCGGGGTGCCTTCTTCCTCTGCCAAATGACATTTCTTTTGTCCTAATAAAACCATACCCAGATTTTCAATCTCTCCTGCCCACTCAATAGAGGAAAAGTGCACAGACAGAGGAATAACTCTGCCAGTTTGGGGAGAGATACAGAAGAATGTACTGACATGTTTCCACAAAACTAAAGGGCCATTAAAGACCCTCACGCCATTGTCCAACTCATGGCCTAGTCTAAAAGTCAAAAGCTTTTCAAACTTACTGGGACTGTGAAAACACAGTAGAAAATACTTAAAAATGTTGTTCTTTTCGCTGCACTGTATCACCACAGAGGGGAGGTTCGCTCCGGTCCTGAAGTCCGACACACAGCGGCAACACACAAGCCTCAGGCGGTCGGCGTCTTCTTCTCCTACGCGGAAGAGCCCGGCGGACCGCTCCACGAACGCACCCGCTTCTCCGTCAAACACCAGTGTCCGGACACGCAGCACGGGCACCCCCGCCGGCCCTGCATCTGCAAACCTTCCTTCCGACAACTGAAAAGCGAGGACAGCCCCGTTGTGACACAGGAGCCTCTCCCGCTCCTCGTCAGGCGACATTGCGCGCTGGCTCTCCAGTTCACACCGCCGGGTCCCCGGGGCGGCCGCCTTTCCGCGCGCAGCCCGACTCCGGGCGATGCGTTCCCACCACGGCTATATTGCGAGCACTTTCTCTGTAGCGAGTCTGCTTAACTTTGGAGTCGCTCGTTTATTCCTCACAACATCCTTATGCCACAGGCACCATCATTCCGTTCCGCAGCTGGAGAAACCGAGGCAAAGGCCTCAGCGCGCCGCCTCTCGCCGGACCCGGAAGCTCCACACCTCCCGCCAGCGCGCTGCATCCTGGGAGGGCTGGGCCGGAAGTTGCGTCAAACTTCTGCCAGGTCCGCAAGGCTCCAAACTTCCTGCCCGCGCACTGCACCCTGGGAGGGCTGGGCTGGAAACAGCATCGAACTCGAGAAGGCGGAGCCAAGACAGGCTGGGGAGGAGGGGCCTCCAGGGAATGTCATAAAAGCCAATGGCAGGAGGCGCTTGCTAGGCCTAGATCTTATTCTCTAAACTGGCTGCCTAGGACTGGAGTGTGCATTGCCGTGACTTACTTATCCTCTCACTAAGCCATTTGTAATTTCTCCACCACTACAAACAATACCGCCTTCCTGTCCATCCTCCGAGGAGCGCTGAGCGAGACAGACGGCCGGCTTCCCATGATCCTTGTCGCCAAGCTGTGCTTGATATTATTTTATATCGAACCAAAGATCTTTCAGGTTATGGTTAGCTTTTTTACATCCTGTTGTTTATTCACCATTGTGTATAGTGAACGTTGCCTGTAAAACCTTGTCTTTTTGGTTCTGGCCGGATGGCTCCGTTGGTTGGAACGCCCTAAAGACACCAGAAGATTGTGGGTTCAATTCTCCCGTCGGGCGGATGGTAGGCAACTGATCTGTCTCTCTCTCATGTTGATGTTTCTCCCTCACTCTCCCCTCCTCTCTGAAAAAGCAATGAAAAAATATCCTTAGGTGAGGATAAAAAAAAAAATTTTTTTTTTTGTATTTTTGAAGTTTGTAGAAATTTACTTCGTGGCAAAATTCTGACTATTCGTTTGCATTTGAGAGAACCAAGAAGCTCTTCCTCCGCCTAACAACCTTTGAATTAGCTATCCAACGTGTTCTTGCGTTTCCCATCTCTGCGGGCTGGTGGGTCCCTGGGTCAATGCCTGTGGGATGGCCGTGGTGATGCTTCTCAGTGTGTTTCTGTTTGTTTTGCTCCATACAGCTCCGTTACGTAGTTAGGGACAAAAACGTGACTATTGGACCTTCTTGGTAAACTCTGTTTTCTGTTACATCTTTTTTTGTCCTTTAAAGTTATTTTTGCCCTCAATTCCGTTTTGTTTGATAACAACATGGCTATTCCTGCTTTCCTTTGTGTAGTACTTGGTCTTTATTTCAACTTTCCTGTGCTGATTTTTTATTTTTTTAAGGTGTTTCTAACTTTAGGTAGCTAGGGTTTAAATTTTCCTTTGCCCTGTCTTAACACCTGTTATTTAAAAAAATATTTTACTGATTTTATTTTTTAGAGCGAGAGGAAGGGAGGGAGAGAGAAACATCGATTGGTTGGCTCTCATGTATGCCCCGACAGGGGTACCTGGCCCACAACCCAGGCATGTGTCCTGGTCTGGAATCAAACTGGTGACCTTTTGCTTTATAGGCTGATGCTCAACCAACTGAGCTACATCAGTCAGGGACATCTTTTATTTTTAATAGGTGATTTTAACCCATTTATACCTGTAAGTATAATTATGTTTGGCTATATTCCTATTTTGTTTTCAACTTATGTTCTTCAAAAAAACCCCAAACTTTTGTAAAGTTAGGTTTTTTTCCTTTATACTGTAGCTATCCATACAAATCATTGCAAATCAGACACCCTGTAGCCACCCACTCTGATTTTTATCACACGTTGTCATTCTTCCTACCTCAGGGTAGCTTTTAGATAACTCTAAAGGAAATGAATTTTTGTTTTGTATTTCCCTATTTTCCTTTTCATAGTGCTTTTCTCACCCCTCTAGTGTTATCTCTCTGTTGCCCTCTCCACCTCCTCCCCTGTTCTTTCTCCCAAAGTACACCTACGTGCTCCCATGCCCATTTGTCTGGCAGGCCCTGTTCTCAGCAGGCTTCTCTGTTTGAAAAGATCTGAAACACAGCAAGATCTGAGACACAACCCTGAAGAATTATTCGCCAATAAAGGGCTAGTTGGTAGTGCATTTCACTGGAAGGCTCCTGAAGATTACCAGACCTTAAAGACCCATCAGCCAGACTGCCGGAGTTTAAATCCCATTTCTGTTCCAACAAGCACCTCATTTAATATCTCCTGCCTCAGTCTCCCTGCCGGTAAAATGGGCTAATAAGAGCACCTGCTGCATAGGGTTGTTGTGAGTTAAAGTGTGTCGAGAACACAGAATAATGGCTGGCACATGATGAGAGCTCAAGAGATGTCAGCACGTACTGTGATCATTAGAATGGCTCTAAAGAAATACTTTTGCGCAGGGTTGGCCTTGGTCATTTTCTACTCAGTCTCTGTTTGAGGATGCGCTCAGAACAGAAAAACGACATCTGAGATGTACACACATTTCCATAAGGATCTGGTCTTACTCATCTCTGCATGGCAGCCTGGCCCCCCCATAGTACCTTGGATTCTTGGACACAGTGACCTTCCGTCACGTGTCACTGAATGACAAAAGAGAAAAGGGACTGATACCCAGATAACGTAGGAAATAAGGGGGAACAGACAGGCTGAAACCTCCTACAGCCTAGACTATACTGCATCACTGAGTAAAAAGTGCCACAACAGAAAGTTTCCGGGACTTCTGGCCAAGATGGAGGCGTAGACAGACACACTGGGTCTCCCTCCACAACTAAGAAGGAACACAACTACCTCAAAACTAGAGACCACCAGAAATTCCAGAACATCTAGCTGCATGAAGTCCAAACAAAGATATAAAGAAGAAATACTCATCCAGACAGGAAGGAGGGGTGGAGCCGGGGTAGAGAGGATGCGGTGTGGTGGCGGTGGCAGCGGCAGACCGATGGAAAGTGCAGTCTCATGTTTTAAAAACTAGGGATGGACACCTGGGGAGCGCTCCCAGCATGAGACCAGACCTCGCAGCCATGGTCCCAGCACCAGGGAAAATCAAGTCTCATTGCTTCTGACTGTGCAAACCAGCGGGGGTTGGGGCGGAGGAAGAAACTGCCAGTCTCAGCAGAGTCCGCTTGTTTAAAGGGCCCCCACGGTCCTAGAACGTCCGCAGACTCACCCACTCTGGGGATGGCCACGGCAGCATCTAGAGGGGCGCCAGTCCAGTGCGGAAGTGGGAGAGGTGCCCGGAAAAGGGGCGAGTGCTGGGCAGGCGGCATTGTTCCCTCTTGGACCCACATACAGCGCCACAACGCGGTGAAGGCAGGTTGCCCTGTACTGATGAATCCCTAAAGCTCTGCCCCTTACAATGTAACAGGAGTGACAGCTCTACCTAAGACACAGAGGCAAACAAACACAGGAGCCTGTCAGGATGAGGAGACAGAGAAGTATGGCCCAAAAGGGGGAACGGATCAAGGTTCCAGTGGGAGAACTAAGCAATGAGCAGATAGCCAACCTAACAGATGAAGAGTTCAAAACACTGGTGATAAAGATGCTCACAGGCTCGACAGATGTGCTTAAGTATGGCAAACACATAAGGGAAGAAGTGAAGGTTATGCTAAATGAAACGAAGGAAAATCCACACAAAACCAATGGTGAATGGAAGGAAACCAGGGTTCAAATCAATGATTTGGAACATAAGGAAGAAAACAACAGTGGACCAGTACAGAATGAGGAAACAAGAATTGAAAAAAATGAGGAGAGGCTTAGGAACCTCTGGGACAACTTTAAATGTGCCAACATCCAAATCATAGGGGTGCCAGAAGGAGAAGAGGAAGAACAAGAAATTGAAAACTTATGTGAGAAAATAATGAAGGAAAACTCCCTAAATTTGGCAAAGGATATAGACATACAAATCCAGGAAGCACAGAGTCCCAAACAAGCTAGACCCAAGAAGGACCACACCAAGACACATCATAATTAAAATGCCAAAGGTTAAAGATAAAGAGAGACTTTTAAAAGCAGCAAGAGAAAAGCATAGAGTTACCTACAAAAGGTTGCCTATAAGACTATCAGCTGGTTTCTGAAAAGAAAGTTTCCAGGCAAGAAGGGACTGACAAGAAGTATTCAAGGTGATGAAAAGCAAGGACTTACAATCAAGATTACTTTACCCAGCAAAGCTATCATTTAGAATGGAAGGACAGATGAAGTGCTTCCCAGACAAGGTAAAGCTAAAGGAGTTCATTATCACCAAGCCATTATTATATGAAATGTCAAAGGGACTTAAGAAAAAGATCAAAATTATGAACATTAAAATGACAACAAACTCACAACTATCAACTGAATCTAAAAAATAAAAACAAAATCCAACTAAGCAAATGAGAATACGAACAGAGTCATAGGTATGGGGATCACTTGGAGGGTTATCAGCTGGGAGGGGGAAGGAGGAGAAGTGGGGAAATGGTGCAGGGACTAAGAAGCATAGTTGCTTGGTACAAAATAGATAGGGGCAAGTTAAGAATAATATAGGAAATGGTGAAGCAAAAGAACTTCTATGCATGACCCATGGACATGAACTAAGGGGACTGGGATTGCTGGAGGGAAGGGGGTACTGGGCACAGGGGAGTCGTCGTCGGCAGCCATCCGTCTCGAGAGACGATGGTGTAGCTTCTTAAGAGTCTATCTGCACCGCCGAGAATGGTTGTGCAGTCCGACTCGGGAGTGACATGGTATCTGTCTCCTCCCGTGTTGAATCGACATCTTGTGATGACGCTGGAGTGTCCTCTCCAGTTAAGCTGAAGCTACAGAGCCTGGGCAGGGTGATATGGAGGGTCTGCTGTTGCCCATGCACAGGGGAGTAAAGGGGGAAAAATTGGGACTACTGTAACAACATAAGCAATAAAAGAATACTTAAAAAAATAAATCATAATCCTAAAACGAACTTATCTCACACAATAACCTTCACATCTGACATAACAGCTATACCCAAGGAGAGCTGCGGTCTTTGGCAGGTGATACATATATGTAAGCAATGACACTGACCAATTGTAAAGCTTCTGAAGTGTTCATTCTTCTTCATTTAAACCCAAAATAAAACAATAAGAGGACTGAAATACACAAGAAGGATGACATCCCAAACTTGTTGAACAGAGACAATGTTAAAGAGTAGGAAGAACACTGAATTGGGAGCCAGGGCATTTGGACTCTTGTCCTGTTTGTTTCTGGATGGATGACTTCAAGCAAGAATTCTGGGCTAGGAACCCTTCATTTTAAAGTGGGAGAGTTGGCTGGATGGGTCTCTAAAGTCTTTCTAGGTTTAACTTTCTTTGACACCAATCCATTTTCCCGTTGTAAAATGAGACCTCTAACAATACTAACTCGGCAGCTAGGTTGAGTTCAGCACCACCCATCAAATATAGTCAAGAGGTATCTTGGTGCTTCCGTTCAAGTCTTTACCTTCTGAGTCTCACAAGCGCTCAATCCTCAAGTTAACGAGCAATAATGCTAGGCTTCAGGGCACAAACAAACTCGCCTGCCACTTGACACAAAGTCAAGATGGATAGTTTTAAAGACACCAAGATCATGGTTATTAAGCAAAGCTATAATGTAAGTCCTACAGGGAAACCCCATTACATCTTTGGGAAATCACATAGCAATTCACTAACAGAAGAAGATAGGTATATATATTAAGCATAATACATAATTTTCCAACTGTTCTTTGTGAACACGCACAAAAAAATACACACAATTAGAACTCTATCAATACTAAATGTAAATTCAAGGTCTAGGTGTACATGCAAGGCTCTCTAATGCTGCTAATCTAAACAATGCGGCTTACTGTAGTTTCACACGTTTATAATTCCACAAGTTGAGATCCTTTTTACTAATGTTGGCTTTACCTCCACTATCTGTCAAGTCCACCTTTCACATAATCCCAGGTCCCCCTCCTTTCAGGGCATTTCATCCATCCCCTACTTTGCTTATCAGATTACACTGTCTTCTGTTCTGAAAGACTGACTGAGTGGCTTTCCATCATCTCCCTGTTTCAAAGTTAAGTGGATGTTATCCCTTTTGCTCCAAGGTCTAAATCTGCCCCTATTTCTTCCTAATATTCTAATGTAATTTCTATCTCAATTGTATTTACACAGTTCTGAATATTTAACTATGAATTATGATTTGCATTACAGAAATTAATCCAATTCAATAAACATGAAACTGCAAAGCAAAACTACCTTGAAAATCCCAAGTTTTCTTAATAAGCACTATCCTTTCATTTAAGTACTAAAATGCTTCTCATTCAACAGCACTGATGAGCCTCAAAACATTTTCAACATCTTGTACCCCATTTGATAAAATATCAAACTCTCACCTCTCTATTGTCTGCCTCTCCCTCGCCCCCAGGGTGCCCAGGATATGCACTCTAGAGAGGTCTCTCTCGTCTGGGAATCCCCAATATGATGAAACAGCACCAGCCATATATGTTGTTAACCTTTGCCTTTCTAGAATTTGTACTGTAGAGCAATAAATTCATTTTTGTTTTCTAATATAGAAAGTTATTTATATATGTTTTCAATATTACTGAATATGTTTTTTCAAACTATACAGCCCCCTTCCACCCCTCATTCTTTAGGAAATTTTGATACCGTTCTCTGCGGGGACAAGCTCTCTCCTTCTTGAGAACCACTGAACCAAACGGAACACAGCCTCCGAAGTACTAGTCGTGATAAAGCCCAGTAACTGAGCTTGAGGAAATGGTATTCAATTTAACAGAGAGAAATTGCATTGCTCAAAAGTAGTGCATGAGACGGTGAATATTACAATATTAAACATATTCTGATTATACACCAAATTATTTAAGCTTTACATTTGGAACCAATGCAGAGGCTTGTTTTTAAAATGATCTGCTGAAACCATCACAAAATGCTTCTTTTACACATGTCATTTATCATCACAAATTCTACTGCTTTATTTTTTTTAAATGTTTTCTTCATTTATATGACTTACAGAGCTTTCCCCTTCTTTTCCACCCATTCTCAGGTATTTAGAACTAGAACTTTTGGCTTTTTCTAAAGAAAATTTTTATCAGTTTCTACCTAGTTTAGCAGCTTAGAACTGAATCCATCTGTCCTGCAGAATTGCCAAGTTAACAAACATTTCTGACTAGTGAGTGCCACAAATAGATTGAATAGGAATATAAAATAGCCATCCATGTCTCTATGTGCTGATAGAGTGAAACTTGTATATACCCTGGAGCTAGAATAATAACTATAAAACTTAAAAACAAAAAGTTCTCAAGACAATATGGATGTATTTCTTCCCAAATTTTAAAAATGATTTCCTGTGCCCAAGTTAAGCAGACCTGAAGTGTAACACAGAAAAGGTCGACCCCGAGGCCCACGACTAAGGACTGAAATAAATTACTTCAATGGTCTGGCAGCTGACTCCCCACAAAAGGCACAACAGTTTAAAATTTCACACCAGGGACCCCAGGGAGAGGCCCCACTCCTGGGGCTGTCAGTACTGCGCATCTATGTGCTTCGCGATGGTGTTCAGCTGGATATTTGAAGCTCCTTCGTATATGGTACCTTAAACACAAGGGGACAATAGGAGTGGACTCACGGTTAGGCGTGGATACGAGAAACAGCTCTACAAACACTGCCTCTGCATTTGCCACAAAACTGTCCCTAGCAATGCCACTCCATGTCCCCCGAATATGCTCTGACAGTAATTTCGCTTCAGGGATAACAACTTCCCACTTGGACATTAAATCCTGATCCCAGACTCGGCAATAAACAGGGGAAGGCTTCCGTTCCTGACCCATCCTTGCAAAAGCTGGGCCCGCCACGCACGAACGGTGGCTTCGGACCCCGCTCAGCCTCCCCGTCCCGCCCGGGAGCGGAGCATCCGGGCCCTCAGGCTGGTGGGCACTTAGCTTCAAAAATTAAAACCTAAGTCTCAGAGACCAGCATGGGACAAACCCAGAACATTAACATTTTTAGCAGAAGAAAAATTAAGACAGATTTTGTTGTGGTTTGACCAAAAGGCCTGTTGAGGCATTTAAAAAGGCAATTTGATATCTTTTTAAAATATAAATCCACTGCTTTGAAGGAAGAGGTGGGGGGAAAAGCCCGGCCACAGAAATGGGGAACCAATGAACGTACTCCTGCAGAGATGAAAGTGGCCTCTGCTTAGGTACCAAACAAAGAGTGCCAGCCCAGCACAGCAGCCCAAAGCCCTGCAGAAGCGAACCAACCAGCCGGGAAGAGCCTACTTACCGATCTTGGCGTCCCGGAAGTACTTTTCCACAGGGTAGTCTCTGGTGTAGCCCACGCCTCCCATCCACTCGACACACTTACTGGTGGTCAGTCCTGCGATCTGCCAAGAACAAGCCAAGAACAAGCGGCCCGTCACCAGGTGACACCACGCAACTTAGGCGCCGTAAACACTGCCGGGGTGCACGGCAGCGGGCAGCCCAAATGGGAATAATCCGGTAGTCTGGCACTCAAAACGGGGGGCTGGGGCAGGAGGTTACGTTAAATGACGAGGTGAAGACACTAAATGCCCCGTGAAGCTTTGGAATGAGTGATAGGAACCGCTGGGGCTGGGAAGGCGCCCAGCGATGTGGCCAAGGTCTCCGGCCCAAGGCTGTGTTCGGTACAGAACGCACACGCACGATCAGAGCGCGCCAAGAACAGGGCAATCCCCCCTCGGCGTTCCCACTTCACACCCACTGCCACGGCGCTCCTTGTGCCCCAACCTGGGACCACGTGGGTGACGGCACTCAGAGGAGGCCCATCTGGGCACCGATGACGGGTGGGTCTTCGACCTGAACCGAGCACCTGGGTTTCCATTTAAGATCCTGTGAAAACCCGGGGGCCTCCCAGAATTAAAGCGCCTTCCTATGGAGGCTTCGCTTTTTGTTTGCTATCCTGTTGCAGGCACCGTCAAGTTTGCTATTTTACTTGAAAAACAAACCAGTGCTCAACCAGCACTCTTAGCGAAGAGGTTAGGAAACACATCTGGAGTTTTGTTTCTTTTCTCCTTACCTCCGATGCGTAGTATTTGGCCATGGCTGCCTCTTTTATGAACGGCTGGCCGGCTTCTACAAGGCGAGCGGCGTTGTACGTCAGCAACCTGGCAGCTTCCAGCTGCGTGGCCACATGAGCCACTTGGTGTTGGAGCCCCTGTGACATGGAGGCCCAAGTCAGAGAACCAGGATTTCTGTGATCACAGCTTAGCCTCAAAAGCCCGCCTGCGTACAGACCACTAACAGACTCAAGACACACCCCCCAAAGGAAATTCACATTCGTTTTGTAAAAATGCTTTAAAATCCACAGTCTAAACTGGAATATGATACTATATGGACTACTTAAGAATTTTTCAAAGTTCATGTAATTCTTTATAACTGTCAAGATTTAAAAATATGAATGATCACAAAATTAGGTTTAAAAATTTGATTTATATATAATAATTATTTTCAACCCTTTCTATGATCCAGATTGAGGTTGAACAAAATTCCAGCAAAGCAAAAGTTTGAATTTTTTTTTTCTTCTTGAATTAACGTTTTGATTCTGCACAGTCAACCCTCAAGGAGCTTGTTGTCTAGAGAAAAGATATGATCACAGGAACGCAAAAGACAAATCACTCTGATGAGTAAAGCAGCTAGAAAAAAACTCTACTAACTTTGATCAAAGCTTCACATAGATATATAAAACTAATAATGTTGCTTTTCATGATAAAATTTCTAAGAGTTATCTCTTAATGACCCACACTAGGCATCTTTAGAAATGTCATTACAGTATTCCCTCACTTATCATGGGTATTACGTTCTAGACACCCCCCCCCCCCCCGTGATAGGTGAAAATCCGCGAAGTAGCAACCTTACATTTATTTTAGTATTTATATGTATTTTAAGGCTTTATAAGCCCTTCCCACACACTTATAAACCGTTCCCGGTCCCTTATTTACCTTTCCCAGTCCCTTAACCTTTTCCACACTTTTATAGACACTACTTACATTCTTAAACATATTCTGCACCCTTAAACCTGCGTAACTTTAACAACATATGTATACGGGACCCCAAAATCCCGCGACAGAGCGAAAAATCCGCGATAAATAATTAAATACAATATTTTTAAAAATTCCCGCGATACAGTGAGGCCGCGATAAGTGAACCGCCATATAGCGAGGGACCGATGTACACCTGTTAGTACTCCTGGTCCCTCCCCCCGCAAGTAAACAAAAACACCACTTCCTGTGTGCAAAGGAGACCAACTGCCTCGCTTAAAACTGTCTTCACGTCCTGCCCTCTTTGTTGCAGTCTGTGTGATGACTGGCTCTCAGAAAACATTCCAGTATAATAAAGTGAAAATCAGACCAGAAGCCACTCCAAAAAGCCTGTAATTCTGACACGTTACCAGCTGTCTGGCTCTGGGAACGCAGTCTCCATGTACAGGGCGCAGGAGACCCCGGCCAGGCCTGCTCTGCTCCCTCTTTCCGGGCCTTGAACTGACTGTGCATACCCACCGGTTAGAATCCCTACACACATGCAATCTGCGTGTGCTTGTGTGATGCCTGGTCATTATTATAAACCTGAAGGTGACCCAGCAGGATAGAGCTGGTGATGCAATAAGCTGTACTCGGAGCCCAGAGCTGCTTAGAGGGAGATTGTGCAAACATGTCCAGTAATTCTTCCGGATTATTAGGTGATGTGCCTGAGTAAGCCTGGTAAGCTGCCACTCCTGCCTTCCAACCTGGTATGACCTGCTGAGGACAGGAATGTGGGTGGACAGGAAGACTGCTTATCGCCCCAATGGCCTGGAGAGCTCGGACAAGCCACGCCATTGGACCGGGCCAGTATTACCCAACGTGCTGGACTAAGAGACTCTCACTTGCACTGATGGCAGCCAAGTGTGCCTTCTAGAAGATGGACGTGCGGGACAGAGTGGAGTCTTCTGAGGATACTGCACCACTCTGGCCTGATCCATAACTGTCACATCTCCTGGACACTTGCTAAACTCAGGCAATGGGGAACACCTGACACATCTGCCCGGCCTAAAACCACTCCAGACGGTAGGCAGCATTATCTTTATCTTACAGACGAGGCAGCTGGGGCTTAGAGAGCTCAGGTAACCTGTCTGAGGTCTAAAGCTAGTAAAACAAGGAACCAGGATTCGAACCCAGGACGTCTGCCTACTGACCCCATAACCTGGACCTTACAGAGCTGCGAGGAGCCAGCTCCAAAGCCCTCACCCAGATACCCTGGATCATGCTGCAGCTGGGCCTCGAGGACGGCTGTTCTGGCCCTGGGGAAGGCCACGGCCTTCACAGGCTCACGCCCCGAGACCCAGTCTTCCCCCTCTCCACGTCTCTGTAACACTGCTCTTCATCAACAGGAAGCCAGGAGAGTCCAGGACAGTAAGAAGATACCAATAATTAGATACCTGAAAATCAAATAGTCTTTTTCCAAACTGCACCCTTTCTTTAATATATGGAATAGTGCAGTCAAAACATCCTTGAGCCAATCCCAGCATCTGTTGAAAAAAAAAAAAAAATCAGAATTTCTTACTTGTTATGTTTATGCTTTTAATTACTCAAGTTATAACTTCCTTTTGCAGGCACATTGAAGAGTTCAGGGAGGGAAGAGGTGGTGAGGAGCATGTTAACAGCCTTCGTCCACTGCTCTGTAGAACCCCACGTCCAGTAACCGGGAGAAAACGAGTGACTTCACATGGAAATGAGCATATCTAACTGCAGCAGAGAGGTGAATCTCCAGGCATGGCTATACGCACATAACCAGGTTACCTTGCAGAAAACGCCTCCTTTCCGCTCTGATTCCCTAGGCAATAAAGGGGGCCCCAGAAACTCTGCTCAGAACTGGCTTCAAAGGGTGCAGAGCAGCTCCCCGTAGTCCTTCCAGGAGTCAGATGGGGAAGGTCACTTCTTAACCTTCTGTCTTCTCGTCCATTTGGGCAGGATTAAGAAGAGCTTCAGTGGGAAGAGCATTGGACCAGAAAGGGGCAGTGTTTCTCGAACCCAGCTGCAGCCAGAACCGCCGGGGGCACTTCATTACGGAACACCAGCGTGGGGGTCTAACAACCGAGTCCAGACATGGGGAGTGACGGGGGGTGTGGCCCGAGCACCAGCATTTTAGAAATTCCTTAGGTGATTTAATGCAGAGCAAGAGTTGAGAACAACTCGGAGAGAGCATGTGGAAAAAACATTACTCTGCATGTGTGAAGAACAAATCAGGTCGGGCTGACAGTTTTAGCTGGATTTTCTCATTGCTAACCAATCTCCATATCTATTGAACGATATAAGCTTAGAAACGGTTTCTAAATTTCAACATTAGGTAGCCATTAAATCACTATCTAATTATGTCAAACTATGTAGGTTTCAGAAAAAGGGAAAAAGAATCAATAGTTAAAAGCTTTTGGGGGAAATGCCCACAAACATCAATATTTCATTAGTATTCATTCACATCTTCCTTTAGCCTTTTATTTTGAACTTTCTGGAGAACAGAATATCACGCTAAAAATTAAAGGACAAAAACAAACGAACAAAATCCCAAAGGAACCCGATTAAGTGAGGAAGACTCATAGCACCCTTGGCTATGAGAGAAGAGGATGCCATTATACTCTTATAATTAAAGTTTATAGTCCGTTAAAACAATATCCTTCATTGACACGGAAATTAAAATGATCAGATGTCAATCAAAAGAGGCTTTTCCACCTCTTTAAAATGTTTTCACTATAAATATTGAAAACCAAATTCTCTTCGATTACAGATTCGCGGATGGACACCTTCTGTTCACTGTTACGTGTGCCTCTTCCCCTAAAAGGCACCCACACTATTAACCAAGAAACAATCACCACATGACCTTAACTTTTAATTAGGTTAGAAGATAACATGGAGGAATTAGACCCAAGCACAGGCTGTGTATTTTACTACCAGAACATCTATATTATTTATATGTCTGGGAACAACGAGATCCAGTACTGTAGTTTTAATGCCATATTTGATGAAGGTGAATCACAGAAAAATTTTAAAAAGAACAGATGAGCCAATTCCCTTTAGTAACATTTAGTTTTGTGGGGAAGTATGCACTATGATCTATGAATATTTTGTTAGCAAATTAACAACAGCAGTGAAAAAATCTAGAGTAATACTACAACATTTAACTAATCCAACAGTTAATATATATGTAACATCTTCAAAATCTAAAAGCTCTTCAGTTTTTGAATTTTTGTTACTCACTGATGAAAAGTAAATAAATATATTCTGCAAAAATGACATAATTTATAATAAAACAAAAGACCATTTTCTTCATCTAGAAAGTAACTGATATCACTTAAAATAAATATGTAATATGCATTACAAAGGGCCAATATGGCAAAAAATTGCATAGTTCTCATCTATGTATCTGTGTCACTGTGGCTATTTCAAGTGTCACAGGCACACAAAACCTGCCCGATTTCCAGATGCAGAACCCTAAGCAACAAATATTTCATTACTACGTAGTACAGTATTACTTATTCTTAGTTTTAACAATTTCTTCCAGAATAAATTTCATGCTTTGAAAAGCTGTTTTTTTAAAAAAAGTTGAATGTATTGGGGTGACACTGGTTATAAAATTACATAGGTTCAAAGTGTACGAGTCTATAACACATCACCTGTATACTGCAGTGTGTGTTCACCACCCCAGGTCAGGTCTCTTTCCATCCCCATTCATCCTCCCTTCACCCCTCTTGCCTCCTCTACCCCCTTCCCTGTGGTAATGGCCACACTCTTGACTATCTATGAGGTTCTCTTTGTTTTCTCTTGTTTTGTTTTGGCTTAATCCCTTCGCCTTTTTCGCCCAGCCCCCCACCCTCACCCCGCTGACAGCTATGAGTCTGTTGAAAAGGTAATGTTTAAGAAAAATAGTGTATTTACGCCTTGGCCGGGTGGCTCATTGGTTAGAGCTTTGTCCCATACACCACAAGGTTGAGGGTTCGATTCCTGATCAGGGCACGTGCTAGGTTGTGGGTTTGGGTGCCTCCGGGAGGCCGCTGATCCATGTTTTTCTCCCTCATCAGTGTTTCTCTGTCTCTTTCAATCTCTCCTTCCCTCTCTCTCTAAAAATCAACAGAAACACATCCGCAGCTGAGGATAAAAAACATACCATATTTATGATATATTTTAGAAGTTACCAGTGCAGGTATTGGCTAATACTTTAATGTTCTCAAGGCAGAAAAACTGTTCCCACTAAGCCATTGTTTGGTTTTCAGGACCTTACATAATCAATCAAAGTGGGGTTTTAAAGAATCCACGGAAGCCTTTCTTCCACCTCACGGAAGGGGCGGGCGCCATCTTGTGTCCGCAAGCTTCCAAATACTCGTTGGTGTCACTGCATTTCTTCCCCTCCTACATCTGAACTGACCCACACTGGGGAAGAGTCCAGCGAAGCGGCAAGACGTGACCAACCTGTGCAGCGATGCCTATCCTGCCTTCATTGAGGCTCCCTATGGCATACTTATAGCCATGGCCAATTTGCCCCAGGATATTGGCTTCTGGAACCTGAAAAAAAAAAAAAGCAGTTATTTCTCAATTTAATTTGATGTGACCTATTTTTACTCTGTATCTTTAAATGCACATACACTCCACATTTGTGTGACATTCCTCCAGCGCAATACTTCAGCTCCAAGGACACCCTCGTCTACGTCCGTGTCCCTCAGTAAACTGTTTCCTACACACGCTCTCGGAGGGAAGAGAACCCCGTGTGCCCTCCGAGCCTGGCAGACACGGGCCGAGGGAACGAAGGAGCCCAGAAGGAGGAATCTCCTACAACTCATCAATAACTCTCACGGGCAACGCTTCCCCAGTTCTTGTCTGCATGGAACCGTGTGAGATACAGGAGGAATCACACGAAGTATGTAAGTACCCGGCAAGCAGGGGTAGCAGTCCTCCTTCTATTGAGGCTACTATGCTCATAAAAATGAACTGAGGTGTGGGTGTTCTTGCCCGTGCGCACAGAGAGGACGAGAATGGAAAGAAGATCATGTTTATTCATAAATTTAAAAAATCGACACTAGACACAATAAAAAAACACACCGAGCTTTACAACGTGGACAGTTAGCGGAGGGAGCGGGCAGGAAAGAGAACGCAGGAAGAAGGAAGACGGCTGGAGAACCGGTGGCCTCAGAGGACACGTGTGAAGACAGTCCCTGGGCGCACGCCCCCTGGCAGGGGGCTCTCCTCGCCTTCCCAGGCTCTGGTTTCCTCTCTCACTGAGCAACAGCCCCACCTGGTGGCCCCTGGGGCACTGGACACGGGCTTCCTTCCCTGAAGCCGCGCGTGTTTGGTTTCCAAGGATCCGATTTATCATAACTGGGGTTCGTTCTTGGTATTGGAGGTCAAGCCGCTGGACAGCGAGGCTTCCACTCCCAGCCTGAACGCGTGTGGCAAGGACACGGAGTCACGCCCTCACCTAAGAACAACGTTCAAGAGTCCTACCAAGTCCTCCCCGCCGCACGCTTCATGTTCGGGCCCTTCCTTGCACATCTACGGTCCCATGCGAAGCTCATTTCCCACCCGTCGGAATGTGACTGGAGACCCGAAGGTACCCACCTTGACATCTTCAAACGTTAGCGGGCAGGTGGAAGAAGCTCTGATGCCCAGTTTGTTTTCTGCTTTTCCTATGTGAAAGCCTTCAGAGTCCCGATCGACTATGAAGCAGGTAATGCCCTTATACCCCTAAGAGGAAGATATAAAATGTTATTACCACTCGGATTGAGACGCTCCCTTGTTTCCAAAGAGTTTAAAGTAAACAGAAAACTAAAAGTAAACTTCAGCAGGGACGCAGACGGACTCACAACTGTGACGTGTGTGCAGGAAGCAAGAACGGCTAGAGGGCATCAGATTCAAAATCAAGAGCTTCATCATTTCCTTTCCTTTTGCAGAAACCATTAGGGATATTAAAGCCATTACATTACACTGCAGTATTATATGATCATGAGAGCGCCACAGTTTATATTTAATTTTATTAAGCACTTCCAAGTTTTAAACTTTAATTCAATTAAATGTTACATTAGAGAAAAAGACAAAAGTTAAAATACATTGATTCTGCCATATGTCTATTTTCCAACTGAATAAAATATTCTTAAAACTAAAGGTACTAGATAGGTACTTAAAATTTTCATGGTTAAATACAAAATTTGAAATTCTACAAAATTAAACATTACCAGCCTATATGACATATTAGGAGATTCTAAATGGTTCTCCATGCACAGTAATTACATTAACAATATTTAGGAGGTTAGTAAATAAGAGGATGAAAAGATGTCAATTGTCTAACATTTTCAGTATTGAGGAGAACGAAGACTTTAAGACTAAGTCCTGAAAAGAAAATGCAAGTATGAAAAAAAATGTCAAGAGAAGAGAAGAGATTGGGGGAGGGGAAGAGAAGAAACTTTGTTTTCAAATTTACCTTGGAGAAGTCCACATTTGCCATCACCAGGAAGACTTCTGCATGCTCAGCATTGGAGATCCACATCTTCGAGCCATTGATGACATAAAAATCTCCCTTTTTATCTGCTCTGGTCTTCAAAGCAAACGAATCGCTACCCGCTCCAGCCTCTGAAAGGCAGAAACTTCCTACCTACACATGGAAGGAAAAATATCCCCGATTAATAACTGTACTTACACTCTGCATAACAAATATTCACTTATGGCAAAATAAACATTTGTAAATCAAATGGGTAGCTACTTTTAAAATCTGTACTTATCAAAACAGTAATGGGACTCCAACAGTGTTATTTCCCAAAATACCCGATTTGTCTAAGGCAGGCTCAAAGACCTTAGTACACATATTCAATGTTAAGTTTAATTAAATTGGTTCTAATAACTACAGTAGGAAGACAGCTCAATGTAAATGAAACCGCCAATGAAGATATCAGAAAATATAATTGAGGCAATAAATAATAATTTTATTGTCTCACAGTTATTCTTGAAATTTCCAAATGGGAAATGAGAGGCAGAGTATTATTTTAGTTCTAGTGGCATCAATTGATTGATTATTACCTGATTAGTCAATGGTGCTGCACTGTGGTCTGGAATAGTAAAGTCAACATTATGGTGACTTTTCTCCTTAAAATATTAAACGTTAGAAAGATTAAATCCATTTCAACAGCTCATCGCAACTCACTTTTTCTGTCGCCAGCTTGGTCAGATAGGTAGCCTTCTGTTGTTCCGTTCCGTGTTTCCTAACCAGCCCATTGACCACCGTGTTCTGGACGTCACACAGCACAGCCACGGCGGCATCGACTCTGGCCAATTCCTCCAGCACCAGGACGAGGGAGAAAAATGAAGCCCCCGTGCCTCCATACTTGGAGTCCACGTCCACGGCCATCAACTGAAGGGACGACAAGCAAGCACACACCCAGAAAGCTATTTTTATATGGTAAAGTATCTTGCAAGAACAAGTTAAAACATAAATTGTGACCATGTAAGTTCTTAATTTTAAATTTATATGCATATTTTATTTATGTATAAAACAAACTATTTACATTTGAAAAGGATGAAATAACTAAAGGCTACAACTATTTATTTGTTTCCACGTGTGATCTAAAAAATAAAAATGAGGGCTAAGATGCTGTGAAAGATAATGGGACGGAATCATGAGAAACTACCTGACATAAATACATTCTGATGAGCTTTACAGCTAAGAACTCTTGCTGTCTGCCTACACACTGCAGGTGCTGCTTTGGTTTGGTTTTCTGTTGCAGTACTTTGTGGTTGAGGGCACGCAAGTAATTCCAGCAGACAGAATGTGGGATGGTCGGAGGGCTGCCACTAGCCCCTCGCGCAGGCAGGATCAGCCCTGAGCAGCGCAAGCCCCTTCCTTTTATTGGATTTTGCAGATATGCTAATCAACAGGGAGGGGCCAGGAATGAGCTCCCAGGCACATTCCAGGAATGATTACAATGTACTTGAAACTTACAACAGAGGAAGCTTAAAGGATTAACTGAAGAGAAAGCTTCCTGATAAACAAGTCTATATATCCTCTACAGATTCAAAAACAGAAAAACAGAGATCCAATCACTTATTCTTTTAAGGCTATGGAAGAGATGCACTGTTCCTTAAACACTAACAGAAAGCAATCAAGGTTAAACACCATTTGTGCTTAGTTTTGTTTGATTTCCTTATCAATGTCAGGGAAGATGGGGTACTCAGCAAGATTCTTTTTAAGTCACAGGATGTCTAAGATCCTGAGGCCTGGGCAGTCAGAGACTGTCGGCAGGCACCAGGGAGTCTAGCTCGCTGCTCGGATCATTAAACACCTGGACGAGAGGCATGCAAACATACCTCAAATCAGAAGTCTTGATTTCCAGTATCAGTTTTTCAACATGGCCCCCTTTTTACTGATGTCAGTGTAACGAGGACACGGAAGAAAGTCGCCTAACCCTTGGTGGGGACATGCAGTTTCATTGGGCATAATCTCATCTAGCCAGGCCCGTCCACCTTCCCTCTGAAGCAATGAAATGACCGTTCTTTTCCGGGCCACTGTAGCAAGTCCAGGTGGTCGGCAGACAACACTTGGAGGCATTTCCTAGAAGCACACCGGACAAGGCCCAGGTGCCCGCTGGCACGCCCAAACGCGGCCCCAGGCTCTCTGGCAACTGCTGGGCCACTCAGAGACTTAGCTGGCGTGAAGGAAGGACCCCACAGGGAGAGGAGGGGAACGTCAGAAGGCTGGAGATGACGCGCGATGAGGCAGAACTGGGGGGCTCGGGTGTGCTTGCAGACTGTGGGGACAGGGTAACTCTCTGATTATACCCCCAACGGCTGTCGGACACCGCTTCTCCCCCCCAAAAAAGCCACTGGTTTCTCCTACAGTGGAAATACTGTTTTTGTCAGGCGGCCACACTGTGACAACAGGAGTCAGGAGTCAGGAGTCGGGTAAAGCTGAGAAGAGCTGGTGGAGGGTGTGCAACCAAGCAGACCCTCCGAGGATGCCCCATCTCACTGCTGCGGGCAACCAAGAACGAGCCCCTGGGAGAGCCATGTTGCAACCGGACACCTAAAGACTTCTCCGGGAAGCCTCCTCCGGGAAGCCTCCAGGGTCTGCACACAGTGAAGATGAAACCTGCCTGAGAAACAGACCCACGGGGGCTGCGTGACCCACTGTAGCTCCACCTAAGATTCCATTTTCCCAAGAGTTTCATTGCTAAAAGTTGGAAAAGTCACTGCTGCTCATGGTATAAAAAAATCTAGTCCCTTTAAAACAGGAAAAAATAAAACGATTTACTTAAGTGGAAAAGGCTATTTTTCCAACAATATAACCAACAAGATTTAAGCCAATGAATCTGAAATAGGAGCTATTAGTTCTGAGATATCCTTAGTATTTAAAATAAAAAAAAATAGGTACTTCAAACTTATGGAGAAGGGCAAAGTGATGAGTGCCATAACTTTCAAAATGTTCTCCCTGGAGCCCCCAGGCAGATGGCTTCCCCTCCTACCCGCAAGCAGAGCAGTTCCGCTTTTATCTGTTTCAGATACTGTGCTTCTATTCACCAGCTATGAGACTTGAAAAGCTGGCAGTCAGCTGCCCTGGGTAATGTGGAATTCAGACATGGCCTCTGCCTCAAGGTTTGCCATGCCATTCAGGTAGAATGTTTGGGATACTGTGATGTTTTATTACGGGAGGGGTCCTCACCCTCGGCACTATCGAGCTGAATAATTCTGTCCTGGTGGCTGTCCTGCCGGACGCTCAAGCAGTGTCCCTGACCTCTGCCCCACTAGATGCCCGGAGCATGCCCAGTGGTGACAACCCAAAATGCCTCCAGATATTGCCTAATGTCTCTTGGGGACAAAATAGCTCCTGGACAAGTACCGATGGTCTAAATAAATCTCTCTTGCTTCTAACCTTTTACTTAAAAGGCACAGCATTTCTAATTTAAATTTTTAATTCCATTACAAAAAAACAAAAAACAAAAAAACTTTAGGATCTCAATGAAAAAGAGAACACAGATAATTTTGACTAGGAAATGAAGAGTTCGTTATGCTATCATTACAGTTCCTAAATTTAAAAGTATGCATACATTTTAACCCTAGGAAGTATTTACAAAAGTTTGAAATTGGTAGAATTATGAACTATATACCCCGTGTTGAAATAATCCTTGTATTACTGATTCCTCCATTTTCGAATTTTCATCCATTGTTGAAACCAGAGGCGCAATCTGCTCCTGGGCGAATTTTCTAACTGCAGGAAAAAAATAATACTGGTAAGTCTTTATTCTATTGACAGGCATTGCTTAAAAAACTTTTAAATTAACGTCAAAAAATTCCATTCACAGACATAGATGAACGATCCACTAACGAGGCCACATGTCACGCGATTTCATACTGCAGACCCCACGCGTGGCCGGAGGAATAACGGGGTGCAGCCGAGAAGCCCCCTCACCTGTGCTCCTGATCATCATCTCCTCGTCCGTGAATGTCTGCAGGGGGGCGCAGTGCAGCCCGTTACTGGTCATACTGAGGACAGCTTCTGACTGGGAAGATTTCAGGGCACGAGAAGGAGTCTTCCAAGAACGCAGGCAAGTTGGGAAGTTTCTTCTGAGCTATAAAAACAGTCCCCGGTGAAGAGAGCGCGCACGCACACACACACATACACACACACACACGGGAAGAGACGTGCAAGAACACCCATTTCTTTGGGAGTAACTTTATAACCCACTCGTACGCCGTGTGCCACCAACATGGGGAGTGTAACCGGGCCCCTTTGAAAATTCACTGTCTTGTGAACAAACACACATCGGCTCGCTAACAGAACTCCTTCCTCTGGCAACGAGCTGCTCCAAATACACACATTTCCCAGGCAGTTAACTTTTACCTTCAAGGAAACAGAACTCCCTAGACGGAGCGCATCCTTAAGTCCCGGCTGGTTTTGTTTCCCTGGCTCCTCGTGCCCGAGAGGCGGCGCAGCACGACAAGGCCACGGATAACCCGCTCCGGAGTCTGGAAGAACTGGGCTCGCACCCTCGCGCCCCGCATGAGCATTAAACAACTCTGTGGCCTTGGCCAAGAGACTTTGAACCTCAGAGAAAACCTCTCAGTCTTAAGTTTCCCTCCCTGTAAGACACGGAGAAGTCGTGAGGCTTAACGAGATGGTCCACACAGAAAGCACGTGTCGTAACGTTATTTCTACTGTGACCGCTAAGGACTGGGCAGAGGGGGTCACAACAGGAGCTGCTGCAGCGGCTGCCTCGTCCCACTGCTGCGAGGGCAGTCAGCTCCCGGTCACAGGGTCCCCAACCCTTCAGCTTACCAGCTCTCCTCAACAAGGGGTTTGCTACAATTTTATTGAAAAAAGAGACGGTCCAATTTTAAATGCTCCTTTTGCCTTTCCAAGTTTCTTTTGTAGAATTTTAGTACAGGGGAAACAAATGAGGAATTAGTCACTTCCTGAACCTGAAAACATGCTAAGTAAAAAAAAAGAAGCCGGCCACAGGGGAGCGCATGTCATATGATTCTATTTATAGGAAAACCCAGAAAAGTCCAGAGACAGAAAGGAGTCGGCTGCCTGGGGCCAGGGCTGAGGGGCGGGGCCAGGTGAGAACAGGAGAGACTGTGGAGGGACACTGTGACCTTCCCAAGGCAGTGACTTTCAACCTCTTTCATCTCACGGCACACAGAAACTAATCACTGCTGAAATTGTGCGGCACACCAAAAAACAGGCTTTTTGCCCGTCGGACAAAACATAGTTATAATTCTGATACATTCGCACCGGATGGACATCGTTGCCCCGGACGGCCTAAGGGAGAAGAGGTCAGCGCCCGGCTGACGCGTCCAGTACTGCATATCGTCGAAATGCTTGCAGCGCTCCGGCTGGAAGTGGTTCTGGGCGATGAAATGTTCCACAACTCAGTAAATTTATGGGAAATCACTACGTTATACACCTAAAAAGACTACATTTTATGATGTGTAAATTATTCCTCAATAAAGCTGCACAGAAAAAAACCAGTGCTTTCCTTTTATTCAACAAAAATTAAGAGAAGATGCACTCAGCACCCGGCAAATGCCTGTGAGCACGTGGTATGTACAAAGCAAAAGAGAACGTTCCCGGCTTCTGAGACATGATCTGGACACGCCAACAAGACATCCTGGAACAGGCTGTCACGAAACAAAGAACTGGATCTGCCTGGTGTGGTTCAGTTGGTTGGGTGTCTTCCTATAAAGCAAAAGGTCACTGGTCACAGCACGAGCCTGGGTTGTGGCCAGTTCGGGATGGGGCACGCGAGAGGCAACCGATCGATGTCAATGCTGCTCTCCCCCTCTTTCTCCCTCCCTTCCCTTCTCTCTAAAAAGAAATAAAATCTTTAAAGAAAAACAGAACAAATACAGGATTAAAAATAAAACGTATTCATCACTGCAGTGTATTTTCTCAAGAGTCTGGGTTATACTGAATACACGGAAAAGCTTACTCATGGGAAGAGAGAGAAGAAACAAGCCGCCACGTTTGAAAGCACCGGTGATCTTTCCTACACACATGTCGGCCTCTGCAGCTCTGTGCCTAGGAGCACATGGTTCTGCTCTGGGTTTAACCGGGAAAAGAAACATTGGCCAGACAGAAGAAAACTGTGTACTCATGAATTTTTCTACTTAATTTCGCTTTGTTTTGAGGATCAGGAAACAAAGTTGCATGGAACATTTTTTTCTTGTTAAAATTGGGACGTGAACACGTTGGAGTAGAACGAAGGAAGGGGCCGCATGAGGTGCTGTCTTCTTCACGACAGGCTGGGACTGAACGGGATGGGAGGGAAGAATGCAGAAGAAGGGGTGGGAGAAGAGAGGTAAGAGGGGGAAGTGGAAGGGGTGCAGGGAGGGGAGCAGTGTCGCTACGGAGGGGGCGCTCTGTGGTGGCAGGCACAAAGCAGGAAGGAAGAACGGGAGCAGGAGTGACATTACAGAGAAGGGAGGGAGGTGTGGGTGCAACTTTGCTCGGTGGCTGGTGGGGGAGTCCTGCAAGGGCCCCTCCCCACGCACTGGATGAAGGAATGAGCCCGCTGTCTTCTCCACAAAATGCTCCTGAACCTTGCCTATAAAATTTCAAGCACTGCAATCCATTACCCACATTTCTTATTCCTAGGGGAGATTATTTACTTCACTAAACCCACTCCAGAATTCTGTGTCTTCCAGTCAATGTATCACCATCATAGCGAAGTTTATCTTTAACAGAAAACCCACAACCGAGAAACTTGAAAGAAGCCAGTGGGTCTTAAAATAATGTCCATTTTCCCCCGTTGAGCTGTTCTGGTGACCTGCTTACCCTCAGTGTTGCTACTGAGAAAGTTCATGACTGTTTAACACATAGCAATTATTTTAGATTCACAAGATGGCGTAATGGAAGCAAACGTGCTTTAAAAAGTATGAGCTAGTATAAAAAGGTGCAGTGGGGCTACTGAAAATGCTCGTCAGAAAATATGGCGGTGATAGGCTAAGCGAATGGAATCCATTTAACCAAAAGCAAAGAACTGGAGGCAGAAAAAAAATTCCCTTTAATGACGGTCTTTGATAAAGGAAACGTCTCATTTCCTTGCCTGGACGGTCCCCTGCCCTTCGGGGCTGACCTCAGGCTCCGGTGTCCGCTCCATCAGGATGATTTTCCAGTTATAACCCTATCATCACACTTTTTTGTGGAGAGCAGCAACTGCTCCTTGAGTGGAGTAATGGTTATTTATGCCTTGCCAGGTACTTTTCAGGACCTGAGACTGTTCCCTACTCAACCCATCCAAGTTCTGTTGCACTGAGAAAGAAGTCTGATGTTCAAACCTACTGAACTTGGATGGGGTTAGAATTATATCTTTATTGCACTAATCTCCAACTGAAATCTAGCATTTTCGAGGCAATGGATGACGGTAGTGGCAGGCGTCATCTGTCACCAAAAGAAATTACAGATATTTTAATGTCACATGACAGTTGGTTCAAATATCTTGAAATATTGTTGGTGCTCATTACTACTTCAGAATTATAGTTATTCGGGTGACTCCTACGGGCCCTCGAGTCGGTCCAGGAGTTGCCTGTCCTCCCCCCCTCCCCCCTTTCCCTCAATAAACCTGTTGCCCGCTCCACCCCCCCCAAATTACAGTTATCGAAACTGCTGCCAGATCTTATTTAAAAAGCACATATTACAATAATTAAAATTCTATAACTTTTATTATAATTTATTTCCTTAGTAATCCTACATATGTATGCATTTTAAAACATTCTGAGAACAGGTCTATAAGCGTCACTACATCGCTGTGTACCAGCAGTTTCCAACTGGCGCGCCACAAGAATGTTTGAAACGTGCCATCCCTGACTGTTCAGTCAGGGGCACTGACCTCTTTTCCCTTAGGTTGTCAAATTTTAAAAAATGACAGTGGCAAATATAATAATAGCTGTCTAGTGTGAATGTATCAAAATAACTTTTTTTTTTTTTTTTTTTGGCAAATCGACCAAAAAATCTATTTCTTGGGTGTGCCGTAAATTTTAGCGGTTAGGTCACGTGTGCCGTGAGACGGACAAGGTTGAAAATCGCTGCTATGTGTACCTTTCACCCAGGGCACAAAAACCAGTTAAGATCCTCCGACTGCTGAATGTTCTGGTCAATCTTTTGCTAAACTCATTAAGTTCAGTCGCTGTGTTAGTCATAACCTTTCTCGGCGGTGTTTCCTCGGGATGCAAGGTGGCCCCGACCCCCTTACAGGGCGTCAGGTCTAGAAGCTTTGACAATGAACGGAAGGCAAAGGAAGGCACGCGAGAGACGCCGGGCCAGCCTACAGAGAAAAAGCCACCAAGACTTTCCAGAGGCAACGTTTTGACACAACACAAGAATGCCTCCCCTTGACTCCCTGTTTTCACTGGATCCCACAGGAGCCCTTTCCCTGCAGAGGTGTGCGCGCGTGGGTGGGTGTGACTTTGATTCCAGTCCAGCACCGCAGAGCCCTTGCTGGTAACTTGTGCCCTCCAGGCTGAATTCACGCATTCACGCCCAGTACACGGAAGTGCTAACACGTACCCGCAGTGCCAGGGCACAGCTCCTGCTGTCTTCAGCCTACAGAGCCCAGCGTTGGGGCAGAAAAAGGAGCTTCCTTCTGCCCCTGCAGTTCTTCTGGCTGGTCTAGTAATCACGCTGCTCTCAGACAGATCATCATCAGGGGAAAAGCCAACTAATGTTTAGGGACCCGTACCCGCCCTGCATACTTGGTAAGAGACTGAAAGGGGCAGACGCCAGCACCTTAAGCCCCAAAGGGAAGTCGTTGCAGGTGGACAGCAGTGCCAGGAGGTGACCAGGAAAAGCACGGCACTCAAGGGTGAGACTGTCATGTAGATTTAAGTTGTCCACAGAAGAAATATCCAAACCTGTAGGAATTTTTATTATGAGTTTATTTCAGCCAAACCGATGACAGTTGCCTGGATGCAAAATCTCCACAGACTGAGAGACTGCTCACCATCATTTCTTACATCAGAGTCGAAGGGAAAGATGTAATGCCTTTGCGCGAAATCCACCGGTGATAGATCGGGAGGCGGGAGGAAGCAAATCAAAGAGATCCCCAGGATTGGATAAAGAGTAAAACCAACAAATGCGCTTCTTTTCACAGAGGGGGGACTAAGAGAGTTAACAGTTAACAATGAACACAATAACCGTAACAATGGGAGGCTCTGTGGTCTCCTGCTCTGGTGGGAGATCGTGCCCCAGGAGTGTGAAAAAAGGAAATTACCCTGACATTCCAAAGGTGTGTTATCTGTCCTAGTGCAGAGACAATGCGCAGGCCCCGCCAGGTGGCTCAGTTGGAGCACCATGCCAGACACCAAAAGGTTGCAGGTTTGAGCACAGTCTACCAGGGGAGGCAATCTACTGATGCTTCTCTCTAAAAATACACACACACACACACACACACACACACACACACACACACGGGAGGCAATCTACTGATGCTTCTCTCTCTAAAAATACACACACACACACACACACACACACACGGGAGGCAATCTACTGATGCTTCTCTCTCTAAAAATACACACACACAAAATCTCTTCCAGGGAGGATTTTAAAAAGACAATAGGCACTCAGTTCAGGTAAACTTTGACTTTTGTCAAGAAAGACCAGCCTGGGACAAGCACTACCCGCCATGCCTCACTTTTAGCCAGAAAGTTTTGATTTCAGACCAGCCTGTGTGGTTCCTTCAGGTCTCTGAGTCTGTCAGGCTGCCACGCAGGCCTCCCCTGAGCTTCTCAGGTGCAGTAGGTGGCTCCCTGGTCACCCGCGACGCCCAGGCCTTCTCCATCAACAGGGCAGGCCGCCCTGGTACAGGGAGGGACACCCCTTCACAGACTCCCACCACACACGTTGGTGTCCTTCAGGAAGGCTCTCTTCTACCCGGTTTTCAGAGCTTCCCCCATGTCTGCTGTTTCTTAAGATTAATCAGACTAAAATAATCCTTGTGTCCAAGAAGCATATGCTGGGGTGGCAAACTTTGCTCCCCTTCACCATAGGCAGTTAATTAAGGGAAGAAACAAAGGGAATTGGACATTGAGTTTAATAAACCAGGGAGAACAGGCCTGCTTGCTTAGCTTCACACACTCCAGGGATTACAGCATTTTTCTGCCAAGGGTATTACCACTCCTCCCTGTTTTGGACACCAGATTATTGGGGCGCGGGGGAGGTGCTTGACTGTAGAGGCCTGCCAGTCTAACCTGGGAGAGGGATCACTGGCTAGGGGAGGGGCGGTGGCGAGGGAGGGCGAGGCGGGAAGCTTGGGAAGTTGATTGGTTATTTTGAAAAAGCGCCTGGTTACAGCCCCAGGGAAACAAAGAATCAATCAACTGCAACCTCTTTCTCTGCGACCTGCACTCGCCCCACTCGTCCGGGCAGGGAACACATGCCCCGTGTGGGCCTGATAGCCACGTGGGCCCGCAGACCATGCGAGCTCCCAAGGACGCAGCTTTACTACGAAACAGACGTGGCTGCACTTTCTCCGTGGCAGGACAGACGGTGATGGGCACTGGAAAGCCAGTGGCCACCTTCCACCAGAATAAACCTCGCCAACCAGTCTCCTGGGTGTGGGCCCACAAAACACTTTGCTCACGACCCTGTGGAAGAGTCTCATTTCTCCCAGCGACACTTTGTTTCTGAGGCTTCTTTCTTTCTCCGCACCCTCTTCAGTGTGGTTGATTTACCTGTAAAGAGTCTGAGGCCAATTCCAACGTTTGGGGTTCCCACCACACCAACAAGCAGGTCCCTGACACCAGCTGGGGGTCCTACAATTCAACCCAACTCCGACACTGTCTACCTGGAGGTAGTGCCAGAGCCCACGGCTGAAAGGCTCTGTCCCACAAGACCCCTGTCAGGTGCCAGTCACAAGTCCCGGTTGTCACCTGCGCTTCTGACTGAGCAGCCAGAGATCGGAGGTTCTCACGACCCCCTTCCTGGGTTCCTTTAATCTGCCGGAGCCGTTCACAGAGCCCAGAGGAACAGCTTACTACCCGGATACGATGCCCAGGGCAACGTACTGGGGCAGGGCTCAGAGCCACCAGGACTGAGTGCACAGCCCTCCCGGCAGCTCTCCAAACTGTCCTTTTGGGTTTCGGACTTCATTACACTGATGATTGTCGTCGGCAGCCATCCGTCTCGAGAGACGATGGTGTAGCTTCTTAAGAGTCTATCTGCACTCTCCAGTGAAGCTGAAGCCACAGAGCCTCGATGAAGCTACAGAGCCTGGGCAGGGTGATATGGAGGGTCTGCTGTTGCCCATGCAGCAGACCCCCCCCTCTCTTCGCAGCTGAAGGGTCCAAGGGAAAGACGGAGTCAATACAGCTTGGCTTCAGGTGCGCCGCAAGAGTTGCCGGTGTTGACTACAACGTCAAACCGCCTTAGGGACTCCGGCTCCGGATTTTCTGTCGGGGTTTACTCCCTTAGCCTTTCCCCTGAAGAGGTATGCCGCAAGGCAGCGGAGGTTTTTTGGAGTCAGAGTTTTCCTTCTCTGGCACTGATGATTGTACTATTAAGACAAAACCATGGGGTGAGCTGGATGATAGATAGGGGGACCTCTCTACTATTTATGCAATTTCCTATGAACCTAATTAGATATTTCAAAATAGAAACTCTCTAAAAATTGTGAAGAATTATATAAATGGAGCCCCTTCAAAATGGAGCTGGAGTCACACACGCCAAGACTTGCTTTGTAGGTCTTACTCCTCAATTCTTTGTGTTTAATCTGGGCAAAATGACCTTGGGACTGGCTCCCCAAACAACTGTTGGCAAGGCTCACAGGAAAGCAGACATGACCACCTGGCTGCAAAGTAAAGACATTCTTTAGAATTAGCATCACTGTTAGCTTATTCGCACCCACAGAAATTCCTTCCTTAGCTTATTAACACCCATAGAAATTCCTTCCTCCCAGTCAAGGAAGTGTTCCCCTTCTCTTTCTCCTGAATACCCCTGTCTCTTCACCCCCTAACTGGGGACCTGTTAGGGCCTCTGTCTGAATCACTGCTTCTTGAATAGCTATTCTTTTGGATTTCAAACACCGGTGCTTCTCACTTTGACCTTTTATTTGTTAGGGTAACAAAATGAAAATAAAGAACACTTCCATGAGTAACTTTTGACACGTTATTTCACACCTGCTCACTCTCTGTAACACCATCTAGAAGTAGGAATTCTGTTGTCAAGGGGTAACGTGAATTAAAAATTCTTATAGTTTCCCAAATTGTCTTTTGCAGCAGTTAACCCATTCTGTTTTTTAAAAAATCCTCACCCAAGGGCATTTTTTCATTGCTTCTAGAAAGAAAGGGGTGGGGGGAAAGGAGGACACTGATGGGAGAAAGTGGGAAAGAAACGGCAACTGGCTGTCTCCTGAACGTGCCCCGGCCAGGGATCGAACCCACCACCTTTCAGCCCGTGGACCACCTGAGCCACACCGGCCCGGGCACGCAGCAGTAAAACCACCCTAATTCCCCCTGGCCAATGTTTAAGGGGCCTGTTTTCTGACAAGGGGAAAATTCTGACAGTGAGACTGTGAATGGCTTCGGCCCAGCTACCAAAAGGCCCCGCCCCAGCCAACCCACAGGCGTGAACACTCCCTCGGCGCCTATCCCACACCTGCCAGGTCTCCCACCCCTTTGACCAGAGTTCCTGGAAATCCTTTCCGACCACCCTTTCCTTCCCCTTCCCTCTACCTGTCGTATCAAAGTGCGCGCAAACTTTAGGAAGGTGGACAGTCCTCTCCCACTTAGCCACGCTGCCGTGGCATAGACTTCCCGCCCCACGCCCCGTCTTCTTCCTGGCTAGCATTCTGGCTCAGTAAAACCTTACTTTCCAGAAAGAGCAGCCATGGAAGTTACTTTTGTTTGTTTGTTTAACATTCCCTAGATCAGCGGTTCTCAACCTGTGGGGTGCGACCCCTTTGGGGGTCAAACAACCCCTTCACAGGGGTCGCCTAAGACCATCGGAAAACATATATAATTAGATACTGTTTTTGTGATTCATTACTATGCTTTAATTACGTTCAATTTGTAACAATGAAAATACATCCCGCATATCAGATGTTTACATATGATTCATAACAGGAGCAAAATCACAGTTATGAAGTAGCGACGAAAATAACTTTATGGTTGGGGGTCCCCACAGCATGAGGAGCTGTATTAAAGTGTCGCGGCATTAGGAAGGTTGGGAACCACTGCCCCAGAACCTTGCCAAACCAGCTTGCCAGCTAATATTTGTATTTCTGCATCCAGCTGATAGGTGAACAATTGTATCACAATGTACTCATATTTGTTATTTCTCTTATTAAAGAGGCTGAGCACCTTCTCATATGTTTAAGAGCCATCTGAACTTCTTTTTCTGTTTGTTGTTTTAACTCATGTCCTTTGCCCATGTTCCTATTCAATTTCTTTCTCTTAGTCATTTCCAGCTCTGTATAAATGAAGGAAGTTAGCTCTTTGGTGCTGGGAGTTTGTCACCCCTCTTTGCTTCTAGTTTTGTTTTATAATGTGTACGTCTTTGATTTTTATGTTGCCAGAATCAATCCTTAGTGACGGCATCCAGCTTTTAATTAGAATGCCCTTCTAATTAAATAGAAGATAATAAAGGGATCTGCACCAGTAGTATTTCCCTCATTCATGTTTTCCATGTAATGTGATTTTTTTATACTGGCTAAAGATAACAGATGCATGAACAAAGTTAATATTAGAATTTCTGAGTCCTTGTTGACTTATTAGTCCACAAAGACCATATCGTGATCCTAAGCCTGGTGATTAGAGTGCACACCCTTGGTGAGCATTTTAATGGTATTTTCAATGTCCTCTTCCACTGAATCAACTTTAGGGACCCAGGAAAGGGAAAACAATATTATTTAATGATGCAATTAAATGTGTGTAACACTTAAAAGAAGGGTCTTTCAACTCAAATAACCAGGATGTCTTAATTCTCCAATCTTGCTGGAAATTCAAGGATATTTTAAAAGTAAATTAACAGTGAGATCTAATTACTCACTTATCAGTAGAGTGGCTAAAATAAAAAAAACTAATGACGATGCAAACTGCTGGCATGGATGAGGAGAAACTGGATCCCATACCCGGATGGTAGGGCTGTAAAATGGTAAGTCGCCCTGGAAAACAGTTGAGCAGTGTGTGTAATTTTACTCCTGAGTATTCATCCGAGATATGAAAACTTAAGCTGAAACAAAACCCAATGCCAGAAACCACAGTAGCTTTATTCATAATGGTCAGAAACGGGAAACGAGATGTCTTTCAGCGTGCGAACGGTTAAGTGCCTGCGGAATCTCCCCATCGCGGTGTGCGGA
Organism: Furipterus horrens; assembly: GCF_987537825.1. Classification (NCBI taxonomy): domain Eukaryota; kingdom Metazoa; phylum Chordata; class Mammalia; order Chiroptera; family Furipteridae; genus Furipterus; species Furipterus horrens. Next base: position 198,273,917 of record NW_028327175.1, read on the forward strand.
CCCACTAGGAACCCCAGAGCTGGCATGAAGATTACTTTAAGCTGAAGGCACATGAGATTCAACAGATGCAGAGAAGTCTTCTCGGAGCTTCCCTTATCCGACTAAAAGCAGCAACTTCTGGGAGACGGGGCCGCCACAGGAGGCCTCTTGGGGGAGGCTGACGGAAAGACCACTGACACCCGTACAGAAGAACATGCCCAAAGGCACGGCAGCCGGAACGCATGGCCTGTGCTGGTCTGCCTTCTGCTCTGCCTTTCTTCAACATTCTCTCAGATGCTCTGTAATGCACTCCAAAGGCTCAAACTGGTCCTCTGCTTCCATTCCCCGAGATGTCCCGTACCCACCTGTGATGGCTTTGGCTGTCACCTACTATTTCTCTAATGTTTATACGTAATATACACATTAAAACTCCCAGTGATAAGTTTTACTCACACTCTCTAACGTCTAAGGTCTCAAAGAGGATCAGTCACGTCCCTCTGCTCCCCTAAGCTACTCACCCTTCAGGGGTCCTGCAGGGGCTCACTGAGATAGAATGTGGCTCCAGCAGCAAAGGCATCTGGGAAACGCTGGACTCTTAACTCTCTGTAGCTTCAGGCATGGCTGCCTTCCCAGAAAACGGGAATGCCCTCAGGAAGGTCCATGAATATATACAGTGTGATAACTGCCTGATATTATTTGCTAATTTAGGAATGCCTTCCTGAGCAGATGTTGAATCTCTCAATTAACTTCCTGTGGCTATTTCCAGGATTAGTATCGAAAAGAGAATAGCCAGGCGTCAAGGAGCCTCTAAACTTTCCATGCTATTGCCCACCATCAATCTGAAGGAGCAAACGGGACGCTGCTCCTATTCCAGAACTCACCCACTTCACCTTTTCCTGCCCACCCCCACCTCCTTACTTGTAGCCAATGTAAATTCTTTCAAAACAGCTCCCATCTTTCTTTCCAAATGTATGAAAGTGCTCATCTACTCCAGGAAGGGTGACTGTTACCTTTGCCACCTGGCCCTGCTGCTGGTGGTTTATGACTTCACACCCCAGGACCTGGTCCTTTCTCTTGCTAGCAATGGCCCATAAAACTTTTTTTTTTCTTTTTAAAGGCTTTCAGCTATGGAAGGTACAGTTCTGTTTCACAGCGCAAAGGACCTGAGAGAAAGGGGAAAGAATCTTACGGCTGCCAGAGAGAAGATCTTGACGGTGACTTTACCTTCCTGGAGCCAGAGAGAAAGAAGGGTGGGAACAAAGATGTATCTGCATTTGCTAAGAAACACTGACTCTTCAGGACAGGTGCATAATCACATTATGAACGTTTGCGCCTTGGTAAACAAAAGGGACTGCAACCCAGGGCCGTGGGCAACAGTCGCTGCTATTAGGGACAAGTACAGACCTAACCAACCCATTCATATGGTAGGAACTGCCATCTGAATCCATTCCAGCGCCCTGCGAGCTCACCACACCGGCTACCCGGGCACATTCCTGCAACTGCAAGACGGGACGTAAATCCTGTTCAGCTTTGTGCTATCGGGAGCCATCAGTACTCTTTTTGGACATATATTTGGCATCCGGATAGAGAGAACTGGGTAGCTAGGCAGAAGCTGTTCATGTGTGGGGTAAACACAGATTCTGGAGTCGGGCTGCTCAAGTCTGAGTCACCTCTGCCACCCCTTGGGAGGGGCGACCTTAGACAAGCTACTGCCCTCCTCTGTACTTCTGTTTCTTTTCCTGCACAATGAGGAGCACAACAGTATTAAATGAGATAGTAGTTGCTTAGAACAGCTCTTGGCACGTTGTAAATATTAAGGAAACACAAGCTATTAATACAGGCAGAGCCCATTAGCAATAACACCGAGGTTGGGGGTGCCTTTGCTCGCTGCCAAGTATGCTGGTATTCTGATCAGTCTTAGGGATCTGTAACTTTACAACAGGGCATTTTGTTTGAAAAACCTACTTTGTGGGGAAATGACCTAGTCAGCCAACGGTTTCAAAGCATTTCAGGCAGCTTGCTACTTTCCAAGAAATCATTCTTGAAAAGTATCCTTAAGGCAGTTAATTCCTTGTTCAGTTCAAACGAAACGCACAGGTGAGTGCTAATCTTCAGGATCAGAAGGATGGGAGAAGGCAGCGTGGGCCGAGTGCCAGCGTCTCACCCTGACGCTGTGTGACACGAGGACATTGAACGCTGCCCTCAGTTCCTCGTCTGGGAAGAGAAGTCACTGCTACCTACGGGTATAGGTACTATTATTTTCATCGTTTTACAGATCAGGAAACTAAGACCCCAAGAGGCTAAGTAACTTGCCCAAGACTATACTGCTAGGAAGTGACAGAGCCTGGGTTCAACCCCAAGCAATCAGGCTGCAGACCCCACATTCTTAGCCACTAAGCTACGGTCACCATCCCTTCCGTTACATTACCCGACATGTAAAAGCGCTTTAAAAGCTACGGAGGACGGTAAGCCCCCACAAAACAACAACCGCAAACAAAACAGGCCTCTGGTATCTCTAACGAAGGCGGGGAGGCATCAGGGCGTGAAGGTTAAGTTTAAATGAGGCCGGAGTCAGAACACCAGCTCTGTTACTTTCTAGCTGAGGGGCTTCGAGCGAACCACTGAACCTTATCCAACTTCCGGCTCTGCGTCTGCAGTTAGAAACTGCTTTGTAGGACGGCGGTGGGAATGAAAGGATGCTGGAAGAGCGCCGAAAACACGTCTGCCCCGCAAACGCCGGCTCTAAAGCGAACAGGAAGTCACGCCTGTGCAACCCAGGCAGCTGTCTCTGCCGAACTATTAAACAACAACTATAAAATGGTATCATGGAGTGACCGTAAAGATGTATTTCTTTGCTACAATATGCTGACATTGTTGGACTAATTACCTTAATGCTGTAAATATCAAATAACTAATTATCCCCAATGAGACATAAAGAGTCTGGCCTCCGGGCAGCAGTTGAATAGCTTTTAACTCATTAAGCAAATAAAAAAAAAATTATATATATACATATAAAGTAAAGAGCAGCGGGAAAGGCCCCAGGGACGGTGCTGACAAACGGAGTGTATCCAGCGTCTCGGGGTTCTGGAAAGCGTGCCAGAGCGCGCAGGGCTGAGGAAAGCAGGGATGTTTCATGTAAAGAGAACCCAGACCCAAGAACTGCTGGAGAACCACCGTGGGTCCGGGGAGCAGAATTAGATCCAACAGGTGGGTACCCCCGGGAGCCGGGTTTCAGCTCCAGTTCGAGGAAGCGGGGCGGGGACGGGCGCCCCCGTGCCAAGGTCGGCCCACCCATGAAGATGCTCGGGCACCAGCGACGAGACCGGAACCAGCGGGAGTTCTCGTCGTGACTGCAGAGTCCGACCGACCTACCCTGAGGCCCCTTCCTGGTTCTGCCGCAGGCCCGTGGGACGGCGGACAGGGCAACAGTGATCAGAACTGTGCCTACGTTTTGACGATCTTTTTTTTTGGCAAGGCATGGGGCATGAGATATAACCTTTGGCTAACGGTGGCACTGGAGGAGTGGCATCTCTGCAAGACGCCTCCAAAGATCCGAAACTCGGCGGCCCCCGGGCCCAGTAAGAACCTGCAGCTGTGACTCTCCGACGCCATGCGAGGTGCCTGCTCCTTAAAGGAGGTTGCTAGGCCAGCCCCTGGCCCCCTTCTCAACCAGTTGACACTCTCAACCCGCCGCACAGAAGCGGAGGTCGGCTCGGCCGGAGACCTGGAGGGAAGTCGCGGTCGTGGTCGGCCCGCGGTGACACTGACCCCGCGGAAGGACGGGCGCCCCAGTCCCGTTAGGAGACTGCCGCCGGGGCCACGGCTGTCCCGGGCTCCCAGCACGCCCACCGCCAGCGCACTCACCAGCGTGCTGCCGCGCAGCAGCCGAGCCGCTGCTCGCTCCATCGGTGCCGCAGGCCGAGTGGCGTTCCGGGGCGAGCAAAACCGCTTCTCCAAGCCTCCCGGCCCGCCGCAAGCCACAGCCTGGGAGCCTTGGACCCAGGGCCACGCCCACTCCGTGCCTGCGCCCGCCCCTTCGTACCCACCCACCCCACACCCTTTGACCACGCCCCCTCCAGCCTACGGAATCCCAAGAGAGACAGAAACCTTCTTTCTTCTTTCGCGCTACTCACCGCTCACGCGAGACTTGGTGGAGCAGTGGGGCGGGAAGAGAGCCGGAGACGTTCCAAACATGGCGGCGGCGGCGGCGACGGTGACGAAGAGAGCGGCGGCGGCGGCGAGGGCAGCGGCGTTGTACAAGGCGGTGGGCGGTACCCGGTGCGGTTGTCCGGTGGTGAGTAGCAGGCTGCCGTCCGAGCCGGTAGTCACGCGGCTAAGCACGACGGCTAAGAAGGAGCGGAGCTGCGGCATGCGAGAGAGGCAGGATCGCGGCGGACCGGCTGACCCCGCCCGGGACTCAGCTCCAGCGGAGGGAAGGGCGTGGCCGGCGGTCGGTAGGGTCACGACCGGGGGCCTTCCTGGCCCAGCTGCGGAGGGTGCGGTGCCTGTGATCGCGGGACTCCCGGGGCAGCGGCGCCCGCGGTGGCGGCGCCGTCGGGCAGGGGCTCGCAGGCTCGGGGGTCGGGAGCTGCCTCCGGCTCTTACAGGTGGTCGTGCCGTGGGCGCGGGTTCCGGGGCCTGGGGCGGGCGAGGCGCCGGTCTTCGGTGCTGCGATCACTGGTGAGGGCGCCGCACCGACGCCGGGTCCGGGCGACTCGCGGGGAGAAGGACTTTGCAGACCTCCGTCCTTTCTGCGCTGGCTGCTCCTGCTCGGGTCCGTCTGTACAGCTTGTGCCCTTTCATTCCGGGGGGTCGGGGGTTTGGGGAGGACCTGGCGGTGACGAGCTGTTCGGGTCCGTGCGGGGCTTAGGTCACTTCGTAAACTGGGGCGCGAGCAGCCGAGCGATGCGCCTCTGAGCTCTCGGCGACAATATTCTGGACCGAAGTCAAACCAGTCGCAGTGGCCACTACACGCGGGCGCTTCCGCTGCGCCCTTGGGGGGCTGTTCAGAACCCGGGAGTAGTGACGAGCGGGAGACGGGGTCAATCAAGGCGCGTTGCACCGTGAGGCGCAAAGAAATGAGAGGGAGCAGAACTCCAAGGCCACTTTTTAAGCGTCTGCGAGGACGGTCGCGAACTCCGTCCGGTTTCATTCATAGCGCGTCTTGCCGCCGCGCCGGCAGGTGCATTTGTTCCGGGGCCTTCGTTACGGCCCGTGGAGACGTTAGGGGCTTTTCGCGCCTTGGGGGGTCCAGTGTTCCCCACAAAACGCTACGTGTTTTGGTTGCCAGCGAGAGGGTGATCAGGGTGGGGGCCCGGGTGTGCCGGGGTTGCCCTAATGCCTTGTTCTCCTGCCACCGCAGGTGTTCGGCTGGCAGGAAGCCCGACCCTCTTAGCAGCGCATTGTGATCACGTGAAGTTAGTAACTGGAATTTAGAAACACGATAAAAAAGTTGCTGAAAATGATGTCTTATGAAACCCCCCCAGTTGAAAAATAACAGGAGCCACACTAGTGCATGTTGTTATTCTTTGGGGATCCTTTGAAGCTTCTGTTGAAGTGACTGTTGTTTTGGTCTTTGATTATCTGTTGGTTTGCTTTACTGGTCCTGGGAAAATTGGCGCGAGTTATTTTATGAGCTTATTAAACCTATAGGTGCTAATTAAATTTTTTACCATAAAGGTTTTGATTTGTGGTGTGTTTTTCTTTGCAGACCTCTGTGTGGCTTTTCCATTTGAGTTGAAATTCCCTCCATGGCCTTTTGGAGTCCCCTGGTGCGTCTCCAGAGTAAACTTCAATTACTCTACATTTCACCGATGCTGGAGTGGCAAGAAAAAGGAGGAACTGATTTGGGGTGACAAGGTTAGATTGTGTAACTCCGCTTTTGGATTTCTTCTAACTTGTATTTATTTATGTTTTACTTTTATGTTTTTTGATTTCCCCGAGCCTCCTGATGTCCCTTTGTGCCTTCAAGAATTTGTTTTCTGACAGTTCTGTAATTAGGAAATGGGTTCTGATTCTCTCCGAAGGCCCTGTGATTCCCCACACACCCCAGACCTCATTTGTCAGTACGTCTTCCCATGACCGTCACTGTTTGCCTAAGCAGGTCAGCACGTCTGTTGAACTGCAGTCACTTTATATGTGGAGGCCTCCCTAACCCCCAAATTAAGTTACTGTACAAGCAAGTTCGCTGTCGAGGATTCGCCCTCATCATTAGCAACCCTTCTCAGAAATGTTGGGTGCATAAAATAGATTCTGCTCTTCCCTGATCATGTTTTCTCAAAAGTCTCCTGTAGCTTAGAGAGAAAACATAGACTCTGGAAGGAATGCAGGCTAAAGAGCCTCTCCTGGTTCTTACATTACCTCTGTCATGGTTGTGGTGCCCTGGGATTTGCGTCATGGCGCCTCTGGCTAAGGGGGGGTGAGGGGTGGTGTGTGTGTTGATCAAAACCTCCCCATTTACAATATGAGACTAAAGAGGAAAGATCAGGAGACATCATACAAACTAATGCTTTATCAGAAACCAGAGAAAGGTCAGAATGGTTACGGTTGCCTGCTTAAAGGTAGAGGCCTTCACGTTCTCTGGGATATCAGAGCTTCTTTCTCAAATACGCCTGTCCTTCACTTGGGTGAGTAGCCTCTGATTGTTTTGTAAGAACCTCATTTTTGAGTCTTGAGTGGATAATTTGGGAGAAACTATGGACATAAAAATAACCGAGGTATATTCTAGTCAGTTTCTATGTAGACATACACCAACATGCCATGGAATGCCCAGTCTAACTTGAATCGGAGTAATCCCAGGGAGGACTCAGAAATTTGGCTGTATCATAGGGAATGCTACTCATAAAGTTTGGGAAAAATTACTCTCTTTGATTGATATAGTTAGATATCAGTTACAGAAAGATCAGGCTTGGAATGCACCATCCAAATCTATAGTAAAAGTGCAGAATTCTTAAACATGTTTCTTTTTCTGATGACATAAATTTACACCTTGAAATTTTGTGTAGTTTTTTATTTCCAAAGTAGGTTTTTACGTTATTTTTGTAAATGTTTTAAAATTTAGTGGCATATTAGAAGCATTTCCAGATATCAGTTAATTTGTGGAGTTCGTAGATTAACCTTTTTAGTCCTGAGGCTGTTGGTTACTTTATTAAAGACAGAAAGAGTGTTTGGATATAAAATCTGTATTTTCTTTCAATATCATGAAACTTTGTTTTCTTGGAATTATTGTTCATTTTCTATTTATTGGGCTTAGATATGCTGACTTGAGCTGGAGAAACCTGGGTCTCGAACCAAAGCCTCCACTCAGATTTAGGCGCCTTTCCTTCACAATTGACGGTTGCAGGGACCAGGGTGGTGCAAGGGCCTGTCATGGTGCACACGCGGGTGCGTGTGTGCGTGGGAGAGGGGTGATGTAGGTCTAAGGTTACAGGCTGTATCAGTACCTTTAAAACTAATTTAAAAATTGTTTTCTTGCCCTGGCTGGTGTGGCTAGGTGGGTTGAGCATCAGCCTGTGAACCAAAAGGTCGCAGATTCAATTCCCAGTCTGGGCACACTGATCAGTGTCTCTCACACACTTATGTTTTCCTCCATTTCTTTCTCCCTCCCTTCCCCTCTCTCTAAGAAAATCAATAAATAAGAGAAATCTTTAAAAAATAAATTTAAAAAAGCTTTTCTTTCATGTTTACATTATTTTCCTTTTTTCCATCAGCATCCCTCGTTTGGGATTTTTCTTCTTAAGCCCATCATGCATTATGATTGAAAAGCACACACTTTATGGCAGGGAGCACAGTGAAATTTGTAATGTGACAGCGTGACAACAGCCAAGACTGTCAAAATGTGCCAGCCACCCTCTGTAATTAGGCTCCTTTGTGTTCTTAGAACTTGAGATGCTTGTGTAAAAATGTTCTTCTGCTTTCGTCCTGGCAGTCTGCTGCATTTTTTCTGCGTTGCCACGTGTTGTGCCCTAGCAGTGTGCTGTCTAGGCAGGGTTTGGTAAGATTTCTCTTGCTTAGTGAAGCCTGTCAAGGTACTTTCAGACATTTTCCAGTGGGAACATCAGGTTTTTTTTCTTTTGTTTGTTTGTTTTTATGAACTGATGGCTAGAAACGATGCTAAGTTACAAGGGAAATACCAGAATTTCTTTTTTTTTTTAAGTATATTTCATTGACTATACTGTTACAGTAGTCCCAATTTCTTTTCCCTTTGCTCCACTCCGCCCAGTACCCCCTTCCCTCCAGTAACCCCACCCCCCTCACTTCATGTCCATGGGTCGTGCGTGTAACTTCTTCGGCTTCACCCTTTCCTATATTGTTGTTATCATCTCCCTGTCTGTCTTGTCCCTACAAATTATGCTTCTTAATCCCTGCACCTCTTCCCCCAATTCTCCTTCTTCCCCCTCCTGCTAATAACCCTCCAAATGATCCCCACACCTATGATTCTGTTCCTGTTCTGCTCATTTGCTTAGTTTTTTTTTTTTTTAGATTCAGTTGTTAGTAGTTGTAAGTTTGTTGCCATTTCAGTGTTCATAGTTTTGATCTTCTTTTTCTTAAATAAGTCCCTTTAACATTTCCTATAATAATGGCTTGGTGGTGATGAACTCCTTCAGCTTTACCTTATCTGGGAAGCACTTTGTCTGCCCTTCCATTCTAAATGATAGCTTTGCTGGATAGAGTAATATTGGTTGTAGGTCCTTGCTTTTCATCACCTTGAATACTTCTTGCCAGTCCCTTCTTGACTGCAAAGTGTCTTTAGAAATCAGCTGATAGTCTTATAGGCACCCCTTTGTAGGAAACTCTGCTTTTCCCTTGCTGCTTTTAAGATTCTTTATCTTGAACCTTTGGCATTTTAATTATGATGTGTCTTTGTGTGGTCCTCTTTGGGTCTAGCTTGTTTGGGACTCTGTTTCCTGGACTTGTATGTCTATTTCCTTCACCACATTAGGGAAGTTTTTTTTTATTATTTTTTAAAGTAAGTTCTGAATTTCTTGCTCTTCCTCTTCTCCTTCTGGCACCTCTGTGGTTTGGATGTTGGTATGTTTAAAGTTGTCCCAGAGGTTCCTAAGCGCCTCCTCATTTGTTTTTTGTTTTGTTTTTTTTTTCAATTCTTGTTTCTTCTTTCTGTTCTGGGTGAATATTTATTCTTCCTTTTGTTCCAAATCGTTGATTTGAATCCCAGTTTCCTTCCCATCACTGCTGGTTTCCTGTATATTTTTCTGTATTCACTTTGTGTAACCTTCTCTTCTTCATTTTGTGGCCGTACTCAGTCATTTTTCTGAACATCCTGATCACCAGTGTTTTGAACTCTACATCTGGTCGGTTGGCTATCTCTGTTTTGTTTAGTGCTTTTTCTGGGGTTTTGTTCTGTTCTTTCATCTGGGCCGTATTTCTTTGCCTCCTCAATTTGTTAGCCTCCCTGTGTTTGTTTCTGTGTAGTAGGCAGAGCTGCTTTGACTCTGTGTCTTGGTCATGTGGCCTAATGTAGTAGGTGTCCTGTGGGGTCCTGTGGCAGAGCCTCCCCATCACCCAAACTGGGTACTACTGAAGGTGTGCCTTTCATGTGGGCCAAGTACACCTTCTTGTATTTAGCCTTGGTTGCTGTGGGCAGGTCAATGGGAGGGGTTTACCCAGGCCAGTCAGCCGCAAGGACTGGCCGTGACCACTGACCACCAACCTGCGCCCTCTGTGGAGGATCAGCTGTGCAGGGGCAGGTGGTGGTGCTCTGACGTGGTCTGTAGCTGCCCCCTGGGTGCGCTGGCCCTGGGGGTTGCTGGGTGATGCAGGCCAGGGTCAGCCCCCACCTGTGTTTTCCCAGGGCCACCCTGCCTGAGCTACAGAGCAATCTGAGATGGCTGCTCCTCGTGCTGGGCTTGGGGAGTCCCAGGTGAAGCCAAGCTGTGAATCTAGGTTGCTTGCTGCTAGTGCCGGGCCTGAGGCTCACTGAGGCCAGCTGTCGCCGGTTTGAGGGGATTTAGGAAGTTAAGGGAGAGTCAAGACCAGCCAGTCATATGGAAAAGCAGCCTGGGTGGGCCTTAAGTTGCGTGGGGATCTCCAAGGCGCGTCAGACAGTGTGAGCCAGGGTGGTGGAGCCTCAGGTATGGCACCAGCTGGTTGGCTCCGTGCGGGGAGGGATTAGAAAAGGGACAATGGCCTTTGCTTGCCTTGATGTCAGACACTTCAGGTCCTCCGTGTGTACCACTGGTGCCTTTCAAGCTGCCACCCTAGTGCGGGAGCTCAGCGGGAGCGGCTCTGAGCAGGTGAGTCCGTGTGCGGGTTAAGAGGAACTGCTTGGGGCTCCAGCAGTTTCTTCCACCGACTCAGTCCCTGTTTTTGCAGCCAGAAGTTGTGGGGACTTACCTTCCTGGCGCTGGAACCCTCGGCTGGGGGCCTGGTAGGGGCTGGGAGTCCTTCCTCCCGAGATCTCCCTCCCGAATGTTTACCCACCGCACGTGGGTGTGGTGCCACCCTGATCCGCGTGTGCGCCCCTCCTGCCTGTCTGGATGGGCGTGGTTTCTTTAATTCCGCAGCTGTCAGACTTCCATTTCAGCTCTGTTTCTGACGGTTCTGGCTGATGGTTGCTCTGTATTTTAGTTGTGACGTTGATGTGGTTGTGCAAAGAGGCGCACTGCGCCTGACTGTGCCGCCATCTTGACCGGATCCCCCCCGTTTCTTCCTTAATCACAACTTTTACAGTGAGAACGCCGACAAGCTATGGATGGAGCCTTAGAGCTTTTACAATTTATAAAACAATTTTCTAGGTCGTTGTCATCATCTTTTTTTAAATCTTCTACCTCCATTCTTCATACCTTTTCTTTCACCTCCCCTCCCCTCCCCTCTCCTTTCTTTTTTATTGTGGGGCCTCTACCTCCAGTACTATGTTGAATAGCAGTAGCACAATACAGTATACAGATGATGTATTATAAAGTATTACCCCTGAAACCTATATAATTTTATTAACCAGTGTGACCCCAATAAGTCAGTAAAAAATAGCGGTAGCAACAGCGAGCATTCTTGTATTGTTCTTGGTTCTAAAGGCCGTGCATCTAACTTCTATCCGTAACTGCAGAGTTTTGGAAGCTATCCTTTTTCAACTTGAAGTTAAAACATTCTAAATTTGAATCAACAATTCCACGGTTGTTTTCTTGCACCTAGGGTTGCCATTGATAACCCATATCATTCTGATTGTTTTTCTTGTGTGTGTGGGCTGCCTTTTCTCTCTAGACAGTGTTGTATAATTTTCCTTGTCTTCGAGATTTTTAAATTTCACAGTAATGTGCCCAAGTATTATTATCATATATTCTATTTTACACTGTGATCCCTCTCATTCTGGAAATTCCTTGATCGTTATTTCTTTTAAAAACCATTTCTTTTTTTCTCTCTTTCTGGAACTCATTCTACACCTCTGTCTACTGTATTTCTTAACTTTTTATGCATATTTTTATAATTCTCCCACCCTCTGTGTTTTGGGTTGCCTTTTTTTTCCTCCTTTCAGTTTATTGATAAATAACCTTACAATATAATATTGTTCTTGAGCTTATTATTAATACTCTTTTTCACTGGAGCTGTCTCACTTTTCTCCTAATCAAAAGGGCAAATTTTAAAGGACAGATAATCAGTAGAATCAACTGTAGTCAGAAAACAAATAGTGATACAATGTTACAATGATTAGGAAACAGAGAACCAGTTCAAGAAGAAAACACCGGTAAGATGGGGGAAGGCAGCTGTGCAAACTGTGTGTTTTGTTTTTATCCTCACCTTAGGGTATATTTATTGATTGTATGGAGAGGAAGAGAGAAGAGAGAAAAACATCAGTGTGAAAGGGAAACATCAGGGATCAAACCTGCAACCTAGGGATGTGTCCTGACCCAGAATTGACCCTGCTGCCTTCAGTGCATGGGATGATGCTCCGACCACCCAAGCCACAGGCTTCGTGTTCTTCATTAGTTCCCGAGGCTGTCGCTCTGCTGCTGTGTAGTCTGACAGTCTGTAGTAGTAACATGATCAAGGTTCAGTCTGTGTCCAGTAGATTTGTAGTTAATCAGTTGAAACAGGTTTTAACCCTGGCCCATGTGGCTCAGTTGGTTGGAGCGCTGTCCCTTAAACTGAAAGGTCGCATGTTCGATTCCCTGTCAGGGCACATGCCTGGGTTGCAGGTTTGGTCTCTGGTCAAGGTGCCTACTAGAGGCAGCTGATCTTCGTTTCTCTCCATCTCTTACATCGAGGTTTCTCTCCTCCTTTCTCCCTCTCTCTCAAATCAATAAGCATGTCCTCCAGTAATGATAAAATAATAATAATATAATAAAATAGACGTTTTAGTTCTTAAAATGTCAGCAAGCCCTCGCTGGTGTGGCTCAGTAGGTTGAGCATGGGCAGGCTTTGATTCCCCGGTGAGGGCACAGGCCTGGGTTGCGGGCCAGGTCCCCCGTTGGGGGTGTGTGAGAGGCAACTGATTGATGTGTCTCTTGCACATCGATGTTTCCCTCTTCTTCCCTTCCCCTCTCTCTAAAAGTAAAAAAAAAAAAAAAAGTTGGTCAAGCTTCTATTTATTGGAAAATACTTTTATGAAACCCTCTCATTTCATAGCCTTTCCCTTTACATAAAAATATTTTTATTGGAAGAAAAGACTTTGCCTTCCAGGTGCTAGAATTTCCTAATTTTGTTCTTAGGAGAACCCTTTTTGGTGGTTTGATTTGTGAGTTTGGGCCGTAAAGCTGTGTGAGAACTAGTGTAGTTTGGGGTGACAGACTCTCACAGCAGACATTCCGACTCTGCCAGCATCGGGGGCTTTTTCTCTCTCCTTCGCGTCCCCCTTTCTCGGAGTGAGGAGGGGAGGCCGGGGGGTGGTGGAGGTGGCTTTGGATTTCTAGGGCAGAGGTTGTAGGCCAAACCAGCAACGCCTGTCTTCTGGTTTTACTGAAACCCAGGCGTCCTCGTTCTGGTACAGACGGCGCGTGGCTGCTTTCAGCGACAGTGGCAGTTGAGTGGTTCTGAGAGGCTGTGTGGCCTGCAGAGCGTGCACCGTTGCTGTGGCCGTCACAGGAAGGTCTGCCGCCCCCCGTTCTAGATCAGCTGTTCCCAGCGCACCCATTCGCGTGACCCCTGAGACTCGAGGGCCTTTCTTGTCCGTGACGGTGGTCCCTAGCCGTGTGCAGCTGCTTCAGTTAAATCAATTCAATATAGTGTAAAGCTCGGCTCATTGGTGGCAGCCACATTCCAAGTGCTCAGCAGCCACATGCAGCTGGTGGCAGCCGTACTGGGTAAGGCAGGTGCAGCGTGTCCGCCATCCAGAAAGTTCTAACAGCTCTGTTGAGCCACTTGGCTTTACTGTCTCCATTGATAAGCCCTGCTGATGTGCCTGTTCTTTTAATCTGGATTTATTTTCTCTTTTTCTTTTTTTCTTTGTAATTTCCTTCCATCCTCTGAGACTTAAGTTTGAATCGCAATGTATTTAAATATATTAGTTTTCCACCATTTTGCATATGTCTTCTCTAGCTCACTGGGAAGATTATACGTACTCAAAGACAGGGGCTGTGTTTTCTGTTCGTGTGGTGCCTTGCACGTTAGTCATTTTTGTGATTGCTGTTGTTTTAGTATGCACTGGGTCTCTCTAAATGGTGTAAAATTATTTGTTTTTTCCCCTAGGTATAACGAAATTTAAACTTAAAAAGAAAAGTCAAAGATGGGTGAGAAGAAACCAGAGCCTTTGGACTTTGTGAAAGATTTCCAGGAGTACCTGACCCAGCAGACCCATCACGTCAACATGATCTCTGGATCAGTTAGTGGGGACAAGGAGGCGGAGGCCCTTCAGGGAGGTAGACTCATCTTAATGCTGTCACTAATCTGCTCTTTATAATAGGTTAATGTTCGTGTAGAGTTATCCATACTACAGAGGCCATTGTTCGCTAATGTGAATCTTTCCATTTTTTCCCAACAAGAGACAAGGCAGTGTGCTTTCTTTAAACATGTCAGATTCTTGCTGATGGAGAGTGGAACTCCCCAGGGACTTACCATGGTCTAGAGATGCTGTATGGTTTGGCTGGGAGATCAGGGGTTCTGAATATCATTCCTGCCCTCCACGTGCTGTTAGCGGACGGTGGACCCCAGCAGGTCAAGCCTCAGCTTCAGTACACAGAGGACTCAGCCCTTAGGAAATCTGGGTTAGACCTGAAACAAGATGAGGATTTCCGTTTCTTTTAAAATGAAGACAGGGCTGACCAGGTTTACCTGTGTAGGAGGGAAAACTGGAATAGAGAAAGCAGTGATCTGCTACCGATGGGCTGCCTGAGTCTGGTTGGTTTACCGCACACACTGCAGTTTGATTCTGACCTAACTCCGTGGTTAGCACGCGACAGCCCATTTGGACTGCTAACTGTTTTTGTATGACTTGCAAGCTCAGTGGTGTCTGCATTGAAAAATGATTGGGAAAACATCAAAAGAATAATGTCATAACATGTAATATGAAATTCAGATTTCAGCGTCCATAAATAAAGTTTTATTGAAATACAGCCACACTTACTTGTTTACATGTTTTCTGTGGCTGTTCTTGAGCCTCAACTGCAGAGTTAAGTAGTTGTGATAGTGACCACATGGTCCCCAAAGCCTAAAGTACCGTATTCACTGTCTGTCCTTCAGAGGAACAGTTGCCTGGCCCCTGACCTTGATGGATCATGGCCTTGTAGTCGAGGGACCAGCAGCAGGGAGCCGGGAGTTTGTTAGACGTTCAGAATGTTGGTCCCCACCTCAGATCTACTAAATCAGAATCAGGGATTAACATACACATTACATTTTGAGAGCACTGGCTTGGAGGCAGTGGGGGAGAGGGGACCCTGAGCCTTGTGCCTCCGGGGGCCTTAGTGCATGTGGGCCTTGCACCAGCCGGCACTCACTTCTGTTCTTGGGGGGTGTTGCTTGAATTCCTGATATCAGCGCTGCTGCTTCCTGGGGATGGGCTAGAGGTGCGTTTCCTTGAAGCTGTAGGAATAAAAATTTCCCTCCAGACACTTAGGTAGGGTCCTGCCATGTGCTGGGTTTCCTGATTATGAGCACTTGCCCCTTCGGTTTCTTGATTCAAAGAAATAATTGGATTAGATTAAGAGCAAAGAGCCAAACAGACACCTTTCAGCTCCAGTTCTTAAAGTTCTAACGTTCAGAGGAGTCAAATACAGTCTTTTTCTTCCGGTGCTTGACTAGAATTTTAAGGCCCAAAATGCAACCCAGAATCTAGGACATGTACTGAGTGGAACAGTGCAAAGCTTGGTATTAATTGGCTTAGGCTGAAGTAAACAGTTCGGATTTGCGGAGGTTTTCGTGACTCCCAGTTTGTATATAGAAGTAGCCAGACTCTTAAACACGTGTGTGTAGCTAAGACATCACCGTTTACTCCCCTCTGTCTCCTCACCTGTCAAACAAGGATAACGCTGTTCTGCGAAAGCATGTTGAGGACTGATAGGATTTGCGCGTAAGCTAGGTAAACCATTGTTTTATGAAAGATTTTCTACCAGTCAGGACTAAAGTGCTACATTGAGTTGATTCTGCGACGCATCATTTCTTTTGCTATACTTCTTTTACAGCTGGAACAGATGGCGATCAGAATGGACTGGATCACCCATCTGTCGAAGTCTCCCTGGATGAAAACTCAGGAGTGTTAGTGGACGGATTCGAAAGGACCTTCGATGGGAAGCTCAAGTGTCGGTATTGCAACTACGCCAGCAAGGGGACGGCCCGGCTGATCGAGCACATCAGAATCCACACAGGTGACCGAGAGGGCCGGAGGGCCTCTGCGGGCAGGGGCGGGGCCCAGGAGGGTGGTGCGTCTGTCTCATGAGCAGTTCTGATAGTTCTAAAACTAAAGGGTGACACGAGGTCTGAGTAAATGGGGGAGTTACTGCGTGTTTACAAAGCAGCAGCATTACAACATACAGAGAGGAAGTGGGGCCCCCTTTCCTTAGCCATCTTTCTCCTTGATCTGAATAATCTCAACATCCGTCTGCTGCTCAGACTGGGCAGGTCAGTGCTGAAGGCAATATGAAGTGATAGGGTGTTTTTATCTTTACCCTCACTAAGTACCTTCGGACTGCAGACCCAGGAGAACGTTTCTCTGTGGTCGCAGACTGCACTGCTAACCCTCACATCCCACCTTAGCGACGCCTTCTGCTGCAAAGCCCTCCCGACTACCCCGTGTCCTGGCCCAAGACCAGATCAGATGTTCTTCCTGTGTGCCCCACTGGCTTCCCACCTGGTGTGGTGGCCTGAAGACCCCGTGAGGACAGGGGCTGTGTAGTGACGTTTTTGTGCCCCCAGAGCCCCACAGAGCATCTGCTGGTACGCGTGCTTAAATGAATGACACCGAGCTCATATCCCGGGGACGCTTTACATAACTCACACTTGGACTAACAAGCCCGGCTCAGTTCTGAACTTCCTGTTGGCTCTAAGGACATCTTAAAGGTGTTTTTTATTTTTTTCCCTGAGGAAGGGGTATTTTTTTCCCTGAGGAATGGTTGTGTTTGTGTGTAAATATGTATGAATAAGGGTCATGTATAGATACATACATGAACATGTGACTCGGGCATACTTTTGGTAAAATCATTATCATGTAGGGAATATTATCAGTTGTGCTGTTCTTTCTTCAAATGTCAGCTGAAGCCATAATTTTTACACTATATTGACTAATAGATTATTTCTGTATATCTCAGAACTTGTTGCTGATGAGTCCTGAAGCTTTGTTTGCAGGTTTCTTGACAAATTTTAATAATCTTTTGTGCAAATGTGAATTTCTGAAAAGCATTTTATTTTTGATCAATTTCAAGTCTAATGAATGGACAAAACATGAAACATTCCATAAATGAGCTCCTCTTTCAGTTTCTCTCCTATTCTTTTTACAGGTGAAAAACCTCATAGATGTCACGTATGTCCCTTTGCATCCGCTTATGAGCGTCACCTGGAAGCCCACATGCGCTCCCATACAGGAGAAAAACCATATAAATGTGAGTTATGTTCCTTCCGCTGCAGTGATCGGAGTAACCTGTCCCATCATCGAAGGCGCAAACATAAAATGGTACCAATTAAAGGTACCAGGTCTTCCTTAAGCAGCAAGAAAATGTGGGGGGTTTTACAGAAGAAAACGAGCAATCTGGGCTACAGTAAAAGAGCACTAATCAACCTAAGCCCGCCTTCCATGGTGGTGCAGAAGCCAGACTACCTGAATGATTTTACCCATGAAATCTCAAACATGCAGACTGACTCCTATGAAAGTATGGCGAAAACCACTTCAGCCGGTGGCCTGCCAAGAGACCCCCAAGAACTCCTCGTTGACAACCCTTTAAATCAGCTCTCCACTCTGGCAGGACAGCTGTCCAGTCTGCCACCTGACAACCAAAACCCTGCCTCCCCCGATGTCGTGCCCTGCCCGGACGAGAAGCCTTTCCTGCTGCAGCAGCCCTCCGGCCCTGCGGTGGTTCCGGCCGTGACAGCAAGTGTCCCTCAGAGCTCCGCCCCCACGAGCCCCGACCCTCGGCCGCCACTGAGTCAGAGGAACTACAGCCCGGTGGCAGGCCCGAGCAGTGAGCCGAGCGCCCACACGAGCACGCCCAGCATAGGAAACAGCCAGCCCAGCACCCCCGCGCCGACCCTGCCGGCGCAAGACCCGCAGCTGCTGCACCACTGCCAGCACTGCGACATGTACTTCGCTGACAACATCCTTTTCACTATTCACATGGGATGTCATGGGTATGAAAATCCTTTTCAGTGTAACATATGTGGATGCAAATGTAAAAACAAGTATGATTTTGCCTGTCATTTTGCAAGAGGGCAGCATAACCAGCACTGATGGGAAGCAATCACATGCTGCTTGCTTTGGTTTTGCCATTTGCATTGTGTCATTTTCGTCATCTTTCTTTTTTTGTGGTGGGGGGAGCGATCCATCCCTAATAACGTGTATAATAATTTAAAGTTTATACATTATATTTATAGAAAACAAATTTGACAATGGAAACAAAGTGTTTTTTTTTTTCCATAACAGTCTGGTCAGGGTCATTTATATATTAGAACAGTTAGACACATTGGTGTCTGTTTTTTGCTTTCATTTAGACATTTGAGAATTGAAGTGCAATCTTGATCTTAAAGGTGTTCGTTTAAACTTCCCACAGATATGGTCCATATAAACGTCAAAGCTTATTGATACTCTTGATGTTTCAATATGTATGTTGCAGCTGGATGTTATTTTTACTATATTTCAAAATAGTAGAACCAATTACTTTCTCACAAAATTTATTACAACTTATTTCAGTGTTTAGTAGAGGAATAGCCTTTAAAATTGCTCTTAGTTGAAATACTATTTAGTTCACATAGTTTAAGTTGAATTAGTAGTTTCATTTCAATTTACAATGGTAAAGCTATTTCAGTGTATAGTAAACCTTTCTTTTTTTTCCATAAGGAGAAATGTAAAAACAGTTAATTCTTTTAAAATTAAAGTTACAAAAATATGAGAGAAAAGTCCTGAAAAGAAATGAAACCAGGCTTTACATTGAAAATGGAATTTAATATTTAAAAACCGGTTTATTCAATTTCTAGTTTAAAGATATGTCAGTTTTCCACTTGATTTCTTTTTATACTTCTAGTTTATTTTTTAAATGACAGGTAAATACATGAGAACGCTAGAAGTATCAGAAGGTTATCTTTGAAAACACCTTTTTTGTTCTTTTAATTTGAACCTTATATTTAAATTCTTCATTCTGATGTTATTACTGACGTCAGGGGAGGTTGATAATGATACCAAGAATCTGTTGCTCTTCCTATTCCTTTGATGACCAAAGAGCTGCCATGGAAATCAGCCTTTTGACTCCTAGGAAATGCAGCCCTTAAGGAAGAATCTCCCACGTTTCCTCTTCCTGCTTTGTATCCATTTGTTGTCCATAATTACCACCCCCACCCCACCCCCAAAGGTGGGTATAGAAACACATGGGAAAATGTGATGGTGAAGTCATATTTTTAACACTGAGAACACAGATCCAAAACGAATTCTGGTCTCTGCTTCGGAATTGGCCTTTTGAGATTCTTCGGGTGAGTTGAAGCTGTGACGCCTCTTTGCCGTTTTCCCGACTTCCCCGCACAGGGACAAAACTACAGGGAAACTGCCCGAGTCGTCACCTTGGTAGGAAAGGACTTCAAAATGTCAAAATAGACATAAAATACATTTAAACATTTTGATACTTGTTTACAAAAATAAGACTTGCTAAATAAATCTAGAGTAATTTTGAATAGGAGGCTATTGTTTATATATTGTGTAATAACTAGCTTACTCTGAACAGAGCTTGGTCAAACAATAAAATATATTGTTACTAACTGTTCGTTTCCGTGTACTTTGAAAAAATTTTTTTAATTTGGTTCAAAGTCTGAAAGTGTTTTGAATTGGCTTTGTAAAGAGAATGCCCTAAGATCGAGCATTTATTAACCAGAAACGACCACTATTCTTAGAGTAAATAAAAGAGAAATATTGGTGGCATATGTACACAAAAACCCCCAAGTACAAGTTAGTGGGTCTGCCTTCCCAAAGGCTAGAAAGCCATTAAAATGAGGTCTTGTGGTTTAATATCCAACCTAACCTCAATTGCATTGTTCAAAGAAGCAGGATCTCAGAGTCTCTCCAGACTATACCTCGTTCCTGCCAAAGCCGAGGCTTTTGCAGCTAAAATTCTACAATCCTGTTTCACTGTTGCTTGAATTGCTCACTGCTCAGATCGGGTTGTGTGCAGCCATTTTCAAATGTGTAGCTGGGGCCCAGTATTTACCTTATTGCCAGAAAGAGGCTGCTGTCATTTGGAAGCTTCTACTTTTCCCCCTCTCTATTTTATTTTTCAAATAAAAGCAATACCCAAAATAGAAACCGAAAGTTTTCATTAAACAAAAGAACTCTTGTTAAAACCAGTTTATGTTCTGGGCCAAGTGGTGACAGATACATTTTTTCCTGACAACTA
This sequence comes from Furipterus horrens, assembly GCF_987537825.1. Taxonomy (NCBI): domain Eukaryota; kingdom Metazoa; phylum Chordata; class Mammalia; order Chiroptera; family Furipteridae; genus Furipterus; species Furipterus horrens. The sequence goes on from NW_028327175.1 coordinate 198,293,863, forward strand.
AATGGAGGTATTTTGAAGGTGCATTTTAATTTAAACACAATTTTTTTCTCATAATTACAAACTAGAATGTATAATTCTAATTTTCTTACAACTTAAAGAGCACAGTTGGTATTCCAAAGGTGTTGATGTTTGAAAGCTACACTTGCAAATGCACTAAAGTTTTTGAAGCAAATCTACCTTAGAAACATTTTTATTGTATTTTTAAAAAGATTTAGGATTTTACTTAAATCTTCTGTGAGTTAAATGTATCTTCCATTAAGTATTGAATATATTTATCCAATTTTATTTTTAGTCAACTATTTTATAGAACTGAGTTGTTGGGAAGAGTTTAACATGCAATATTTATAGTATTTTGCTGTTAACAGGCAATGTTCTGAAACTAAATTTATTTTTGTTCAGTGAACATAAGTTTAGATTTTAAAGTTGGTAGATAATTTATCTCCACTAATATATTTTTTAAGAAACTGTGAAGACATTAATACGGAATAACTTTATTTCAGATTTTACTAATGTATGTAGCCACAACTTCCTGAAATTCAAGTAAAGGCTACACTTTTACTTTGAAAAAATTCCATTGGCTATTTTCCAGTGCTATTTCATTTTAGAAATAAGTGTTTGTCATTCATCTGCAGAATAACTTGACAAAGGGAATATTGCTAAAAAAATGTTCAGAGGTAAATCTCATTTTAAGTTCTACAAAAATATTTATCAAATGAACGTATTATTTTTTTAAAATTCCCTGCTACGGATATTTTTTTCATTTAAATAGTCTTAGAGGGTATATGATTTCTAGAACTTGTTTTTGTTTATATGTACTTTGATGTAAAGAACGTATTTTGTATGCAAAACAAATCAAGTATGGTTGCAAAAACTATATTGTTTAGGGATTCCAGGAAGAGATTCCATGCTGAAATGACCATACCTAGTAATAGTTCCTATTGTGAAAGATGCTTCATTTTTGTAATACATGAATAAAGACATAACACTTTCTAATGATTTTGATTTTTTTTTTTGAGAACTAGGATCCAATTTTTTTTTTTTTAAGTAACTTTCCAGTATGTAAAACATTAAGAGAAAAGGTTTTATTGGTGACAGTTGTTTGAATTTGCAGAATGCCTTCCCCGTGAGAAGGCAGATGTGTCACGGGAGTTAAAATCAGCCCCATACATCCACATTGTCTCCTTTTCTCTAGATTCTCTGCTTTAAGGTCCACGCCCCGTGACTCTGGCCCCCGCAGCCCGAAGGGTTTTGGCACGTAAGCCGGCCTCTGATGGATGCTTCATTATTCACATTGCAGCCGACAAGTGACTGACTAAAGTAATGTTACAGCAAATGAATCTTTTAGAATGACTCATAAATCTGGCAATTCACTTCCTTGGCGTAGAAAACATCCAGTAACACAAAGTTGTTGTAATCAAATCTTAACCCAAATCAGTCCTTTGATTGGAAATTCAGAAGTCTAAATGCTGCTTTTTAAAATACTTCTGCACAACTCTATCTTTCTCATAATGAAAAAAAGAAATCACATCTGGTAATTCAGCGGTTTGTTGAAAGCACAGATATTTTTTGTTTCCTTGTCTTAGGTCTTCCAGAAACTCTGCTTTGAGCTTGTTAAGTTCTTCTGCTAGAAGCTTCAAGTGGTAAGGAGGCACCTGTTCTTCTAAAATCAAGATATTCTCAAATTATTTGTGTAAATTAAATCAAGTTGGGCTGTCTAATGACATCAGGCAATTAATTTGATTCCTTTGGACAAACCAATCAGATTCTTATATAAATAATCACAATTGAGTTGGTAGAATATATGGACAAAACATCACATTAATGTGACACAGCAAATCACTGAAATAACCTGCTATGAAATTCCTGCACAACAAAGACAAGCCTGAAAGGAATTTTTTTTTGTTGACAAGACATCGACTCAACATTCTTTCTGAACTAACAGGTAGTGAGGCAAAAACACAGAACCTGACGATTTGGTTTTGAACCTGGAATATGAGCTACCACAGTCGTCCAGTGTAACTTCCTGTGGCCACGAGAGTGTTCTGTGTCTACCCTGGTCAATCCAGCAGCCACCAGTCACAGTGTGGTGCTGTGACTGGCACTGAATTTTCTTGTTAAACAGCTTTCTTGAGACATAATTCACGTACCATACAATTTATGCCTTTAAAGTACAACTCGCTGGTTTTAGTAGATTCAGACAATCTGCCCCTATCACCACAATTCTAGCACATTTCATAGTCTTCAGCTGTCTGTCACCTTCTACACACCCCCGACCTTCCCAGTCCCTAAGCAACCACTGATCTGCTTTGTCTCTAGACGCCCCTGTTCTGGCATTTCACACGACTGGGCTCATGTGGCCGTTCTGATGGGCTTCTCCCACTTTGTGTAATTTTCAAGGTTCATCCATGTTGACCCTTGATGTCATCCCTTTCCGTGGCCGTATAACCCACGCTGTGTGTAATACCACATCCCTGAAGGGCATTTGGGTTGCCTCCACCTTTTGGCTACTATGAATAATGCTGCTATAAACATCTGTGTACAGATTTTTGTATGAACATGCTTCCCTTCTCCTGAGTATGTACCCAGGAGTGGACCTGCTGGGCCCATGTAACCCTGCGCGGCCAGGCTTTTCCGAAGCAGCTGCGCCATCTTAGGTCGCCCCCCAGCGGTGTGCGAGGGCTTTCATTCCACCTCCTCAGCAACACGTCCACTTTCTGACTCCCGGTGTCCTAGTGGGGTGCGGTGGCATCTCTGCTTTTGACTGGCATGTCCCTGACGGCTAAGCGTGTGTTCACAGAACCTACCCAACATACCTTTTGCTTTTTTCATCGTCTGAGAGACAGTTCTTCGCAGCGTCTGATCAGCTTGATGGAGAAGGTTAGCCGAACAGATAACTCTGTCTGTTTCCTGTGTAACGCAGATGCAGGTTTTAGAACAGTTACATAGAGGGGTTTAAAGGAAATACATCCAGTTGTGACTGGGCCCCATGTGGGCAGAGGGATGCTGGTAAGTGTCCAGTAATGGGCTCTCCAGCTAGTGTGTGTCGGTCTCTGTGGTAACTAGCCTCGTCCTTGCCCGTCTCAGGCTGTCAGCCCCAAGGTCCAGCACCTCTGAAAACGTATGTCAGTGCGGCTGCCGCCAGGGGTCAGGAGCTCAGTGCCATGCGACGCCACATCAGTGCCGAAGCACCTTTCACGGGGTGCTCCTGTGGTCCCCTCGGCTCAAAAGGTCTTCCCACGAAAAGTTGTTCCTTCTCATTTATACTAACACCGGAAGACCTACCTTCTGTTCCGCGTTGTCCTCAGCATATTTTACTGGATTTTCCAGAGCAGTAAGCAATAAATCAGTCAGCGCTGGGCTGTAAGAGAAGGCGGGGAAGAAGAAATCATTCCAGCAAACACCTGTTTTTAAAGAACGTGTGTTTATGAACACCAAATTGAATTCTAAAGGAATAAGTGCTGTAATCTAAGATCCTAAACAAAAGGGGGAAAAAATGACTTACAAGCTGCCTTCCACTTGCAAAATCCAAATGTAGATGCTTAAATCATAAGTCCCCCAAAGCCCCTCATTTAAAAAAATATTAATGTCTTAAGACATACCAATCAATACGCTTTGGAAAGAGACTCTCTCTTCCCTCATTAAGTGTTGACCTTGCGGCTACCAGAACTCGATTTTATTCCCCAAAGAAAGACACTCTGTGACTTCTGCCTACTTACTTTCTGACTTCTGCTCATTTACTGCACGTGGACCAGCCACGGTCCTTACTTGTCCACGGCCCATGGAGGGTCAATTCATTCATTCATTCATTTAACAAATATCAATGGGGCATAATATATGAAAAATACCGTACCACCATGTCTGTGAAACCGCTAAGCGGGGTGAGGCAAGATTCCCACCCTCTCCAAGACAGTGTAAAGGAGAGAGGCATAATAAATTAAGCCAAAAACACAGTCAGACAGTGACAAGTGCTGACTTAAAGATACACACGGTGTCGTGGCTAGTTGGGGTGGTCGGGGAGCCGGCTAACATAAACACGTGGAAGGGTGGAGGTAACAGCAGCTAACAGGTAACAGAGTTCCCGAGGCCAGAACAAGCTGGTGTCCGTGCAACAGAGGTGGCTGGGTTGGTTACAAAGTCACAAAGGAAGAGGCAGGATGGGAGGCTGGGGAGTTAATCAGGGTCAGAACATGTAGGTTCTGATAAGGAGTCTGGATTTTACTCAGAGTGCAAAGGTTAGCACGGAAAAAATATAGGGCAGTGAACTCACTGAGTTAAATCTCTTCTCTCAAGAGGACTTTTCTCACTGAAAAGAGCCCAGGTTCTAGAGCGAGGGGGCTCTGGCTCTGCCACGCACTGCACGGACGTGCTAGTGTGCCTGCCTCGGCCTCCGCTAGCCCATCTATAAAAGGGAGAGAACTGGATGGACCCTCGAAGGCTTGTTGTGAGGATTAAATGAGATTATACATAAACTGTGCTCAGAACATGTCTCTGCTCAGTTACTGTTGCTGCCAGAGTAGCAGCAGGATTTCACAGAAGCCTGGGCAAGGAACATCTGTCGGATCACCCTTCTAATAAGAGGGCCACCAGGCTTCAACCGTCCTGTTCAGTTACGCTGTGACTGCGTTGGACGTGTGAGAACAGGTGACCAGGTTCTTAAGACCCGAGTCCAAACTGCAGATTGTGCGGAGGGCTGGACGGGCAGCGGAGAAGCCGACCCTCCTCCTGCTTCCAGCAGGAACCGATGAGAGCTGGAAGCACTGATGCTCTCCTTAGGCTGCTCCCGTGGGGCATCTCAGCGTCTCCACCAGCCACCCGCTTCCAAAGGGACAACCTGAACTCTTCCCCAACGAGGGGCGAGCACCTGGCTAATGCGCCCGCTCAGAGTGTCAGGCGCTTGTGAGACATTCAAGTCAGAAACCTCCGCGAGAGCTTCTTTTACAGGCCCCGTGAACAGCAGTCAGTTAAATCCAAATTTTTACCATGTTAAAGGATATATTATGAAACACATGGCAACTGCATCCTGGGAACTCAACAGTTTGAAGAATGAGTTGTAAAAAAATTCGCCTTTAAAAATCGCTGACCCCCTCCGGGCCACAGGCGGGAGCTAAGGAAGTGTGGACGATATGCCTCTAGGACTGCACCGTCTGGTAGGAGAACCACTAGCCCCATGAGCCTACTTAAGTTGAAGGTAATTAAAATTTAAAATCCAGGTCACCCGTTGCACTGGCTGTATTTCATCTGCTCAATGGTCACACGTGGCTGGCAGCTGCCACACTGGACAGCGGAAAGGCAGAACATTTCATCAGGGAAACTGAAATTTCTATTAGACGCACTGTGCTGGAACTCTCAAGACATGGATTATGAATGAAATGCGTTAGCTGACGCAGCCACAAGCCTTACCTACACACGAGCAGTAAAGTTAGAGCGAGGCTGAAGGCAAACTTAGGGTTCAGTATCCACTCCACTCTTTTTCTTTCTATAGGAAAACTTAACTACTGGGCAATCTATTTTGCTTAAGTCTGCCATTTTGGCAAGGGTATCCAAGATGCGTCCTCCTCTGAATCCCTGCTCTGACCTCCCAGAGCCCAGAATCTTAACCAGGGCACACGTCTGCAAACAAACTTGGGTTCAAACCTCAGCTGTCCCAAGCTCGGTGACTCTGAACAAACTAACCGGGCTCGCTCCGTTTCCTCTTCGACACAAAGGGGGAAATGACAACCTCTCTCCAAGGCCTGTGTGAGGATCGACCAAGTGGATAGAGGTAAAGCGTTCAGCACTTTGCCTGCCTCAGGGAGACACCCGGGAGGGGGTGGGGGGTGGGGGCTGGCTTTGAGGAGGATACCTGGCCTCAGAAGAACATGCTGGACTCTGAACTGTGAGGCTGTTGAGTTCCCAAGCGTTCTTCTCGGGGTTCGGCCCCTCTATCTTTCTCGCCATCAGGTGGATGGTCTCAGCAGGCAGTGCCCGGGGTCTCTGGCCATTCCTCTGTAAACAGGTCTCGAGAGAACAATCTAAAAACAGCTGGCAAAAGCCTAATGAATCTGAAAACAATGAAAAACCACAACACTTACTGGCGTACAACTTTACAAAACGTGACACAAACGTATCAGACAAATGATCCCAGCTGCGGGAGGGAAAGCCGTTCGAGGAACTGAGCATCTAGCTTTGAAAACTAAGTGGCTGGTCTCTCTCTCCACACCAGGGCCTCTCTCCTTCCTTGGAGAGTGAAGAAGCACTTTACGCTTTCTTCTCTTTGTCAATTCTTTCATGGCCCGCGTTACCAACCACCCTAACATTTGGTGGCCTGTATGGGGACGTTCTTTATTACTACTCCCTCTCCTCTGGCCTCCTGAGACTCATGACTGGGAGAGCAGTGGGCAGCGAAAGCTCGACCAAGGCTAACCCCCCAACCCTGTCTCTGTGAGGTCTGGAGGGAGGATTCTAATCCTCCATCTTTTCAGACTCTGCAGACAGCCTCCTCCTCACCCAACTTCACCCCCAGCGATCGATATAAGGGAACGTTTTCCCCTAGAACAATTTATAAATTATACCCTCATAAGCGATATCGAAACATTTATATTTTCCTCTCTACCTAATCCCCCCAGGATTCAGCAACTCTTAATGAGACTGGAGATTGCTGGAAAGCAAGAACACAATGTGACTCGCTGCTCCCTACAGCCACAGGCAGAAGGGAACATTGGAAGAAACTGCAGCCTCTTGTCACTGCGCCCCAACAGCCCAGGGGCCTCACAAGAGCAACCCCCACCCTTTTTTAGTCCAATGACAATCCAATAAAAGCCCAAAGCCCCCACCCCTCAGTGCTGGTGTATCTCTCCATACCGTGCGTGCCCCTCTCCTTTCTTGGAGAGTGAATAAAAACTTCACTCACTTAAAAAAGAAAAAGAAAAAATAATAAAATTAAGTAAAGTCATAGAAACCTCCTAACCCAATCAAATTCTCACTGAAGACAATAATGATTTTGATGTGAAAATAAATGTGTGGGTGTGTAAGAAAAAATGTTTTAATTACATTTCCGAGCCAGCTGGTAGACTTCATATCTCATACTTGGATAATAGAAGTTGTCATCTAAAATCAAAAGCAAAGGTCCAGAAACAGCAGTCTTCGTTAAGAGGTAGCTGGACGAGGCCTCGAGGGCTGCAGGAGAGATCAGCTCTTGATCCTTCAAGCAGGCTATAAAACTGTCCCACATGGCTTCGGTCCTGCTGGCTGGGGCAGACATCTGACACCCGTTCACGACAGCCAGCAAGAAGTACTCTAAGTACTTCAGCAGTTCCTGTCGAAGCGATTTCCACTGGGACGGCTGCAAAAGATTGGAGAATTGCAATTTAGAGCAGGCTAAGGTGGCCGTGCCTAATTGCCGCCTGGCCCCACGTGAAAATTTCCACCTGCAATACTGAACCGTTTGGCAGTCCCTAACCCTGATTTTTTCATGTCGCCATGTACTCCTATGAAACTCCTCAGTGGTCTTAGTCCTCTGTGAAGGCTTCTCAGTGTCCACCTTGCAGAGGGCAGCTCAGACGCTCCCTTGGCTATCCTGACACCTTGTTCTGTACACGTTGGGTCTCCACTCTAGCAGGGTTCACACTGTTTAGACATTTGTTTGCTCAGCTCTGTCCCTGCTGGAGCTATGCACCGCAGCCTCCCGCAGAGGGTCTGGCACCAACAGGTGCTCCAGAAATAACTGAATAACTGAATGAGCGAGTGAATGAATGAAACGCTGTTACCAGCCAGGAGAAACAAGAAGCCAAAATCAGTACCCTGCCAAAATAAGTAAGCCTGGCTATGATATAGCAATGTTGGTTTGCCTCTGACATGAGAAAAGGTGTGGCCAGAAAAAAGGACCAGCTGAAAGGTCCCTGGGTCGATAAGAAAGAGAGGCCAACAACAGGGTGGAAATGGGGTGAGAAAAGATAGAGGAAGCAGATTGAGGGGAACAGAGTAAGTAGCTTGAAAATACAGGTGACCTTGTGCTGCTCAAAGGCTGAGGGGAGCACTGACATAGTTAGGAGGTCACAGACAAGGATGGGAGGTCAGGGACCCTCTCCCGCCTGTCCACGCCTTACCACGTCACTGAGATTACAGTACATACAACAGATCCGTCAGCAAAACTCACTAAAAAGGAAGCCCGTTAAAAAAGGTGAGATTTCCTTCCGTGGGACCCGATGAGTTCCATGGCCTTTGTCCGCAGAAGAGTGGCCCAGCAGATCCAACAGTCACGACCGACAACTGTCAGCTTGCTCCCGAGTGGTGGCAATACTACCTAAGCGCACCTGGTTCTGCCGGGGACCTGATTCTGCATTCACCTCATCATTAACCAAGAATGGGGAACTATGTAACTTCGCTGCAGCGGTCCAAAACGTGCCCCTCCACCAGACGGGCTGTACTTTTGCATATAAACGGACGGTGAATTCATCGACACTCGGGCACCAAACGACAAAAATAAGTATTTAAATTCTTCCGAATATTTCCACCGAAGGGTATTTGCCCTCCGGTGGGCATGAGATGGGAGGCAGGAATCTACTCTCCCCCCACCCCCAGAGGTCTGTTTCCACGTGCGTCTCCAAGGGGATGCACCTCGCCGCGCTGAGTGGGCTTTGAGGGTTCAAAGAGAAGTATGTACTTGACACGTTAGTCCCTAAACGCAGGCCCATTGCTTCAGCGGGTGGCCGACTAAGACACAGCCATCTTGTCCAGTGCGGGCAGGGCCAGGTCTACCTGGAGATGAACGACGATTGGCCTTCGGGCCCTTCACTTCTGCGGCCTCTTCAGCAGCGTGGGAGGGACCCTCGCGATTCTGCGGCTACCCGTTTTGTACTCTTTTTCTTTACAGGGGTTCCCGCAAGTGTATCAACGTTAAGCCCCACAAAACCTGGATTAGCCCTGGGCCGGATGCTAAACAGGCCGTGTGGGAGCTCCTGCGAGGACAGCCTTCCCAAAGGATGTTCAAGAGCACACCTGCCTGCGGGGAGTCCCGCCTTGCACGCGGGCTTCGGCACCTCACGCTCTCCTGGCAGACTCCCCTGTACAGGACACACAATGCACACATGCCCCATGTATGCACACAGAGCTCTGCAGTGAATCACTCCAACATGGAGTCAACTCTCCGGTAAACAAGTCCCACCAGCCTCGGACTCCAGTCTCTCCTCCCCGCCCGGGCCCCGCGTCCCACGCCAGGCGTCGCCCGGGACCCAGCGGAGCCCGTCCAACCCCTTCCGCGGTTGCAGCCTAGGCCCCGCCCCTCCGGACTGACCAATGGCCGTGCGCCCGCCTCCTCCAGGAACGCGTCCGGCATGACGTCATCATACGAGACGACGCCGACGGCCCAGCCCCGCTCTCGCCGTAGCCGGCGGCTGAGCGCCCGCGCGAAGGTCGATTTTCCTGCCGCGGGGAGGCCGCAGAGGACGCAGAGCCCTAGCTTTCGCGGCCCCTCGCCGCGCGCTCCTCGGGCCTCTCTGCCGGCCTTCATGTTGCCCGGGAGGCACCGAAGGCCACTGGGAACGTGGCCTCCGGAACCGTCCTCCACCCGCGCTCGCGCGCGCACGCGCACAGTCCTCCCGCCGCCTGCGCCGCCTGCCGCCGCCTTGGAGGCATGGGCGTGCCTTTGAATCCGAAAGGATTCTCGGGTCACCTGAAGCGCGGCGCCGACCCCGCTGTGAGGCTAATCCTTCAGGCGGGGGAGACCGCGGCGGTGCGTTTCCCGGCCCCAGGACGTTTTTCTAAAGGGTCAGGGAGTTGACTTTAATCCTCAGTTAGAATCGTCTTGCAAGACATTAGGATCCGTGCCTTTAGTTGGTTACGATCGAGTCCCCTGCGCAGGGACATCACAGAGGAGACTTTGAACCTCTCCCCACACCAGCGGTCTTTGGAAGGTCAATTACTGGAAACCAAAGAATAGGCGGGGAAACGAACAGTGCGACGAGCGGGCTCCGCTGCCCCTTCTGATGTGATTGGTGGGTGGAAGGTTGAAGTGACTGTCCGTTCTCCAGCGTCACGAGCGGGGCAGCAGGTGTCAGGATCTTAGGAACACCCCCAGACCTCGATTCCAATGCATCCATGCAGAGGACAGTGGGTAGTTCGTGTTAAGTAAATACTAAGCTGCAGAGAGACGTGAAACAAATTCTTGTGTAGGGATACAGGGTAGGAAAATACAATTCAGGTTCTAGCTTTCACCATACTTTATGGTATGTTCAAAATGCGAACGAGCGAGGTTAAAATGTCACGTATACGGGGGGGGGGGGACATACAACCAATAACTCAATGCTGAAGCATGTGGTTGGGGTCAGACAGCCTGCTCCGGTTGGTTTCTTTGACCGTTAGTGCATATTAATAATACGCACTGAAGATGCCTCCGTTTCTTGTCATCACTTGGGAGCGCACATCTTTTTCGGGCTGAATAATATTCCATTGTCTGCATAAACCACAGTTTATCTGTTCACCTGAAGGACATCCTGGTTGTTTGCAACTTTTGGCCAATTACGGGTAACACCGCTATAAACACCTGTGCAGATTTTAATGTGTATGTAAGTTTTCAGCTTACGTGGGTACATACCAAGGGGCCTGCTTGCTGCGTCTTACGGAAAGCACGTGTTTAGCTTTGTAAGAAACTGCAAACTGTCTCCCAAAGTGCTGTACCGCTTTGCATTCCCACCAGCAGTGAGAGTTCCTGTTGCTTCACATCCTTGTCGGCACTTGGGGTTGCCAGTTTTAGATTTTAAGCGTTCTAATAGTTGCGGAGTAGTATCTCGTTATTTATATTTGAAATTCCCTAATACGTATCTTTTTGTGTTTATTTGCCATCTGTACCTCTTTTTTTTTTTTTTTTTTAGGTGAGGTGTCTTCATATCTTTTGCCCATTTTTAAAGTGGGTTCATTTTCTTATTGCTGTTTTAAGAATTCTTTATATATTTTATTTTATTTTTTAAGATTTTATTTATTTTTAGAGAGAGGAGAAGAGAGAGAGAAAGAGGGAGAGAAACACCAATGTGTGGTTGCCTCTCATGCACCCCCACTAGGGACCTGGCCTGCAACCCAGGCATGTGCCCTGACTGGGAATTGAACTGGTGATCCCTTGGTTCTCAGGCCAGTACTCAATCCACTGAGCCACACCAGCCAGGGCAAGAATTCTTTATATATTTTAATAAGTTCTTTAGAAGATACATCTTTTGCAAATATTTTCTCCCAGTGTGTAGCCTGTCTTCTCATTCTCTTGAGAATGTCTTTCTCAGAGCAGAAGTCCAGCTCACAAATTATTTTTCATGAATCTTGTCTTTTTCAGAATCAAGTTTCATTAAAATCTCTTTGGGATTCTGATTGGAATTTTATTGACCCCGTAACTCACTCTGTTTACAACATTTAGGTCCAATTACTTATCTCCTAATAAAAATTTACAATTTCTCCTATAGATGCTCTATATAGGTATCTTTTAACTTAATTCCTACTTAGTATTCTCTGATAATATTGTAAATCGTATTCTCACTAATTATGTTTTCTATGTTTCCTGCTCTTGGAAAGAAATATCACTGACTTTTCTATGTTAATCTAATGTCCTGATGCCTTGCTAGCGTTTCTTATTATTTGTACAGGCCAGTTATTTTGTAGAGCGTCTCTCATTTTGAGTGTATCTGATGTTTCTTCATGATCAGATTTAGGTTATGTATTTTCTCAGTGATACATTCTCAAACGAAATGCAGAATGTTGGTTTTCCCCACTATTGGTGATGCTAATGTTCGCCAGTTGATTAAGGTGGTGTCTTCCAGGTTTCTCCACTGTCATACAACCAACTTCCTGTTTTTCCCCTTGAAATTAATATTTTAAGAGCTACTTGGAAACTATGAGAATATCCTGTTTCCTACAAAACTTTCACTACTTTCTCATCTGATCAGTTATGGCTATGATGATCTTCAAGTGGTGATTAAATAACTCTGTCCTTCTACATTTATCAGGGTTCTACTGAAAGTAAGACGTTTTATTTAATCATTTTTATCAGAATGAATTTATAGATTTTATTGAATGGGTTCGAATCTATAAATATTTGGTGCTCAAATTGTCTCAGAGTTGCAAAGTGGGAAGCCCTTCAAGCTAACTTTTGTGTCCTTATGTTACCATCATTTTTTTTTTTTTTAAGATTTTATTTTTAGGGAGAGAGGGAGGGAGGGAGGGAGAAAGGGAGAGAAACATCGATCAGCTGCCTCTCGTATGTACCCCAACCAGGGACCAAACCTGCAACCCACGCATGTGCCCTGACCGGGAATTCACCAGCAATCTTTTGCTTTGCGGAACAACACCCCACCAACGGAGCCACAGTCGTCAGGGCCCCATCATTCTTTTGATCATTTCCTTATTTTATGGCACTCCATTATGTTCCAGGTCCATCTTGTCCTTTCCCTGTCCTTACTCTGGAAGCAGCCATTTCTCCAAGAAGCTCTGGGTGGTTTGTTTTTCAGTGGAGATTGGTACTCAGAAATCAAGACCTAGGCACTAAGTGTGCTCAGTGTTACTGATGCGTCATTGCTTATTCAGAGAGAGCTGGGAAGTCTTTATTATCCAGCCAGCCAGCCATCATGAGTTCCCACGATACCTTCAATACCAGGGCACCACCACAGTATTCATTTTAGAGGTTCTCTTTTCCGTCTTTGTAACTCCTTTGTCTATCAGTGAGAAACCTAGTTCTTATTATCCTCAAAATATGTACTTATTTGCTCAATTCTGGAATACAGAATCACATTCAAATCACTTTTCCATGCCACTGAGCAAAACCTATCAAAGGTTAATATAGCTCTTTCATCTTCAGTATAAGGATATACAGCCAAAATATTGCTTTCAGAAGTTGCTTGGATGAGTTTCCCCCTAATCCTTGATTTCTGTTATATTTTTGAGTACACCAAACTTTAACATGGTTCTCCCAGATCCTGTCTACTCCATTCCCACCCAGTTCCTGTAGGTGACCAGTCACGTTTATCTTTCCTGCATTTCTTTTTGCAAAAAATGGTACATTTGTAGTTTATTTCCCCTCCTCTCTTCTACAAAAGGTGGCATAGTAGAAATTCTCCTTTGTATTTTGCTTTTTTCCTGCTTAATTAACAATATATCTTGGAAACCACTACATCACTTCATTCTTTTTCTGTGGCAGCATAGGACTCTATTGTACGGATGTACCATATTTTATTCAGTACTCGCCTATGTATGGACATTTAGGTTTCCAACATTTTAAAATTACAAACAATTCTGATGAATAATCTTGGGGGGGGGGGGTGTCTATCTATCTGTCTATCTATATTTGATATCTTCAGTAAATTCTTAGAATTTCCAGTTGAATCATCTGCAAGTTACCAGTCTTCCTGCTGAGTTTTCAAACAACAGAGTTATCCTAAACTGTGAGCCAGGTACTCAGATGTTACCAGATCTTGAACTGTCTTTATACTACCTAGTTTTTCTTTTCTTTCTCTATTTTTTTTTTTTTTTTTAGTGTCTTTCTGCATTCCCAAAGACTACTCTGCTCCCTGTATTGTGAGGCTGAGAACGTAAGTTACATAAATGTGTTGAGCGTGGGTACCAAGACCCAGAATAATCATCAATCTCACTAATCCTAAGAACCACCAGAATGTCTGAGGAAAGGTCAAAGCAGTTTTACTAACATAAAGGAGGATCCTAATGTCACCAGCCTCTGCTTATAGCAACAATGATGAGACAGATTTGAATTCTTTCGTTTCTTACGCTTCCAAAACAACTTTCTTTGAAGAAAGTAATTCCTAGAGATTTCCAATGAGCCTCTGTTTCCTTACTTCCCAACATTGTATTATATGTTTAAAATAATTACAAAGATGTTTAAAACAATCAACCCCTTCAACAATCTAATCAACAAGGCTTGTGTTTTAACACTGTGAAAGTTATTTATTCAATATTCACTTGATATTTATCAGATACTGTAGTAAGTGCTGGGGAGTCACACATAAAGACATCTCATGGTGATAAAAAACAAAAAACAAAAAGCTCATTTTATTTGAGGAAAGTGAGAAAAGCAAAATATCCACACCATATATAAATAATTAAGATTTTACTAAAATTAAGGAAATTTACACCAGCTGTTTATATTATGTTCTATATAAAAGCAGATCTATCAAAAGTAAGATTGGTAGAAAGGGATTTTAAAGCTTTCCCTTACCCTGCAATCCGATAGTGCAACTGACCCCTGGAAGGACATTAATAAACATACCTCAAGTTTCTATAATTTTGCATAAACATAATTTTTGTAGGAAATGTGCACTATTCAAAAGGTGCTATGAGCATATTTTGTTGAATTTGATGGGTTATTTCTCCAGAATATGCAAGAATCATAAAAATGTAACAAAAAATAACATCCTATAGCTGATTTGGCTTGACTGCTACTTGCCTTCATTATTAACTTACCAAAATAAGAGTTGGTTCACTTAGATCTTAAAGGTAAACAATCTTAAGTTACTGCCAAGATTCCGAGACTGCAGAATAAAAGAATTCCATGAAATGGGTCCATTATAAAAATTTATTTTAAGCCAGGTATTCTGAAGCTGGCTGTTTCCAGATATGATTCACGCCGGTTACCTTTTCAATCGACTCTTTTTTACTGATTCATATTAGTGTACGTTACTGTAGATCCAAGCTGAACAAGGTTGTTGATTTTTTAGATTAAGAAGGTAAAACCTGGTTTATATCTACAAAAGCTGTTTGCAATTTTAAATAAAATAAAGGTGTAAAGGTCCTGGCCAGGTAGCTCAGTTGGTTAGAGCGCTGTCCCAATACTCCAAAGTTGCAGGTTCCATCCCTGGTCAGGGCACGTACAAGAATCAACCAATGATTGCATAAATGAGTGGAACAATAAATCAGTGTTTCTCTCTTTGTAGGCGAAAGTCACAAGCCCTCTGCTGGGGGGCCTGCAAGCGGGCCCCCCTACCCAGGTGTCCTGCGATCTCAGCCTGCAAGAACTTGCAAGCAAGTCTTGCTGACGCCAGCAGCTGCACGCGGCTCCTGGTGGCTGAGTCAGGGATCCAGGGAACAAAGGGGGCTGAAGACCTAAGCCTCTTTCCATAGTGATAACATCGGCTGTGGTGCAGACCCTTCAGAGAAGGAAAACTCTGATTCCAAAAAACCTCCGCTGCCTTGCGGCATACCTCTTCAGGGGAAAGGCTAAGGGAGTAAACCCCGACAGAAAATCCGGAGCCGGAGTCCCTAAGGCGGTTTGACGTTGTAGTCAACACCGGCAACTCCTGCGCCGCACCTGAGGCCAAGCTGTATTGACTCTGTCTTTCCCTTGGATCCTTCAGCTGCGAAGAGAGGGGGGGTCTGCTGCATGGGCAACAGCAGACCCTCCATATCACCCTGCCCAGGCTCTGTAGCTTCATCGCAAGATGTCGATTCAACACGGGAGGAGACAGATACCGTGTCACTCCCGAGTCGGACTGCACAGCCATTCTCGGCGGTGCAGATAGACTCTTAAGAAGCTACACCATCGTCTCTCGAGACGGACGGCTGCCGACGACACGGTGCAGACCCTTGGATCCTTACCTGCACACAATTCTTGGGGGCCGGTTTACAAGTCTCTAAGAACAAAGAAGCTTGAAAATTAGTGTCTCCTCTCTCCCCTAGCGACTATATCAGATGTGGAACAGACCCTTGGACCTTTGTGATTTAGCGCTTTGCTCTATAGCCCTATAGGTTAATGTTTATCCCTCTTAGTGGGATCACGTAAACCTTTTAGTTCTGTAGCTCTATAGGTTGATGTACATCCCTTTTGGTGGAAGAATGTTTGTTACTATATAAGCCGTTTTAGTTTCTATTTAGTTTTACTTTTAAAAAGTCTTTTCTGCAACCCAATAAAAGGAATGGTCGGGCTGTGAACAATCGCTGATAACCAGAGAAAGTTATAGCCCTCCGTTCGTTGCTGGCCACTCATCCTGCTTGCTGGACTTAATCTCAGCGTCTCTTTCCACAAATATTAAATGCAACACTCTTCCTCTAAAGTCAAAATTAAAAAAAATTTTTTCTCTAAAAAAAAAATAAATAAATAAAGAGTAGAAAGGGGTCCTGAAACAAAAATGTTGAAGAATTATTATTGAACACAGCAACCAGACAGGGTTATGTGGTTCCTACCTACCTCACACTTGGTGATTTATTGGCTGTGGGGGAAATTAAAGAATAGGGGAACCGTCGGAGTCTTTAGATTTCTGACTTCTGGTCAGTCAGCCTTATATTAAAAACGTCAAAATCCAGCTGAGAGTACTGATCTCACTGCACCAACTGCAGACTGGTATTTCTGAAGAAGAGACTATTTCTCTTTGGACCGTCCAAATATGTTAATAAGAATGAAATAATTTATAACCACAGGAAGCAGAACATATAGGACAGAATTGCTGACCTAGAGAACCTAGAATGAGTGGAGTAGTTTTTAAAAAAACTTAGCAAACTAGGGCCTTTACAATTAAGGGCTTTAAACTCTGACATCCCACTTTTCTACACCCTTTCTTTTTCATTGAAAAGATGAAAACCTCACTTGCACAAACGTCCTCAGAAAGAGGAAGGGTGGAGGTGGTGAGGCCCCATTTACGCGCCTCCCCGCGGGGATCTGCGAAGTCCCATCTGCTCTCCTGTCCAAGACCCTTCCCGGCCCAGCTCGGGGCTGCTTCACCGGAGACCCCAGCCCCGTTCTGCTCGCTCGTGCCGAGGCCAGGGGCGCAGGTCCCGCGGTGCGGCCGCCCTTCCACTCCGGGCCGCCGGGTTCCCGGCCCCAGGGCACGGGGCTCCATCCCGCCTGCGCCCCGGCCCGGGCCGCCGTCAGCGAGGACGGAGACGCCGCGGGGACTCGGCGCGCCCCAAAGCTTCCACGGACACCGCCGCCCCGGTGCCGCCTCCGGCTCCGTTCAGGCCCCCGCCTGGGAGCCCCACACCGCCAGCGCCACCGCTCCCCCGTCCGAAGGGGGCACGCGCCCGCGCAGGGAAGGACGAGTAACAAGAAAACGCCGGCTCCGCGCCCGGGCCCGGGCCGCCGCGCGCTCCAGGCGCCGTCGGGAAAGCGCCGCGTCCACTCCGGAGGGTCTGGGGGAGGTCCTTCGGGTCGAGTGGGGGGACGACAACACGCCTGCTCGGTGACACACTCTCCTTGTTGGGTCCGCCCTCCCGGACCGCCGGCGACCGTCACCCGACACCTGCCTTTTCTCTGCGGGCAACGGCGAGACGCCCACCTGCTCCTGTGCGCACCGCGCCGCGCCTGCGCGCCGCTCCCGCGGTCGGACAAGGCGCTCAGTGCGCACGCGCCACCGACGGGGCCTCCCGGCAGGTTTGCAGCCGCGTTGCTGAATCCGGCCGCACGTGCATGCGTCGCTCCCGTGCTTAGGTCTCTCCGGACGGGAGCGAGCGGCGCGGGGGAGGTAGGAAGCAGGACGAGCCGGAAGTTGCTCGGCGTTACCACCTCCCTCCGCCCGGGCGGAAACCCCAGCTCCGGGACACAGGTTCCGGGGCTGCCCGGGCCTGCAGGCGGCCGAATGGAGACCGAGGCTGAGGACGGGCGGTTGGACCGCCGCCCGTCGCTGGCTTCTTCCTGGGATGCAACATGCGGGGCCCTGGGCCAGAGCCTCCTCGTCGTCACCGGAGCTGGTCTCGGCGCCCGGGACTCGGACTGGGAGGAGCTGCTGGCGCCGCCTGCCGCGGGGTGCGCTGACCCGCGGGGACGGGGTGGCTGCTCCGTGGCAGCCGCGCTGCTGGGGGCGTCGGGAGGGGACGCGAGGGCCGTGAGGGGCGAGGGTCTGGGCCCGGGATCATGGGGCGGAGCTGGTGAGCGGTCAGTGCGGGGAGCCCGGGCCGAGCCGGCGGGGGGCGGAGCACGGGGGGCAGGAGGGCGGGGCGACTGCGCGGCGGGATTGTCGGGCGCAGGCGTTGGGGACAGACGGGTGACCTGGGGACTCACACCCGCCTTAGGCCCCTCAGCTCAGCCCTTGAGGGCGCCTGTGACAACCGGGGTGCGCCTCTGTCCCCTCGCAAAGCGGACGCGCCCGCAGACCTGGCAACCAAAAGGGTCGTAAAAAAAGGTCCAACAGTTGAGAACCTCCATCCTCTTAATTTTGGAAAAGACACATTCTGTCTGTTATCACATTGTGCTTCCTACGCTTACGCACGGAACAGGGGACCTTTCAGTTAAATGAGGGTTACGGGGGATGGAGTAAGGTGCCGATGATCAGGGGGAAGCCGTGGTGTCCGAATGGATGTTTCTCGGTGACCCTGTGCAGCGCGTGTGGTGGGTGCGTGGGAAGGCGCGGGACCCCCGAGGCGAATGCGAGTGAACACAAGAAACGCTCGCGGCCTGGGGAGTGGGTTGGCCGCCGTGCTGAGAGCGCGGTGCCATGTGTTCTCGGTGCTGCTTTCAGCCAGGACCCGGCGATTCTGCAGAGGGGCCCGAACAGCCAAGGGGAAAAGCCCTGCTTCCTTCACCTGCGCTGTGACCCCGACGGCGGGGAGGAGATCGCCTCGGTTGGCGTGTTAAGTTCGGCCAGAAACATGGAAGTCTACCTCGGGGACGAGTACCGGGGAACCAGCAGGGGCCGGGCCGCGGGCCAAGCGCCGGGGAACAGGTGCGTGGGATCCGCCCGTGCGCGCGCGCGCGCGGCCGTGGTTTTCCTCCCCGGGGCTTGTGCCGGGCGGGTGGGTTGGTTCTCCGACGTTGGTGCCGGGCCTTGGAGGCAGAAGGTAAAACGTCCCAGATGGCACGGCGGTTACACCTTCGGGGATCTCAGGACAGGCTGGGTCAGCCCCGTTGTCAGGAATGGGGACACTGAGCGCCGACAGAGGGACGGGCCGGGACGGCTGTGCGGTCACCCGGCCTGTGGGGGTCACTCGGCCTGTGCGGGTCACCCGGCCTGTGCGGGTCACTCGGCCTGTGGGGGTCACTCGGCCTGTGGGGGTCACCCGGCCTGTGGGGGTCACTCGGCCTGTGCGGGTCACCCGGCCTGTGCGGGTCACTCGGCCTGTGGGGGTCACTCGGCCTGTGGGGGTCACCGGCCTGTGCGGGTCACCGGCCTGTGGGGGTCACTCGGCCTGTGCGGGTCACCCGGCCTGTGGGGGTCACCCGGCCTGTGGGGGTCACCCGGCCTGTGCGGGTCACTCGGCCTGTGGGGGTCACTCGGCCTGTGCGGGTCACCCGGCCTGTGCGGGTCACCCGGCCTGTGCGGGTCACTCGGCCTGTGCGGGTCACTCGGCCTGTGGGGGTCACTCGGCCTGTGGGGGTCACCCGGCCTGTGGGGGTCACTCGGCCTGTGGGGGTCACCCGGCCTGTGCGGTCACCCGGCCTGTGGGGGTCACTCGGCCTGTGCGGGTCACCCGGCCTGTGCGGGTCACTCGGCCTGTGGGGGTCACTCGGCCTGTGGGGGTCACCCGGCCTGTGGGGGTCACTCGGCCTGTGCGGGTCACCCGGCCTGTGCGGGTCACTCGGCCTGTGGGGGTCACTCGGCCTGTGGGGGTCACCGGCCTGTGCGGGTCACCGGCCTGTGGGGGTCACTCGGCCTGTGCGGGTCACTCGGCCTGTGGGGGTCACCCGGCCTGTGGGGGTCACCCGGCCTGTGGGGGTCACCCGGCCTGTGCGGGTCACTCGGCCTGTGGGGGTCACTCGGCCTGTGCGGGTCACCCGGCCTGTGCGGGTCACTCGGCCTGTGGGGGTCACCCGGCCTGTGCGGGTCACCCGGCCTGTGCGGGTCACCCGGCCTGTGCGGGTCACTCGGCCTGTGCGGGTCACTCGGCCTGTGGGGGTCACTCGGCCTGTGCGGGTCACCCGGCCTGTGGGGGTCACCCGGCCTGTGCGGGTCACTCGGCCTGTGCGGGTCACTCGGCCTGTGGGGGTCACTCGGCCTGTGGGGGTCACCCGGCCTGTGGGGGTCACTCGGCCTGTGGGGGTCACCCGGCCTGTGCGGTCACCCGGCCTGTGCGGGTCACCCGGCCTGTGGGGGTCACCCGGCCTGTGCGGGTCACCGGCCTGTGGGGGTCACTCGGCCTGTGCGGGTCACTCGGCCTGTGGGGGTCACCCGGCCTGTGGGGGTCACCCGGCCTGTGGGGGTCACCCGGCCTGTGCGGGTCACTCGGCCTGTGGGGGTCACTCGGCCTGTGCGGGTCACCCGGCCTGTGCGGGTCACTCGGCCTGTGGGGGTCACCCGGCCTGTGCGGGTCACCCGGCCTGTGCGGGTCACCCGGCCTGTGCGGGTCACTCGGCCTGTGGGGGTCACTCGGCCTGTGCGGGTCACCCGGCCTGTGGGGGTCACCCGGCCTGTGCGGGTCACTCGGCCTGTGCGGGTCACTCGGCCTGTGGGGGTCACTCGGCCTGTGGGGGTCACCCGGCCTGTGGGGGTCACTCGGCCTGTGGGGGTCACCCGGCCTGTGCGGTCACCCGGCCTGTGCGGGTCACCCGGCCTGTGGGGGTCACCCGGCCTGTGGGGGTCACTCGGCCTGTGGGGGTCACCCGGCCTGTGGGGGTCACTCGGCCTGTGGGGGTCACCCGGCCTGTGGGGGTCACCCGACCTGTGCGCACCACACCCGGGGCGGCCCCCACGGCCGCTCTCGGCCTCCCCCGAGCGCACACGCTCTGTTTTCCGGAAGTTGGCTTGGCAGTCGGTCTGCAGCCCTGACCGCTGTTCTGTTCTGTTTTGTTGGAAGGAGGACATGACATGTTGCCCAGGCCCAAGACGGTGCCACGTCAGCCCGTTAAATCCATAATTCATCCTGTTGCCATTTGACTTATTCTTTAGCCTCTTTTACAAAGATTCTGCCCTAACCTCTCCTTAGCGTAACTCAAGACATGGACTAGTTTACATATTGTGCGTATTGGAAATAACAGATACGTTCACTGAGCTTTTGTATATGCGCTGTGCTACATGGTTTTATATACATTGTATCATTTACTTTTCTCACTAAAGTGCAAAGAGGAGAAACAGTGTTTGTTACCAAGTCACTTGGGAAGGGACACCCCCCCACACACACACACCTCTTTGTCCCCTGCCAGACAAACTGAGTCTCAGGGTTTGAGTAATGTTCTAGGAACAGTTCATTTTCAAATGTAGCTATTAAAAGTGGTAATGAAAGTAAAAATCATTTAAATTCTGTTTTATTTTTAGTGAACATGAAACTATTTTCTATAAAAAGTATTTAAAGTTGGAGCCCTCCACTCTTGCCTGTAAAATCAAGGTAAGTCATCACTAAATTTTAACTAATCTGACAGCTACGAATGTTTTTGTATGATTTGTACTTATTTTCTTTTGGTTTGGTAATAGTCCAGCTTTGTCCTGGTTATCTTTATATAAAATTATACTGTCAAGATAACTACAAGCAGTTTTGGCCGCATTATATTATAAAAAATGGAAAGGAATTAGAGAAGTTATAGAGAAGAGTGTCTAGAAGTTAAAAGAATTTGGACTGGTGTGTTGACTATAAAAAATATGTAGAGGTTAACTTTTCTGATGGGCCTGACACCTAGCGAAAGGGCCCGGAGCTGGCCGTCATAAGCCCAGAATATTAATTCTGCTGGGTTGCATACTAGCTGAGTGACCATGGGCAGATCTCTTTATCTCTTTGGAACCAACTCATGGATAAATTAAGAATGCTAAAAAAGAAATAAATAAACCCTTCCTGTGTACATGACTGTTCATGGCATCGTCGTTTCTAATAGCCAAAAGGTAGACACAGCCCAAATATCCATCGCCTAACGAATGGGTAAACAAAACATGATATACCCATACAATGGAAAAGTATTCAGTCGTGAAGAAGCAGTGCACCGCTGATGCGTACCACAAACACGGCTGGACCTTGGAAATAAAATAAGTCGGTCACAAAGGACCACATGTTGTATGATTCCATTTATATACGAAACGGCCAGAATAAGCAAATCCATAAGAGACTGAAAGTCAGTGAGCTGTTTTCAAGGGCTGGGGGGGTGGGAGTCAGGGGCTCGGGGGAGTGGGGAGTGAATGCCAGTGGTGTAGGGCTGCCTTCGGGGTGATGTCCTGAAATTGTGGTGATGGTTACACAACTCTGTGAATATCCTCCTGGACTAAACTGTGAACTCTAATATATCTCAGTAAAAGCAGGCAGGTAGTAGATTTGCAGAACTGATTATGCCAAGATATTGTTTTAGAGAGAATATAGTCATAGCTTCCAAATTTATTTAAATAAAGTGACTCATTCATTTAACATGAAATATTCATTCAAAAGACATTTGAATGCCTACTGACAACAGATATTGTAGCAGCACATAGTAGTTAGCAGCCACATAATAAACAGGGCACATGATAAACTCATGTCGCTTAGTGGGAGAGACAGACAACAGGCGACTCAAGAGTAAAACATGGACAGTATTCAGTGGGAAGGAAAGATACGGAGGTTAAAAAGCAGAAAGGGGATAGCAGGGAGGTTGGGAGCTAGGAGTATAAATTTAATGGGGAGGGTCCTTAATTATTGAGGACAGTCACCTCTTTGGTATCATACTCAGAGTTTTTGGATCATGGATATGGTTTGACCTATGTCTTCATGTTACATACGGTTGGTTCTGTATGTGTCTCTGAAGGTACTAAGAGTTTTGTAACCGTTCTGTGAAAGTACATGGGAGCGCAGAGTCATTTCACTTAGGGAAATTCTAAATCTGCTAAAGCTGGTTCTGGGGCAGTAGGAAATGGAAGTTAAAAATAAGTTCCTGACGCACATTGGAACACTGCTCGAGAAGCCGGAAGAGCTAAGTTCCGAGCTTGACCTCTGCTCAGTGGGTAACCCTTTGACAAATTAGAAAATCACCCTTGACCTCATCTTTTTCACCTGTGCACCAGCAGGTACTGTTAGACCATCCTGAGTTTCACGTAAAATCCTATATCCTAAAGAGTGACTTATATTTAGGATTTTAATACATGCTTTGCAATGTATTGAATACATTATGAATAGCCTTATTTTGTGTTAAATTATAGGTACCTGTGGTGTGTTATCATTTGATAAAGTTTATTTTTATTCCTTACATGAAGAAAATGAAACTTTATGTTAGTCCCTTTTGCATATTCTATATCGTTCCCGTTTGAAAGTGACATTCTTTTACATAAATAGTTCTTCTGATCCTCATAATAAATGAAAAGTGCTCACCTTTACAATTTTAGGGAGAACTTTAAAATGAAAATGGATTTAACGTTTATATTGCTTTCCCAAGTACTTCACTATTGCTAGTTTGTACAAAAAAATAAGTGACTTTAAATAGTGATTACTGTTTATTATTATTTCCTGTAACGTTTTTGTTTTATAATAGTTGCTCTCCTTTGGTGAAAAGCAGTGTGTGTTCGTCAGTAAAGTCGTGGTACACGTGAGACCGGCTTCAGCAAATTCTTCACGCCCTCCTGCAGGAGGAGCGGGGATAGACCTCGAGAGGGTCCAAGCCATCATGGGGTCCCTGGGGGCAAAGCTGTCCCCTGGGGCTCAGCAGCTGATGAGCATGGTTAGATTCCAGCAGCAGGTGAGTAGAAAGGAATTTCTTTTTCTAGATACCAAACAATTTCAAAATTAATGGCTTTTTATAATATATACTGACTTAAGTTTTTTTCTTAGAACTTTTATTACTGATTTGCCTGGTATCTATTTCCTTTAGTTAAAAATTGAGGCTGCTCTGCCCCACGTTGGGCATCAGATGAGGCTGGTCTGTCCCACGTTGGGCATCAGATGAGGCTGCTCTGCCCCACATTGGGCATCAGATGAGGCTGCTCTGCCCCACGTTGGGCATCAGATGAGGCTGGTCTGTCCCACGTTGCGGCGCCAGATGAGGCTGAGCTGTCCCTGTTTGGGCGTCAGATGAGGCAGAGCTGCCTCTAACGCCCCGGCTCGGTGGGAAACTGCTCTGTCCAGCAGAGGTTTGACGACCGTGGCGGAACAGACTTATCCAGGACGCTGTATTTTGTCTGGGGGGAAAGGAGGCGGCTGTTCCCTCTGGTGGAGAAAGCGCAAGACCTCCGTCCCTCATGCTTTTCATTGAGAAGGGTGTGCATGGGAGACACGGGGTCAAAGTTCATAAATCATCAATAGCTTTTAGGCACTTGGGTTATAGCTGACAGTTACTGATTACAGATACCAATATAGAGGGCACAGTGACCAGTCTGTGTCAGGCTCTGCTAAATCTTGAGGCCACACTGGCATTAGGTGCAAAGCTTTGTACATTCCTTGCCAGAGACTGTTTACAGGTAACTCAGAGATAAGAAAAGCAGGGCAAGCTCTAAGGCATAATAAGCATTCTTTCAACCCAGTTCCCACGGGAACCCCCTGAGCGGCCTTCGGTCTTGTCTGCCCCGCTTTCCGGCTTTCTGTTGAGACTTAAAGGCTTCCCCGGGCGGGAGGGGGCAGCCTGGCTCACGACTGGGGCTACAATTCCCAAAACCACAAGGAGCAGTTCCCCACAAAACCATCACATTTTGAACACCTAACATCTTACAAACTATTTTTGTTAAAGATCCTCACAACTCTTCATAAACTTAGGCCCTCACCCACTCAGCAAGTGTCTGTGACGCCCCTTCCCGGGCGCTCGTGAGCTCTTCAGCAGATGGAAGGTCGATTTCCTGTGTCCTGTCTTGAAGGGCCTTTGTGGTCTTACGTTCCTAGGCCTCTAAAGAAGAAGGCTTGGGTCAGGCACGTGCATTAGGAGGGATGCAGCGTCACAGACAGAAAACAGTGAGGATTGAGTCTTCAATGCCGAAAGGAACAGATGAGCTTGGAAGTGAACAGAAGTGCATTTCCTTGGAGCAGAGACGTGACGGGAAGTGTAACGTAGACCGGGGCTGGGTCAGAGCAGGCTTTGCGGCTGCTTTTAAGTTTGCAGGGTTTGAACTGCATCGTCAGGAAACGGCAGTCCCCGCTGTGTGTAGGGTGAGCCCGCAGAGAAGAGGGGGCCGTGCGTAGTGGGGCTACAAGGAGGAGCGCGGCTGCCAGTGTCTCCCACGCCCGCGAGCGCTCCCGGGGGTCTGGCGTGGGGCAGGGGAGCAGGACGCCAGGCTGTGATGGCGGACACGGGGGGGCCCGAGGACGCGACCGCTGAGCTCAAGCGGAAGGGTCCAGTGGAGGGAGGTGGAGACTGAAAGTGTGAAAACCAGAAGGAATTATTTTTTGGGGAGATTTTGGAAGTCTTAGAGGGGTTCCTGAATTAAAATCAGTCCATGCACTGATTTACTGAATACAAGCAACAAGTTATGTTTTGAAAACTTGACTTTGGAAAAAAGAATAAAATGAATAGATTATTTTTTCTATGTTTTTAATGTTTGAGTTTTTTAAATTTAATTCCTAACATTAAATGGTTTCTTTGCTAGGCATTTCAATCAATTCAGAAGGACAGAGTAAATTTTTCTTTTGTTCCCCCAGTTTTTTATTGTTCTATTACATTTGCCCCATCTTTCCCCCCTTGCTCTCCCCTGCCCCTCCCCCCTCCCACAGTCAGTCCCTTCCTGTTGTGACCCCATTAAATCTTCTGTTAAACATGCTAATAAAAGACCTTCAAGTGGGCAGGCTCTATTTATGGAATGATCCTTACAGGACACACCTGGTTCTCTAGGGTTGTTTATTGTTCAACAAACCAGCAGTCTGTGGAATGTCTCCCTGGAAAATGTCATGTCAGTCATTTAACTATCTGAGCATAAAACGGGAATGTTTCCTGACCAGAACCACTGCTGCGGTGCGGGGGAGGGTGGGGGGGGGGTGGATCCACACAGGCAGCTGAGAACCTTCCTCTGTCAGTGTGGGCAGGGCCTGTCCCGAAGGGGGGCGCAGGGACCCAGGAAGCTGGCTTAGCAGTCCCAGCCCGCTCCCTGCTTCCCTGGGCCTGGGGTTGCTTGTTTTCCTGAGGTTTCATTGATTGCCTTTCCTGCATTTGGAGTTCAAATCTGCAGGCTTTGTTTTGGCTTTAGCAATTTAGAAAAGTTGAATAGGAATCTATATCAAAGTGCCTAGCATATAGTTGTGATTTAATGTCATTGAATGAGGGCCCTGTTTTCCCAAAGAAAATATATTCATAATCTATTATCCTACAAATTACTAATGCAGACATAGCCCAAAGGTAGCTCATTTTAGTCATTGGAATGTCACACATTTACCCATAGAACATGAAACTTTTAATTATTTAACTATTCGGTGTTTCCTCCATGAAAAAGTAGTTCCCAAAGGTGTCCTTAGTTGGCTTACTACATGTGAAGTTGACAGGTAATGTTTAATGCTATGAAAAACAGCAACTATTGTGACTAAATTGAAAGTACTACATTTTACCGCCATAAATCAAGACTGTTCTTGCAGTGGAAATATTGAACTATGCTAATGCAATTTTACTACGTATGTTAATATTTATTGTAACATTTTCTTTAGGAAAAACTACAGTCAAATGATTAAAAGCCGTGACTCGAGTTAGGTGGCCTGGTTCTAGCCCGTCACCAGGTGTGTGACCTTGGCCAAGTTCCCTTTCACCTTGGCCTCGTCAACTCAATATTAGAGAGTTGGTATCACATTTCATGGGGCCGTTTGGAGATCAAATGAAAGACCTCACATTGCGTGATCCTAAGTTACTCCCACGCCAGCGGTCAGGGTCAGTAACAGCATCGGTAACGTGCGTGTACTTACTCTGCCTAGAACGGCGCGCCCCCCGCGGAGCAGCTTCGCGCGGTTCTGGGAAGTCCTGCGTGCAAGCGGGTGATTGACCTGTGGTCGTCGTCTACTTCGGGAGCCTTGGACAGGGCCCCGTCCACTCCGTCCCCGTGTAGAACCAGACTGACTCCCGGGAACGGGGCTGAGGACCCAGAAGCTCGCGTTGACGGAAGCACCGAGCCAGCCGGCGGAGGAGACCTCACAGACCGCGGGGAGAGCCCCGCTGGGCCACGGAACCATTCCCTTCCTGGGAGGGACCTCAGGAATGCCGTGTGCCCCTTCTCACCAAAGAGAGGCGACAGCTCCAGTGTGGCGCCCTCGGAGCTGCTGCCTCTTCTCCAGAGTCTGTGTGGCCAGGCGAACGGGCTCCGCGTGGGACAGAGCCCCGCGCGGCCGGGAAGCGTCCCCCAGCCCAGGGAGGGCGTCGCCGGCGCCGCGTGAGTATTTCACACACACGTGGGGCTTAGCCTGGGTGGGCGGGAGCGCCCACTGGGCTAACGTGCTCATGTCAGTAACCACCGGCTGGGAACGGTCCCAGCGGTAAAAGCCGTGGGAAGGGGTGACGGCGTCGGGCAGGGCGCAGTGGGCCCCGTGTGTGACCGGGGGCCGCCGTGGGAAGGGGTGCCGGCGTCAGGCAGGGCGCCGTGGGGCCCCTGTGTGACCGGGGGCAGCCGTGGGGAGGGGTGCCGGCGTCAGGCAGGGCTCCGTGGGGCCCCTGTGTGACCGGGGGCAGCCGTGTGGAGGGGTGCCGGCGTCAGGCAGGGCGCCGTGGGGCCCCTGTGTGACCGGGGGCAGCCGTGGGGAGGGGTGCCGGCGTCGGGCAGGGCGCAGTGGGCCCCCTGTGTGACCGGGGGCAGCCGTGGGAAGGGGTGCCGGCGTCGGGCAGGGCGCGGTGGGCCCCCTGTGTGACCGGGGGCAGCCGTGGGAAGCATCATCAGTACAGATTCGGCCTCGCTGTTCCCATGAACCACAGAGTCATCAAAACGTTGTTAACCTTTTAATTGTTTATGGTGTACAGGCTCTTATCCCCCGATCTCATCTACAGTTTGCAATGGGAAGTACATTAATTTTCAACACTGAACCAGCCTTGCATGTCTAGGATAAATCCCACTGGTCCCAGGGAAGAATCCTTTTTATGCATTGCTGGATTTGAGATGTTAAAATTTTATTTAGTATTCTTGCACCTAATTCAGGAGAGATATTGGGCTCTATTTTTCTTTATCCTGTCTTTGTCTGGCTTTCTGTCAGGGTAATACCGGCCTCGTAAAATGAATTCTGTGTTTTAGAAGAGATTGTGTAGAGAAACCAATGGGCCTAGATGTTTCTTTCTTGGAAACTTTTTAATTAAAAATTCAGTTTCTAATATAGTAAAGTTGTCAGTTCTCCCCATTAATATAGAGGCTTAATTAATATAGTGCATATGAAAATCCCACCACAATTTTTTGTAGACATAGACAAAATTATTTGTAAAATTGTAAGAAAAGTTAAAAGAGATGAAAGAGCTAAAACAACTTTGAAAAGATGATAAAATGGAGAAATCACTCTTCCCACTGTCAAGTCTTACCTAGTGAGAATATTCGAGACTGTTGAGTCCTGCCAGAGATGCACAGATCAGTGGAACCCATTAGAGGGCCCAGAAATGGACCCAGACAAATATGCTCAGCTGATGTCTGACAAAGGGCGACAGCAATTCAGCGAGGCTAGGATAGTCTGTGACACATGGTGCTGGAGAAACTGGATACCCAGTGGGTGAGAAGGAGCCCTGATCGAAACCGCATGCCTTGTACCAAAATTAACTCATCCTCAAAAGTGATGATGGCCATGACTGGTGTGGCTGAGTGGATTGAGTGCCAGCCTGCAAACCAAACGGTCGTCGGTTTGATTCTTAGTCAGGGCTCGTGCCTGGGTTGCTGGCCAGGTCCCCGCCATTTGGGCGTGCGAGAGGCAGCCACACGGCGATGTTTCTCTCTCTCTCTTTCTCCCTTCCCCTCTCTCTAAAAATATAAATTAAAAAAAGAGAAGTGATCATAGACTTAAATGTAAAACCTAAAGCTGTATATTAGCTGCTTGTTGTATAGTTGGTGGTTTTTGTTTCAATATTAGAGATAATTGTTATATTGTTTTTAAATTTATTTTTAGAACGGGTGAGCAACGTGTTTGCGCCTACCTGGAAAAGATTCTTTCTAAAAATATGGAACTGATGGAAAAGAAACTTACAGACCACATTGACCAGCGGATCTATAAACTCCAGGAGCACATAGATAATAAGGTCGCTTTGCTGATGGACTTGCTGCAGAGTCCCAGCTGCCCGCGCCCCGGGCGGCCTCTGAGACGTTACGACTCTGAAGACAGGCTTTCAAACGGAGAAAGATAAGTGCTCCGCATGCGCCGCGCGCTGCAGATATTTATTCCGTATTTATTACCGAGCCTGAACACAAATGTGCAGAGCAAGTATTTAATGTCATTGGAGGTTCCTCCTCCTCCTCCTCACGTAAAGTGACCTCCACGTTCGTTTCAGCTCTACTCGTTATTGTAAATCTAGTACTGTACTCTGCGGGCGAACACGGCTGGGTCCTAAGTCGCTTTGTTTCCAATATTACAGAAATTTATGTGTACTTCTGTGTTGTTTAAAATTTTTAAGGATTTCTAATGCAATGTGTTTGATAGAAGTATATTTTTATTTATAAAAAGACCTTATTTCATTGTCTTAGAAGAATGAAAAATGCTTAGAGTATTTGATCATTTTTTTTCCCAATTATTCTTGGAAAATTGGATACTTAAGATGTGGAACCTTCAATTCACATCGCTATAGTTTACCTTTTGTATTGTTTATCTCAGGTAAGAAGCTGCAGTGTTGGGCACCTCTTCATTCGCACTGGGACTGTTATAGCATCTGTTTTCCGTAGAGTAGAGCAGGAAATAGGAAGGAAGAGTCGGGGCCAGCCTGTTGCTTCTTAGGGTTATCACTTTAGATTTAGTGTTTGATGTAAAGCAAGAGGAGTTACCTTGTTTTATGTCAACTAACCCAGAAAGAATAAGGGACGCCCCTTTTCTGAGCTGGTCAGGTGCTCCTTCCCCGAGCCCTTCCCCGGGCTGTCGGAGCGGGACGCTGGGGCCCCGCGTCGGAGGAGTGAGACCCGGGACTCAAGGGGCCGGCAGTTCTCGCAGGCGGGCTTCATCTCCAGAAGTTACAACTATCGCGTCTGTGCTGAAGGGCGATGTATTTGCCTCTAAAATATAAACGTGTTCAAAGTTTATTTCTCTTCAATAGTATAACAGGTTTGATAAATCAGAGATTGTCCACATGGAGAGAGGTGTAAAGAAAGAACAGCTAAACCGGTCCTGTCTGCGCTTTGTTGCTAATAAATCTTTTCTGATTACTAAACTTCTCCTTTTTATGTATGGAATTTATTGGGATGAAATTGGTTAATAAAATTATATAAGTTTCAGGTGTACAGTTCTATAATTCATCATCCGAACATCGTATTGTGCGTTCACCACCCCATGATTACTCGAGTTCTAACGCAGTTGCTCTCCTTGAGGCTAGAAACGTTGCATTTCCCGTTCTTCACGGTCCAGGACTTGGTCGTGGTCTCAGACCTCACAGAGTGTTATAAAGAGCAGCGCTATTTCTCTATAACGCATTAACAACTTGAAGATTTTTAAAAATTGTCTCCTTGTCTCCTTAACTGTCTCCTGGTGGGTCTTTTTGTTTCTATTCCTCTGGTGCTGGGAGAATTTATTTTCAGGTCTTGCCAAAAATCTTATGGAAAATAAATTAAGCATCAGTCAGGAAGCCCCTACTCTTAAAAATTAAGAAAAAGAAACAAAAAACTCTAATAACTGTTCACCTGAATCACATAAATGCATCATTCACTCAACACCAGTTTTGTTTATTTCAAAGGAAATGAGTTGGACCCAGGCTTTGCTGGGTTCGCGTTGCGGTTTGCTAATTAGGTTCCGAAAGGAAATCCCGAGAACCCCCGTGGCTGCTTTCTGAGGTGCACACGCACTAGGGAACCTGTGGACGAGAGAACATGCGCAGGTGCCCACATCCTCCCCAGAGGGGGCAGCGGCCACCCCACCGCATCTTTCCTTCTGTCTTAATGGACCAAGGCCTGCGCCAGGCTCAGTACCTTCACGGTTGTCTTAAAGAAACAGACTTGAACATACATTTCTTGTTTGCTTGTGGAGAAATACTCAGTAGTAATATTTAAAATACGAGTCCTCAACACCCAGAAATTGTTCTCGTCTTCAAGGACTAGCATGTGACAGAAGAACACAGGATGGTCAGGTCCCCCGGGGCGCAGGGCGGGCAGTGTGTGGTGGAGCCTGGGAGCAAACCCTGGAGTCCTGAGGGACGGAAATTGGACAAGTGACCCGAGGACAGACGAGGCCGAGAGGGGACCAACTCAGTTTCATGCAAACCTGGCCTTCATTCACTACTGTCTTGGTAAAAAGTAAAATACTGGCGTTTATTTTGATGAAGTGCCCTGCTACGCAGAGTAAAAGCTGATGGAACGGAACTCCTGGGCAGTGTGAAGAACGCGGCATCTTTAAAGCAAAAGTTAAGTCGTTTCGCCTTCAGTCACAGGAAATAATAATGTTAGCATTTGCCATCTATTGCACGCAAGGGCTTCACGTGACCATGTTAGCTTTTCCCCGGAACCTGGAGTGGCTAGAGTTTCTGCTTCCAAAGGTCCGCCTGCCTAGTAGCTGCCTCTCCAGCCCGTGGTAGGGAGGGGGCAGGCTGCCAGCTTCCAAATTGAGCATTTGGTGGATTTCAACAAACCCCTCATGGGAAAAGTATTGACAATGAAAGGGCTGAATTTTAAGAATAAATAAAGGGGCATCCAATGAGCTTCCAGGTCAGGTTCTCTGGGTGTTGATCAACGCGTGGGAGCCGGGGGGGTGCCCTTTCCCTAAGCCCCCAGGTGAGTCTCAGGAACGCGGAAGTGTGAACGCCACGGCCACGATCCGGCATCCCCTGCCCCAGGAGACCAAACACACTTGATGGGGAGAAGCCTGGCACCCAGAAACGCCCGTGGGTTCAGGCAAAAAGCCCCAGGAGAAGCCTGCTCTCTGTGGTCAAAGGACCGGCAACGGCACAGCCACGGAGGACAGGAAGCTGTCAGACAGCCCTGCCCTGGTCCACGCACGGCAGGTGAGACTGCAGCCCTGCACCCTCGCAGCCGGCAGAGGGGAAGTGGGGAGCCGAGACTTTGGCCTGCCCCCGGCCCCTTCCCTCTCGCCACCCTGGGTGGTGTCAGAGGAGGCAGAGTGGAGAGCTGGAACTTTTACCATCTCCGTGTGGTGCCCAGGGCCTGCCCCGCACCCCCCATGTCGGGAAGAGACCAGGGAGGGAGCCTGGACTTCCAGCCGCACCCAGAGGCACCTCCACCTTCGTGGCAGGAGGGAGCAGCACAGGCCACCCTGCTCAGCGGGGAGGTGGTGACCTCCCCATCTTGTTTGCAAGTGCTGGCATTACATTGCCTGTCTTTTTTTTCCCCCTGAAACACTTGGGTCAGCATGTCTCCTGAATACAGCAGAGTCAGACTTGGTTTGTGACGTGCTCTGAAAAGGCTGCTCTTCCCCCGACCACGACGCGTTCTCTCATGCTACACTCCCAGCGGCGCCTACCATCTCTAAATGGGGGAGGTCAAGGCCGAAGGTGATCTGGCCGAGGAAGCCCACCAGGTAAGCAAGAGAACTACAACCCCCGGCCACCAACTCCAGATCCAGGACCTTTACTCACTGCAATGTAGTTTTGACTAAAGAAAAAAAAAAGATAATATGACATAGCAATACAACATACCGATAACGTGCTGGGATAGCCCAACAGGGCCGCTGGAGGGGGTTCTGAGTCCTGGTGGTACGACTTTCCACTCCCTAGGGAGACCCAGTGCTCGGCAGTTTTCTTGGGACGACCCTGTGGTGCCCGGCGAACCTCTGACTACGCCCGCGCCTGGCCACCAGAAACATCAGCCCCTTCCTGATGGAGGGGTGGACTAGTCTCGCCAAGTTCTCAGGTGTTCTCACATGAGATCAGAAGAAGAAGCCTGTTTAGTTTCGGTTCCACGGATGAACGCAGAAGAGACTCAAGCACGTGGCTGCCCGGGGAGCTGTTTGGAAGATCCGTGCGGAAATATTAAAAAGAAAGTGGGGGCAGCTGTTTTGCTTTGGAGCTGGAAAGCAATTGAACCCATAAGGACATGGTCTGTGGGGGTGGGGGCGCTATTGTACCCACTGTGCATCTCCCCTGCACACAGTATGCCCAATACAGGTGCACGGGGAACGGAGAACACCTTCGGGCGCCTGGGCTGACTGTTTGGACGTGTGTTAGAACCCGAGACCATGAGTGTTGTTAGGTGAGGAGGTAGAGAGCTGTGCTGTTCACCCAAGACAACAAATTAGGTGTCACGTGGGACCCATGTACCATCAGCTCCCCTTGAGGCCTTTAGTGATATTTGTTCAGCCGCGGTAGACAGGAGAGGGTAAGCCAGACTACTCCCGGTTAGGACTACTACTTTTGGTTTCAGTTGTTTAATGATAAAAGGGGAGAGAATTGTTTCATCTTATTCACCCAGGGATATACAGAAGTCTCTCCTTTGATAGTCAGGTTCTTCCTGCCAGAGCCCTTTCTGAGCTGCTTCTTCATGAAATGCTGAGACCCTGCATTAAATCAGAGATGGCAGCTCTCTCTGTCACCCTTTAGTTTCAGAAGTTATAACCGCTGTACACGCTTCAAAAGGGAGCATAGTTGCATCTAATACTGAAGACTACTTTTCTTAAGTGACAACAACCATTTTCTTATCACCTAATGCATAGCTAACATCCTTTTTCATAAACATAAAACATTTTTAAAACTTGTTAAATAGTTTGGTGGCTTTTGTTTGGAATATGAGCGCTAACAGATAATACTTGTTCACCGCGGTCACCCCGCAGAGACACACACCCTGACCACCAGAACAGGAAGGGGGACCTGTCTATAGCTCTGACGAGCTCCGCGCTGCCCGCCCCCCATTTATTCACGGTGCACGGAGCCGTCAGGCCGCCTTTCCTTCTACATTTGGAAGGAATGGGTCTCACGCGGGCTGAAGCCTTCCGTTAACTGTCCTGAACCCTCTGGTAGCGGAAGTCTGTCCTCTGAGTCACAAAGTGCCTCACGGTGACGACAGCCACGATCACAGCATTCAGAGAAAGGACCGTGAAGGATAACAGGTGGAGGGTGCTGAACGGTTGGCTCTGAGGGACTTCCCCGTGCACTTGGGTCTGAAATCCTGCGATTGGAAACAAGATAAAAACCAGTTAAAGAAAAGTATTGCTTGGCAATACAAACTTTCCATAAATTTATATCTCTACGTAGTCTATAAATCTTATGCATCAATTAATGTGTAATATGTACTGCTAACCCAACATACAGGAAATGTTATCAATACAACATAAACAAACTATTATCAAATATTGGAATCATCTATGTTTATATTTAATTTCAAAGATAAAATATTCTTTTATTTGTTTAAATAGTTAACTCGGTTTCGTTCCCTGACATAAGGTGCAAACTTGTGAAATTCAAGCAAAAGAGTTAAATAGAAAGGCAGGTTCATTTACAAGTGCTCACTATTGCCCATAGTTTTAGTGAATACGTTTATAAAATCACTGAATTTGATTTTGTTTGTGTTCTTTTGTTTTTGTCATAGAAATATTTTCACAAACCAGAATCATGCTCTTTTCATAATCCATTCAAATAATAAAGAAGAGAGCAGAGGATTCTTTCATGCCAAGATCATCTCCACATCAGATAAACTCTTATGAGCAGTTTTTATATAATTATGGCTTATCTTAGACCATTTAATGACGGCTTAGCCTTGAGGGTTTTCTGTTGCTTCTTTCCCATGCCACCTCCTTGAAGAAGAAGCAGGGCTGTCTTAAAAATACAATATTTTCACTGTTTTTTAAAAAATAGATCCTTTCCAAATAGGTGACAGTGTGGGATGCTGGTCATCTTATCATACTCATTTAGGAGTGAAAATGCATTGTTTTTCATTTGTTTATCTGCCAATAGTATTTGTAATAAGGAACCAGGAAGCTAAGGAAGAGTGTTGTGTTTAGAAGTGAGGACATTACATTTTTACTCAAAAGCCATAAGAATAATGCTAAGTGATCAGCGTGCGATACGCTTAAACTCTACATGGTTTCCGCATTGTCGCTAAGGGAAAGAAAAATTCATCTTGTGCGCTTAAAACTCACAGCTGGTTTAGGACTTTGCTAAAACTACCCTAAATCCCTACCCTGCCCACGTTTGGGAAGGGCTACATGCGAGCAGACATTTATGCGCCATATGTGTTCTCCGGGCATGAAAAGGCGGTTTCTTACCGGGGTTTCCACCTGCACGGCGATCCCCTTTCAGACGAATGGGACCGAGGACGGCCTCCGTCCTCCACGTGGACGACGAGGTGTCTCGCTTCCTTCTAGAGACGCAGCCCTGCCTGCAGCGGGACTGCCCGTCACCACTGTCGCATATGAGCACCTTACAGCGCAGGTACACGGAGCCCAGGCTTCTCAGGAATTTAAACGCGTTGAACTGGAACCTTCCGTAGTGGAAGGACACGGGATACACCTCACACGTGTCATCTCGAGGACACCTGGGACAGAGGTCACGGCACCGTCAGAAAGTTTACAGAAGGTCAGTCTTTTCAATGTTGAAAAATGAGACAGAGTTTTTTTTGAGCTAATTTGTGGATCCAGAAGTCTTTCTAGATAGGCAACGTCTTTACCTCACTACATACAGTGACTAGGACTGGGGGTCTGATTTCTGGGTAAGATCAGGTTCCCTCCCGCTGTCAGCTTCCGAGTCCATGGGAATTAGTTAGAAAACCAAGCCCACCTTATCAGAACTCAGCCCCCTTACTTTACCTGCTTCCTATGAACGTGCAGGATGGCTGCCGTAGTTAAAGTCCATCAGCTTATAGAAAAAAAGGAAAACTTTCCCCTCTAAAAAAGAGCTTTCTTTTTTTTTTTAAAGAATGCCACATAAACTTTACTGAATACATTATATTACGTTCTAAACCTGGAACACACGAAATAATGTTCTGGGGCTTTGTTGAAAATAACCAAAAGGTTAAAAAAAAAAAAAGCAAAAATACAAATAAAGCCTTCCTGACAAAAAATAAGTTTTTATCTATCAACAAATATTTTGTAAATGCACTTAAAATTCTAGTGGAGATGAGCTCTGGCTACAGAGATGTTTTAACTTAAATCAATTGTAACCAATGCACAGTAACTATTCCATAAAGTGATTAAATGGATTAAATTCCATGGTAGTAGTACTAGAAAGATATGTATGAATTATGCGCACACGCACACACACACCACACACACACACACACACACACACACACTATGACTTCCTTAAAGGGACCCTCAGGAAGGACTGCCCCGCGTCAGCACACACCCGCTCTCGATCAGGCCGTAGGTTGGAGGTGCAAAGTCCGACGTGGGCGAGGCGCTGCAGGTGTCAAGAAACACCAGCAGCCGTGGGTCGGAGGTGTGCAGACTGACTTGAACAAAAAGACTTTGGTTCAACTCTACATAATACGGTGACTCCAATATCGGCTTTTCGAATGAACTGGACTCGAACAGAGCCATGGTGGTGTCGTATCTGCCCGACGCGCGCTGGTTCTGTATCACGTCGTCTTCCGTTACGTACACCATCTCCACCGTGGAGTTGTGCTCCATTTCGCACTTCACGATGATCTGCAGGTGTTTCTGGCGCGTGATCACTTCGGAAGTCGGGGAGGTGGAGAAGGTGATTATATTGGTGTAAGTAATCGAATGATCTTCTACCTGCAGAACAAAGTGGAATTCAAACATTATTTTAGGTCCAGTAATATTTTGGAGCCTAGATACGAATAACACTCGCAGGCAGGGACATAATTTTCTTAAGTCATGAGATAGCGGCTCTCATGTCAGAATTCTATAAATGTTAATTAAATGTGTTTGATTTAAGAAACAGTCTGGGCAGGAGGAGAAGGTGGGTGACGAGCGGTACAGCTTGGACTAGAAAGCCCTGAAGAATTGGACAGAATTTTTTCCGCTACATCAAAAACCATTTTGAAGGTGAATTTCCAGCCCTATAAGGACCGGACCCAATAGCACACTGCGTCCCACGGGTAGCACGACATTAGTGTGGCCAACAGGGAAGGGGCCCAGATGGCTGCAGACAGAGCACCTGGAGGAAGTTCTGTCCAAGCTGCGTTCCCTAGCAGGTCACACTGCACTAGCTCAGGTGTTCATTTTGGACAAAAATTAGAGTCGTAATGGTTTACGTCCATCCTTATCGATTCCTGTCTTTTCATGACAAGAGAAAAGTTTTAGGCTGTGTATCCCAACAAGTTGAAAATGTTTGATATCTTGAAGTTCTAGAAAATGTAGAACAAATCACGTTTAAAATAAAAATAAGGTTTTTATCTTCCATCTCTACAGGAGAAAGAGGAACGTCATAAAGCGACAGCTAGAGTTTTGCTAAATATGAGACATAAACATCTTCTAGGCAAGTATTGCTGTTCAGCTACTGACCCTGCAGTGTTCCCACTCTCTCCAGTGAGTTTTCAGAGGTCTTTACCTTTTGGGAAAGATAAGCCCCCTCTAGTGTCCCTGATAACGGAGGCACTCATTTGGCATCTGTGTACAAATTAGTGTGTGCACTTCTATGTCCACACATGTTTACCATGTGCCAAACCACGAAGGTGTGGAAGGAGTCCATTCTGGCCGCCAGCGACCGTTACGCTGCCCGCATCACCAAACCTGCCTTTGGCATTTGACACCACCCAGCGATCGATATTTCACTTTAAAGAAAAGAAATAGACTAAAATAAAAATAATATTTAAGAAATATCTACTTTACCTTTTTGACTGTGCCACATCCATCAAGAGGGATAGAAAACTCCACCACGTTTGATACTTTGGGTCTGCAAGTTGGGTCATTTAGCTGTAAGTTATGCTCATTGTATTTAAGTGACTCCAGGTAGGATTTGCTTATGATGGCTCTCATCTTGTCAGAGGAGCAAATTAAGGATGCTGTCCAAAGAAAGGGGGGTTGATGGTCATGTGTGTGTCAGCCAGGAGCGCTGGATCTTAAAAAACCGTGTGTGCAGGAGCATATATAAAAACGCAAAACCCATTTTGCCCCAAACTGGAATCAGAAGCCTGAGATAACAGAGCACTTGCTCAGCCATTTTTCAATGTTCACTGTGACCTTGTTTACAGCTAAAATCTATAAATCTAACATTTTTAATTGTGCTTTGCAGAAGGCATTTAAGAAAACAGTCCATATTTCCTGCAACAATCTTTTTCAGGTAATAAAACCATTAATTTCCTCTTGCATTAAGCAATGCACAGAACTGATCCTCCAGCTTCAGATTATGAACATATTCCCCTGTACATGTGACCCTGGTGTATCCCTTGGCGCATGTCCCAGGCTTGGAAACCAGGGCAGCCATTCATACCAGAAGATGAAGGAGCAGTTACTAGGTACCCAACCTTCAAGAGAGCTCAAAATAGCTAAGGAATGGGACTTACTCGTGTTGACGTTTTCTGCATAAATCGAAGAGTAGGAAGCAGAAAAGCCCCGGTAGGAGTTGGCGTAATCTGTAGATAGCACGACGGTCAACGAGTTGGACGAGGACTCGAAGGTGGGCGTCACCCGGCCACACACCTGTCCGATCAGGCCGGAGGTGGTGGAGGAGCCATCGTAGACAGCAACAAAGTCGAATCGGCAGTGCTCGTCCGCTTCTATGCTGGAGAGGCAGGGCCGTGGGTCAAGGGCTTGCAAACCAAATCAGTTCTATTTCCCATAATCCCAACCATCCCTATCTTAAGTGATGAAGATCTTTGCCCTGCAATGGCACCTCAGAGTTATGATGATAGACTAGGGCTTGGCCAGTCCCTGATGTGAGCTCAGAACCTTCAGAAAAACAGTCAACCTAGTTCAATGCAATAGCACAGGAGTCCCTCTCTATATCGCGGTTCACTTATTGCGGCCTCACTGTATCGCGGGATTTTAAAAATTATTATATTTAATTAATATCGCAGATTTTTCGCTATATCATGGGATTTTGTGGTACCGTATACGTATGTTGTTTGAGTTACATAGGTTTAAGAGTGTAGAATATGTTTAAGAACATAAGTAGTGTTTATAAAAGTGTGGGAGAGGTTAATACGGGACTGGGAATGGTTTATAAGTGAGTGGGAAGGGTTTATAAAGCCTTAAAATACATATAAATACTAAAATAAATGTAAGGTTCCTACTTTGCGGATTTTCACCTATCGCAGGGGGGTCTAGAACGTAATGCCCGTGATAAGTGAGGGAATACTGTATTGGCGTTTCTTTAAATTTCCTGTTCTTTGAAAAGCACCATCTATGGGGGGAGGTGCAAGTGGTAATTTCTCTTCCCCAGGCCCACACCCCTGCCAGGTGGGCTCCCTGCATTTGCTCCAGCAGAAGAAATGGACCACAGTACTTACAAAATCTCTTTGAAGTTCAATTTTATCTTGTAACCTTCCTCCACTTGTATGTGCCACACGCAATAGGCCATCGCGGGATGTGGCTTTGGGTAATTGGGGCTGGTAAAGGAACCTTCGGGGGTGTCCAGGTAACCACCACAGTCTGGAGGAGATGAAAGGGGCGTGGGGGTGACCAGGAATGTAAATCAAGATGGAGACTTCTTTTAATTTCTGGGCTGTGTATTAGTGGGAGCTCCATTCACCTCCCCGGAGTCTTACTCCATCCCCCTCTTGCGACCGGCAGCACATTGAGATGTGCATCCTGCTCCCTTGCCGGAGGGTCTGCCCATGAGCCCAGGGCACACAGATAAGGCTGCATGCGCTGTTGCCGAAAAAAATACTCTTCCAGCCTCACTGTGAGATCTGTCCCAGCTGTAGGGACCCTCCATTCCCTGGACTGAGCCACAGCAACTGAAGTCACACTCTGAGGACCAGCACGGAAGGCCCTTTCGCACTCAGCCCCAGCCTCGCTTTCCAGTCTCACCGGCCGCCACCACGGGACCCGCTGGGCCAGCCTGTCCTTCCCTCCCACGTCCCCTCGGGCTGCTGGGCCCAGCAGACAGGAGTCCTCCCTCACTGGTTCCCACCTCTCCCGCCCCTAGTCCCACCACGGCCCAAGCTCCGCTCAGATGCAGCCTTCATGAAGCCACTCGGTCCTCCCCTCCCCAGAAACACCGCGAAGCGACACCGAGGGCTCTTTCGAAGGGGACGTAAATGCTTTCAGTTGGCTGACGCCCAGGACACACGTCAGGTAGGGGCCGGAGGTAAGGCTGAGAAGGTGCCCCTGTGCAGGTGGCGAGAGCGCGGCTGCCCCTCTCCAGAGGCTCGTTAGCACCGAGGCCCCCGCTGTTTAAGCACGAGAGGGACACGATCAGCCCTGGGCCTCCGCAAGGAGACCAGAGCGGAGCTTTGCTTGCGGACCGTCCACGGGACAGCCTGGCCCCCTGCTTTGGGGTTGCAATGGCATCTAGGCGCTGGGAATGCAAAGCCATGTCCTGGGCGCCCCCGCTTTCCGTAGCCTTAGGTTCCCAGGCGAGGGCCGAGGTTCTCAGCATGTGCTCCCGGATGGTCTTTATCGGGGGTCACCTGGGAAGCTTGTTAAGCACGAGGACTCTACAGCCCCACCCAGACCTAGTGGGTCATACCAGAGGGAGGAGCACCCCCGGGACCAGCAGTTAGAAGGTCTCAGGGTGTTTATTATTGAACAGGCTGAACCTGGAGAATTGCTCGGTCTCTAACGCAGCAGCGCTGCACAGGCGGCCATCAGATCAGCCTCATCCGTCTGTCTCACCCCTGAGCTCGTTATAAGGAAGTTCATGGGCTCCAGTGCAGGCCCCACCAGTCGGGAGCTCCATGGGGGCCCCCGGAGCCCGCCTCCCAGGCCCTCCAGGGGGTCCTCACCCACAGCCGTCTGGGAAGGGCCACACTCAGACCCCGGGACCCAGCGGGACAGCGGAGCCCCCGTGCCCGCGGGCAGCGCGCCTGGCGGGGTTACATGAGGACTCACAGGGGCCGGGAGAGAAGAAATAGTAGGAAATGAAGACGGTCCTGGGAACCGCAGCCGCGTCGGTGAGTATCTGAAACGTCAGCGGGCTGGAGGACGACTCAAACACCGGAACGTGGTCCTTTCTGCTGCAGACTTTCCCCAGCAACGCCCCCCGGGTGGAGCGGCCCTCGAACACCTGCAGGCTCTCGCGCTCACAGCTCCCGCGTGGATCCAGCCTGCGGACCGCGCGCACCTGCGCTTAGAGAGCCGCCCTGCCCGGGGCGCGCCGGCCACGGGCGTCCGCTGCTCAGCCCGGAATCGCCGCCCGGCACCCAGGGGCAGCCCTCGGTCAGCACCGAGAGCCCCAGCCCTCCCCACCGGCCCGGGAAGCTGACCCGCTCAGCCCACGCCTTACATCGCGGACGGGAGGAAGGTGGGCCTGGAACCCGGGATCGCTCTCCTTTCCCCGATTTCCAGCTCTCCTGGTCCCCATGCCCACAGGACTGCTGGGTGGAGAACCTTCTTATTCAAAATGAATGTCCTTTGTCATCGGAAATCCCAGGCTGTTGAGGTGGAGCCATTTTTTTGGAAACGGCCACCTCTCTCGCGGGAAAGCAACCAGAGCATCTTCCTGGTCGCCCCTTCCTTCCCTCACATCACCCCTTCATCACACAGCCCCGTGTCCTGCATCGGAGGGTGCAGCCCAGGGTGACTGTCCTCTGCCCGTTCTGACAGGGTTCCTCTTAATGCCCTTAGGGGACACCTTTCCAAGGTGACCTAAAGGAGAAACCACAAGGGAGACAACCCGAAGTTTTCTTCCACCTTAGTTACCTGCTGTGGAACTTTGGATGAGAGACTGACCCTTTCTGGATTTCAGTTTCCTGGTCTGTAAAGTGGGACTATCTCAGCCACCTTCATACTGCAGAGGAGGTTTATAATATACTGAACCGGAAGTACCTAGCACATGCCTGGCACACAGAACGTGTCCCCTAAAAGTGATATGTTCATTTCCCACTGCCCACGCTTCTGTTCTCGCTTCTCCTCTCTTCTAACACAGCAAAACTAGTGTATGTGTTTCCTAACAGCTCTTCCATTCCAGGAAACTTGAAAGGTCCCCTTCCCTTTCATTTCTTGGAGGGCCACACAGAAGCCCATTCCCGTCTCAGTGGTACAGGACCACGCCTGTCAGAGTGTGGCACCGTGGCCCGCAGCAGCAGCACCTGGGAACTTGTCACTTGCGGGAATTCTCGGGCCCCACCCACCCCATCTGAATCAGGGAATCTGGGGTGGCACCCGGCCGTCGTGGTTTATGAAACCCTGATACTCGCTAATTTTAGAACCACTGGGAGAGGGTGAGCATACAGCAGGTCCTAGAATAATGTGTCATTCAACATGGTTTCATCATCACTTTTTATGTCAATTAGTCTTAGTAACATTGGTTTCGTTATACGTCAGTCTGCTTAGTCACAGAAACTATTAACGACATTCAGTAAAGACTCACTGTCATTAGTGCTTGTTATTAGTGGAGCCTACAGACACGTGGGCTCGAAATGATTATGAAGAAGAATCCAAGCTGACAGTCAAGGAGAAAGTCTGGTAATGAGACCTAGAAGCTAAGTGTTTGACTCTGGAACCAGGTGGCTAGGATGCGCGTCCTCCCCCACTTTTATTAGAATGGGACTTTGGGGATGGTCAAGAGACTTCTCTTGAGTGGGAATCAGACGGCATCTGCCCCAGAGGGCTGTGGAGAGGGCCACCTGGGGCGGTACTCACGAAGCCCAGAAATCTGGCAGGGCAGCACCTCTCTCAGGCTGACCTCACACTGCCATCACCTGGGCACTTACCAAATGCTTGTGAGTATATATTTATTTCAAAATAAAAAGTTTAAAGTTCAAGAAGAAAACATGATGCCTGGGACCCACTCCCAGAACTGTGATCCATAGGGTGCAGCCTGGGAATCTGAGTCTGCAGACGCTCCCCTGCTGATTCTAACGCACAGCCAAGTTGGGAACCATGAGCTCAGTGTTTTGGGGCCGAGAATCTGGAACTAGACGAGCTGGGCCCACCCCAGGCATCCCATTTACTGGCTGGAGGACCTGAGACGATCTCCCCACCTCCCCATGGCTGCCGTCCTTGTACTGACCTCACAGAACCGCTGTGACCAGAGCCCGGGGCACAGGCCCTCCGCCGGTGACTGTCAGCCATCACCCCCCACATCGTGGTCATGGGTCACCGCCACCTCGAGGAGCCTCAGGTCCCTTCCCATAGGCGCCCTGGTGTGGCCAGAGCTCAGCCACCCTCTTTAGAACCCGGAGCTGCTACTTACTGCACGTGGGAGAAGACGACCCGCATGCTTCTGTTTTCTGGCCTTTCTAGGGTCCAGGTGCAGTTCTCGTGGGGACTGAGCTGCAGGATCACGGATTTGTGCACCTCCGACTGGCTGGAGCCTCCCACGCTGGCCCTGCAGCTGGATTGGCCTGTCGGAGGCCACAGAGGTGGCACTGAGAAGGATTGGTGGCCCCTGCCCTCCTCTGGGGCCTGGGAATCTGCCCCCCACGTGGAATAGGCACACCAGCATGCTGGTAATTATGGATGGAATGGAGCTCATTCCGAAGTAAGCCACCAGTTATTATACCGAGTTCCCCTTCGTGAGCCCTTGCGGAGCAAGAATTCATGATATCCCTAACTACAGTGCATAAAAGAATAAAGTATATATTAGGGCCTGAAAAAAGATGATTTAATTTTTTTATAAAGATTTTATTTATTTATTTTTCAGAGAGAGGAGACGGGAGGGAGAAAGAGAGGGAGGGAAACATCGATGTGTGAGAGACAGCTCATCGGCTGCCTCTTGTGCACCCCCGGCCAGGGACTGCCTGCAACCCAGGCCTGTGCCCTGACAGGGCACACGGTCCACTGAGCCACACCAGCCAGGGCAAAAGGTGATTTTCAAAAGAAGCTTTATATCTAGGATATGTAAAGGACTCTTACAACTCAATAATTAAAGCACATCCCAATTAAAAATGGACAAAGAACCAAAATGGATATTTCTCCAAAGATATAAATGGCCAATAAACACATGAAGAGATACGCAACATCATTAGTCAACAGGGAAATGCAAATCCAAATCACAGTGAGGTCCCACTTCACACACATGAGGATCTGAAACAAAAACTGGCATCCAAGCAGAAAA
This sequence comes from Furipterus horrens, assembly GCF_987537825.1. NCBI lineage: Eukaryota > Metazoa > Chordata > Mammalia > Chiroptera > Furipteridae > Furipterus > Furipterus horrens. The sequence goes on from NW_028327175.1 coordinate 198,337,766, forward strand.
TAACAAGGATGGGGAGGAGGTGGGAGGGACCCTTTGGCACTGCTCACGGGAATGTAAGATGGGACGGCTGCTGGGGAACGGTCTGGAATTACAGCCCAGCCATTGCACTTCTAGGCATATATCCCCAAAGGAAATGAAAATGTGTCTCCACACAGAAACTTGTACTCTCAAGTTTGTAGCATCACTACTCAAAACAACAATAAGAGGAAACAACCCAAATGACCATCAACTGATGAATAAATAGAACGTGGCGTTATCCATACAGCGGAATATTACTTGGTGAGAGGAAGGAATGAGGTGCTGATACATGGTACAGCGTAGATGAGCCTTGTAAACATATTGAATGATTCCATTCATATGAAATGTCCAGAACAGGTACATCTGTAGAGACAGATTAGTGGTTGTCCTGGGCTGGGGACTTGGGGGAAATGGAGAGTGACTGTTAATTGGTACAGTTTCTTTTTGGGGGGGATAAAATATTCTCGAATTAGTGGTGATGGGTGCACAGGACGGTGTATATACTAAAAACCACTGAGTGGCACACGTTAGAAGGCTGGATTTTATGGTATATGAATTATGTCTCAATGAAGCCGTTACTAAACAAGAGGAGGAGGAGGAAGAGGAGGAGCAGCGACAGCTATAATTGAATGTGAACAAAAACAATCCCATACTTCATAAGGGAACCTGATCAATGGTTAAAAACTCCAGTTAGAATCAACGGTTTTTATTCTGTTTTACCCATGAGAGATGAGTGATATCCTTATAACAATAGTTTTTGTTTAGTTTTCCCTAACAGTAACTATTAATATTGTTTATTAATAAAGAAATTAGAAAGCAAAGACAATTAGAGAATAATCCCATCCACCCAGAAACAAATATAATTAAAAACTTCTCGCACATACATCAAGGCCCTCTCATTTTCTCTTCTACCTGCTAATTTTTTGATACTCAAATGTGTATCTTTTAAACATAAGCACCGTTCTATTTTACAAAGTTCAAGTAGGCTTTTTTTTCTCCTAAAGGACATGCTGGGCACCTTTCTCCTATCTGTCTTAACTTTTAGGAATCGCAGGTTATTCCTCTGTGTGCGTGTACCGTGCCTTGCAGAGTAAATGGTGGAAATTTCCATTGCTTGCTACGATTACATCACATACGTTTGGGCACTTACACAATTGTTTCCTAAATATTAATCCTTAGTAGTGACATTACCTGGTAAACTTTTTTGTGCTTTTTTCTGTTTCATGTCATATGGGCCTGAAAAAAAAGTTAGTCCTGACTCAAAATCCCATCAAGAGCATAGGTGTAGATATTCCGTTTTGGTGTAAACAGCAGATATTAGATGCTTAAAATTTGGGCAGAGGTCTCTTGAAAGGAGGTCTCCCCTATTTCAACTGAAAAAAAAAAAAAGTCTCATTTCCTTACCTTCAGACTTGGTCGCATTAAACTCTGCCAAACATGACCCAATTAAAAGGGCCAAGGGGATGAGCCTCCTTGCGGCCCCCATCTTGGCACGGGGAGCACAGCCAGCCTGAGGGGCTAGCAGGCCCTTATACTCCTCTCTCACGCCTGCCTGGTTTCATAAGCTCCCTGGTGACCTTCAGGGAAGTGTGTCGGTCTGACCACGTGCGGGTAGATTGGTGTGAGAGTGTGGCAGCTGTGACCAGTTTATTATCGGCAACCCTTCAGTGTTTGCTCTTCTCAGATGACTCCCCGAAGCCCTTTGGGTAGGACCCAGCTACCGCTCTTCCCGGGGACCTCCAACGCCTGGTACACGGTGGCACTGTTTGGACTTGGGCCTTTGCCCTGTGTGTGATTTGTTCAGACCACCAAGGGGGGAACATCATTGGCACCGGGAGCCTTCACCGCTCTTACCTAAACATGAAAGCCTTTGGGGTGGGGGCCAAAGAATCAAGTTGGGGGGTGACACCTGGGCCTACTCCAGGTGCAGCCAGGTCACTGTGACGCCTGCCAGGTGGCTGCCACCGAGGGAGAGGAGGAGGTGGCACAGGATGGGGAGGAAAAAGGAAGTCCAGGTCCAGGTTCAGCCTCCAGGCACTTCTAGCCGGTTACGTCCAGAAAGCCCGAAGCAGGTGAATTCCAGTCCCGCAGGCGCTGTGTTTCCCAGATGACAGGAATCCTGGTGTCCACGTGAGACCAGCCCCGCAGCGGAGGTCCCGCACCCGTGGCCTCACTCACTCACTCACTCACTCACCCACTCATTCACTCACTCACTCACTCACTCACCCACTCATTCACTCACTCACTCACTCACTCACGCACTCAACAACTATGCGTTCGCTACACGAGACACACAGTCCCTGACCTCATGGGACTTATTCTCTAAGTGGGGAAGACGACAATCAGAAGTAAATTACAAATAGTGACAAATGAGGCAATATTAAGTGAAATTTTGAGCATACGCAGATACACATGCGTGATATGGACTTAAGAGGGGCATCGAGACACAGAACAGCAAGTGCCAACCAAGGAAGGCCCTGAGGCAGGAGCCAGCTGGGCACATCTGCAGGATAAGGGCGGTCCGGCCAGTGTGCTGCATGTGAGTGAACGGGAGGAAGGTGGGGGATGATGGTGAAAAGGAGAGACAGGTCATGGTCAAATGGTGAAGACCTTGTAGGTCAGATGAGAAGCGTGGGTCTTATTTTAAGTTAGCGCTTTTGAGCAGGAACATGACCGATTTGTAAAGAATCTCCCCCACACACCTGTGACGGTAAAGGGAAGTACAGACTGGGTCCTCTAGGCTGAACCCCGTCCTAGTTGCTGTCAACCCTTCCTTGATGTACTAACTGCCTCACGCCCAGAACCCCTCCCCGGGCTCTAGGATATTGGGGATGGGAAGGGCCCCGGCCTACAGCATGACCCGGGGGGACCCATTCCAGGTTGGGTTCCTGGCCCAGGTGTTGGGCCCATGCCCAGTGATGCAGTGGCAAAGCCAGTACCTGCGACACTGAGAAGCTGTGTTCTCAAGGAGCTGGGACACTGAGCACGTACTTACCCAGCTCCTCTCAGGAGCCCGCTGGTGAGGCGGGGAAACCGAAGCTGACATCAGCCCTAAGACAAGGCGGTGGAACCAGGAGACCCCAGGAGAGGGAGAAAGCGCCCCGGGAACTCACAGACGGTCATTCAGCTGGAAGAGCTCACGGCAGGCTTCAGGGAAGATGTGGCCTTGAATCTGTCCCTTAAAACGTGTCCTGGGACTGTTCTGGGGAAGCAGCTCCACTCCCACTGCCCTTCCGGCAGATTGCGCCTCACTAAGCGCTGACCACCCCGCACCAGCCAGCCCTCTGCTGGGGGAGCTGACTCTCAGCCGGGAGGTGCCGCTCCCACAGCTCATCTCAGTCGTCCCCCACTCCCTGTCAGCCTGGAGGCAGCAGGGGTTTCCTTCCTCAGTTCCAGTCCTTCTCACCCCTTTCACTGGGAGCTACCTGTGACTGGTTAACTCTTTCCATTCAGTACAACATGGCCGCTCACAAGGTTCTGTTAACCAGAGGATGCGCTTACTGTGCTTATGGACGGGGAGCCTGCAATCAGAGGGGCGCCCAGAAGGCCCAGTGGAAAGAGCAGAGGTCAACAGGGGTGGGCCCCCTGCCTAGTGCTGGGACCAAGAATTCTGGGCTCTGATATTCAGCGAAGGTTCCTATTAGCAGTTAAAGACATTGACAGATGAGTCAGCAAAAGTCTGTGTTGAAAACCAATCCGAGGAGGAGGAGGAGGAACTCTGAGGATCCGGAGGACGTCCACAGGAGGAATCTCAGGTTCTCCAAATGTCCTCTGACGCCACTGAGCTCAACCCCATCATCATAGATCAGGTAACCTAACCACAGACACGTCCCAAATGGCTGTCCTCTCTGCCTCCCGGGTACATGGGGTTCCCCTTCGGGACGATGGAGCGTAACCGTCCGCCGTCCGGGAGCTGACAGTGGATGAAGCCCCAGAAGGACAGAGCCTGAACGAACTGCTCCAGCTTGGGAAGGTCAGCTGGGTCTGGAGCTGCAAACACTCGAAGATCAACACCTATTTCCCTTCTGGGGCTAGAGATGCGCTCCAGGTCTCCATTTTCTACCCCCCCACCCCCCGTCTCCTTGTGTTGGAACGGAATGTTACACGCTGGCTGCCACGTCCCAAAGCGGGTGACACACAGAGTTAAGTACATTTCTAACGACCAACAGCAAAAATACCAGAGGCACAGAAGATTAGCTTCAAGAGCACATTTATTTCTGTTATGTAAGTGTATTACATAGTACATAATATAAACAAGATACTTGAATAAAAAAGAATTCTACTACGAAAGATATACGTCTTGCTCATGAAGATATTTGTGCCAGCAAGTCAGAGACCCTCGTATGCATCATGGTAGCATAATGGCAGGGACTCACGCTCATCACAGAAGTTGCATTCCTTGCAGTAGTAGAAGTTGCGATAGGTCCCAGCAGCTAACGATGTGGCGGCTGGGGTCACCTTGTCCTGGGTGACCATGAGTGGGTCAGTTTTTGAGGCCAAACAAGCAGGTGGCTTTGGAGACCTGAAGTAAAGACAGACACACACACGGGATTAGAAACGTCTCCTCGGTCCACTTGTTCCAATTGCCAGGGGTATCTGGGAAGTTAGGGCTGGAGCCACCAAACACATGGCATCAGCCTGAGACGAAAGCTCTCTGCCCGGTCCCAGGTTCCTGGCTAATTTCTCCTCCTCCTTAGATGCCAGAAATGCACACTCGGGTTACAGCAGTTAGGGGGCAGTGGGTTGCCAGGGTGGCTCGCCCAGCTGATAAGTGCGGGCCCGCTAGATGCAGAGCGTGACTGGAAGGTGCCACGGTCAGCTGTTGCCCAGGTCCTGGAATGGCCCTTCTAGCTCACAGGCGACGGGCTTCCCTTCCCCGGAATGGGAACATCACTTCCGACAACGCGTCTCTCCCGTGTCTGAAGGATCCTCTCCCCCAAACCTAATTACCTCTTGTCTGATCGACACTGCTTTTCAGGTGTCCCCAGGATCTTCACCCAGCTCAGCCTCCCCACAGTCTTACAGGCCCACCGCACTGTCCCCAAGGCCGTGGGCAACGAGAAGGGAATGCCTGGAGAGCCCCCAGCTCAGGCAAGGGGAGATCGATTCAGCCTGCTCCCCTGAGTGAGCCTGAGGGGGAGACGCGCGGATGCAGCCTGGCCCGCAGTCTTCCGTCTGCAGGGCCTGGGACACCGGCAGGGCCCAGCCGCTGTGCTGAGTCCGCCAGCCAGCGGAGGGCAAACTCCCTGAGGTCAGGTGACAGCAGAAGGCGGGGACCCCCAGAGCTGCCGGCTGAGACACTCACTTGTGGGCTCACAGCCCCCAGCCAGGAGGCGGAGAAGCCAGGAGTCTGCACTCACCTGCCTGTGTGCCTTTTCAAGCCTGCCCCTGGTCCTGACCTCAGCCAGGGGGCGGCCCGAGGCGTCTCCTATGAGGGGTCTTAGTCCCTCTCATTATTTACTTCCACCCATGTCACTCACTTTAATATGCCCATCAATTTGTATAGAAGATTGGTGACACAGGACATCAGCACAAATATGGCAATCAGTATGGCAACACCAATGGCAGTCATAATCTTGATGTCATACATCCTGGACATGTCGCACCTGCGGGCAGAGAAATGCAGGCTGCAGTGAATGTGGCTCCCTTCCCCACCCCACCATGCAGCGACCTCAGCATGCCCCCTCCAGTGGAGGAAGAACGAACCCCAGACCACGGAGCCTCCTGCGTGTAAACCAGGGAGGGGTCTCCCAGGGAGGCCTCGGAGCCTAAGCTGACCCAGCATGGGTCAGGGGTTGATTCGTGGATGACAAGGGACTGAAATGCGAAGTCAGAGGAAGGAACAGCAAAGATTTGGGAAGAATCTTTTCTCCTTCATGGGCAGTAACATGCATCTGTAAGTATAAAACGCCTGCACTTCAGCAGATGGTTTTATTCCCAAACACCCGGTCTCGTGAAATGTATTCACTGAGAGTCAGGATTGAGACCCCTTGCTGTTCATCGAATTTAAAAATATTTTAAGAACATAAGTAAGAAAATAAATGTTTTCCAAGCGCCGGGTTGTCCAACACTGAGAATAAACGGACCCATTTTTAAGTGATATGTTTAAGGAAAAAAGGTTTTTAACTCTCCTGTGACAACTGTCATCCATCTCATGGTTTAAGCAGAATCTAGGAGTCCTTGTCCCTCATTCTGTCTCTAAGAGACCATAGGCCTTTCTGCCATTTTTCCTCCTAAATCTTCCCAGGAAATCCGATTTGTCTGGAATAATCCCTTTGCTTAGTTAACACTCTGAACCTGGAGAACCATAAGCCAGGGAAGAAGAATCAACAACATGACTGCCAAGCATACTCCCTGCCGTTAACCCATCCAGATCCGGATGCAGGCCAACAACAACAAGTCTTTAAAAAACTTTAGGGAACAGGATATTGGATCAAACCTGTCATTTGAGAAAGAGGGATCTCATTAGCCTTGTTAGGAGGAATTAGGGTCCAAGATCCAAGAGCTCGCTGTGGAGGCAGCACTGCCACCGCCCAGCCCCGCCCTCCGCCCCGTGGGCTGTGTGACATCACCCCCCACCCCCAACAGCAGCGCCTTCACGGAGTTCTGAATTCTGTTCCATTCGTGCTTAGACTTTAGCCCCCACGAAACAGGTACGATTTTGGATGACTTAAGTCTAAGTCTCCACCTTTTCAGGTCTTCCTCCCCTCTACGTTTCCAAATTGGACTACTAGTCAAAAGCAAGTTGAAGATGACAATTTTAAAATTAACAAAGGGAATGTGGGGAGGCTCAAATGCTCTTACACTTACAAGATCATGGAAGACTGTTTAGACTTTATGTTGTAGCTACATAATGAACTAGTGGGGAGCCATTTACTAAGATTTAAGCCTTTCATTGACATTGGAAGATTTTCACTTTATAAAAGGTGTTCATGGACAAAATTTAACGGAGTAAATTAATCTGAAGATTTTATTAGCTTTCTTAAATGACTCAGGAATTGGGTGGCATCTCATCTAGCAAGTAGAGGTACACTTTGAGGGAGTATTCAAGATGGTTTTTTAAACAATTTTTTTGAATTTATTTTTAGAGAGAAGGGAAGAGAGGGAGAAAGAGAGGGAGAGAAACATTGGTGTGTGAGAGAGACATCAATCAGTTGCTTCTCGCGCGCCTTCAACTGGGGACCCGGACTGCAACCCACGCATGTGCCCTGACTGGGAATCGAACCTGTGACCTTTTGGTTTGCAGACAGGGGCTCAATCCACTGAGCCACACCAGCCAGGGCTTAAGATGGTTTTTGATAAAAAAGAATAAAATCTTGCCATTTACAACAATGTAGGGGGACCTAGGGGGTGTCATGCTAAGGGAAATAAGTCAGAGAAAAACAAATACCATGTAATTTCACTTATATGTGGAATACAAAAAACAAAACAAACATATATACAGAGAACCGATGGTTGCCAGATGGGACAGGGATGGATGAAAAGAACGAAAGGGATTAAGAAGTACAAATTATAAAAATAGTCACAGGGATATAAAGCATAATGAATATAGTTAATACATAACCATGTATGGTCCAGACGGGTCCTCCACTTACCGAGGTGATCCCTGTGTAAGGTTTTCAAGTGTCTAATCACCATGTTGTACACCTGAAACTAACATAATATTGTATATCAATTATAATTGAAAAATAAATTTAGAAAAAAATATGGAAAGCTTTTATAGAAAGGAAGGTGGGGCAAGGAAGTCATCAGCAAGAGAAAAATGAAAGGTCATTAGAATAAAGAAGAGTCCAGGCGATCGCACCTTCTGATTGGCTGAGCCGCAGAATGGCCATTGGATAGGCTTGTTGCTGGGTCAGAGGAAAATCCTCCTTTTTCCTCCTGGGGCAGTCAAGTAGCCGCACTTCCCGTTTGGAAGTTAAAGGTTCGCCTCTTCCTGTCGGGCTGTGTAACTGATGTCTTGCTGCAACAGAAGAGGGGCGGTAGGGCGTGCGAGCCCCTTTTACAGACCCTCCTGACTTCAGTTTCAGTCTAAGTTTCTTAATTTTCACAGCAGTTAAGATGGAAGGGTTACAAAAATGAAAGCCGTATAGCGAGGGTCCCCAGTCCCCGGGCCGCGGACCTGGACCGGTCTGGGCCTGTGAGAAACGGGGCCGCACAGCAGGAGGTGAGCTTGAATGTCATGCACTTGAATCGTCCTGAAGCCATCCCCCTCCCGACTCGTGGGAAAATCGTCTTCCATGAAACTGCCCCTGGTGCCAAAAGGTTAGGGACCGCTGTTTAGAGGGCACTTGGTTAGCCAGGTGTGTGTGATTTGAAGGACTCATACCCAGAACCCAGTCACATTAAATGAGGAGGCCCCAGGCGCACAAAAGGCGGCTTAGATTTGTTTCTCTCTGTGCCTCCCAGTGAAGGATATCCGTCATCCCTGGGAAAAACCAGCAAAGGTCAACCAAGGAACTCGGAGAGCTGGTCAGAGGAAAGCCCTCCGCTCAGGGACCCCGGCCTGGAGGAGTGCCATGGCAGCAGGACAGAAGGCAGGAGCCCAGGCTTGGTGTTTGCCAGCTCTGGATCCAGCCAGAGGAGGCGGCTCCGGCGGGCTTATCCCCCTTGGATTTAACAGCGAGTCCTGCTGACAGATCCAGGCTGACAGTGTGGGAGCCCTGCTGACAGTAAGTGGCCAGGAGGGAGTGCTGTGTGTCCTTTCTGGGTCCGAGATCCTTTCCTCCACGGAGGGCCAGTGGGGTGGTCAGTGGGCAGCCCGAAGAGGACTCCACTGTAACAAGCTGCTTTGTCCCCACAGACCAGGCGTTCCCTTCTGCCACCCAGGTGGCACCAGGTGGCTCTAGAACGGGGAACCTCCTCCTGCTCCTCCAGGCGGCACTGTCAGGGACGATGGAGCCCCAGCGGCACCAGAGAAACTAGCAGATTTAAGTAACACTGGAAAGCCTCGGAACATTCAAATGGTTTTAGAACCTCAGTCAACAAAAGTAGGCCAAGATCTGCCTGTTAAACCTAAGCAGGTGACTTTGTGATAAAATAAAAGATTGAAATAGGACCTAGAGTCTCCTAATATAATAGCAAAAATATACAGGATTATATGGAAAGTCACCTGTCAGACCCAAAACCAGAGGACACCTGAAAGAGAAAAGAGCCAGCAGCAGAATAATGTCAATGCTGGAAATACCCAAAAAGGATATAACAAATTTTCTTAAGAAAACAAAAATATAGAAATACCAGTAAAAATGGAAGTTATAAAAAAGAACCAAATAGAAATTATAGAAGTAAAAAGCACATTAACAGAAATTAAAAACAAAAAAACTTCACCGGATAGGCTCAAGAGCAGATGGAGATGACAGGATTGAATCAATGAACTTAAGAACAGAAGAAATGAATTTGCCCAATCTGAACAAAAATTAAAACTTCAGGGAGCTGTGGGACTATAACAAAAGATCAGTTGTAGAAAGAGAAAGAAAATGGAGCTGAAAAAATTTTTGAAGAAATAATAGCGAAAAACAAAAAGAAATAATAGCTAAAACGTCTCAAATTTGGTAAAGACCCAAACTGACTGATTCAAAAAGCTGAGAAAACCCCAAGCAGGGTAAAACCAAGGAAGTCCATGCAAAACACATTACAATATCAAACTTCTGGAAATTAAAGACAAAGAAACAAATTTGAAAGCAGCCAGAGAGAAACAATACCAACTCAAATGACAATGGGTTTCTCATCTGTAACCATGGAGGTGACAAGGAAGTAGCACACCCTGTTTTTCAAGTGCTGAATGAAAAGAATTGTCAACTTCAAATTATATATCCAGCAAAACTATCCACTGGGAATCAAAGACAGAAAAAAAGAAACATCCTCAGATGAGGACAAACTAAAAATTTGTTCTGGACAGATCGAACCCTTAAAGAACAGTACAGGAAAAATGAAGTGACAATAGCTGAGAAAGTGATGGGCGTGGGGAGGAACAGTTGAGCTAGGATGTCGAGGAAGGCATCTCCGAGGTGACATTTCAGCGGAGAGCTGGAGAAAGGAAGGTTGCAAAATGAGGTGTATTCCGGGTAACAACAGAATTTTCAGGCTGCCGTGGGTTTGGTGCGTTTCAGGAACAAGAAAAGGCCGTGTGGCTGGACTCGGCCGCATGGAGGAGCGTGGGCGGGAGACGAGCGGGAGAAAGCAGCTAAGAACACAACCTCGTGGGGGTTCCAAGCTCTGATAAAAAGCCTAGTGTTTTCTTCGGTCTGTTCTAGAGAACGCCTTGGGAGGACACCGGCGGGGGCTTTAGGAAGGAACCCGTGTAATCTGGCTGCGGGGCTTGTGCTTTTGCACGTAGACCAGCAGTTCTCAGACTGGCCGTGCGCCCACCTCGACGGCAAGGCCGGGTCAGCACAGATGGCTGGCCTCACCCCCAGTTTCTGACTCGTATGTCTGAGGTGGGGCCTGAGAATGGACATTTCATGTTCATTCCCAGGTGATGGTGATGCTGCCGGTTCCTGGACCAGACTCAGGAACCACAGCTCAATACAGTCACGCACCACGTAATGACGTTTTTTGGTCAATGATGGACTGCGTATATGAAGGTGGTCTCTCAGGTGATAATGGCACTGACAAATTCCTATGACCTAGTGGCGTCATGTCATACTGTGGGGATGCTAGTGTAAACAAACCTGCCCTGACAGTTGTATAAAAGTACAGCACATAGAATTATGTATAATATAGATGTGATAATGATAATAAATGACTATGTTATTGGTTTATGTACTTACTCTACTTTTAATTTTTTTAAGGATTTTATTTATTTATTTTTAGAGAGGGGAAGGGGGAGAGAGAGAGAGAGAGAGACAGAGGGAGAGAAACATCCATGTGTGGTTGCCTCTTGCACACCCCCAACTGGGTACCTGGCCTGCAACCCAGGCACGTGCCCTGACTGGGAAGCAAACAGGCGACCCTTTGGTTGGCAGGCTGGCGCTCCATCCACTGAGCCACGCCAGCCAGGGCTATACAATACTTTTTAATCATTATTTTAGAGTGTACCCTTTCTACTTGTAAAGAAAGTTTACTGTAAAACAGTCTGCCATGCTATGCTGGCAGCGACCCCACATATCCCGTGTTCATCACATCTCTTGATAGCATCGTTTTCTCTTGTCTTTATTTAATAATCTTGGGCAGTTTTGTCCAGGGACATGCTGTGCAGGCCTGCAGCCTAGGAGCTGCAGTCTCTCCCATGGAGTCTGGATGTGCGGCAGGCTAGACCGTCCAGGTGTGTGTGAGTGCACTGTGAGGTCTACACAGCGACGTTCCTTAAGGACAGCATTTCTCAGAACGTGTCCTCATCGTTACGTGGCACATGACTGTAATGGGCTTTGAATGGGACCTCCCTTTGCACCTAACACGGGATACAGAAGAAGAGGGGGACTTTCAAATTTGTTGAAACAGTAATGGGGTTAGGAAACACGTGTGTCATCCTTACTAGTTAGGAAGACAGAGAACAGAAGAGTAGAAAGAGGGAGAGAAAAGTTTGCTATTTCCGGGACATCTATACACCAGGCCTGTGCTAGGGGCACCGTGGGCAAAATTTTACTAACTTCATAGAGGAGAATGTGACATTCCCCTTTTAACAGACTAAATAGAGTCCAGAGTGGATACACTTGTTTCTTAGAGGCAAATACATCGCCCTTCAGCACAGACGCGACAGTTATAACTTCTGGAGATGAAGCCCGCCTGCGAGAACTGCCGGCCCCTTGAGTCCCGGGTCTCACTCCTCCGACGCGGGGCCCCAGCGTCCCGCCCCGACAGCCCGGGGAAAGGGCTCGGGGAAGGAGCACCTGACCAGCTCAGAAAAGGGGCGTCCCTTATCCTTTCTGGGTTAGTTGACATAAAACAACATAACTTCTCTCGTTTCCTATCAATCACTGAACCTAAAGTAATATTTCTAAAGGAGAATAGGCCAGCTTTGATTTCTAATTCCCGACCTATAGCTACAATATGATAGAACGTATAATTAATGGCCCAAATGCAAACTCATTTTACAAATGCCAAAACCACACTTAATTTTTTATTGACATAAACAATCATACAACATAATTTGGTGATATGAAATTAAAGGTTGCAAGTCTTAGATACCTGGTTTTCCAAGAACAATCAATTAGACAAAAAAAAAATCAATCAAGTACTTCTTCCGTATTCCTAAAACATAAGGTCTTTGTATAAATAAAACAGTACTTCAAACACATATACTATAGACACTGAGCTGTACTAGAAATCCTTAAAAATTTTAAACACAGAAATATATGTAAATTTTTTATAAAAATAAACAATATTGCAAACAAAGTGACTTAGGACGCAGCCGTGTTCGCCCGCAGAGTACAGTACTAGATTTATAATAACAAGTAGAGCTGAAACGAATGTGGAGGTCACTTTACGTGAGGAGGAGGAGGAGGAGCCTCCAATGACATTAAATACTTGCTCTGCACATTTGGGTTCAGGCTCGGTAATAAATACGGAATAAATATCTGCAGCGCGCGGCGCATGCGGAGCACTTATCTTTCTCCGTTTGAAAGCCTGTCTTCAGAGTCGTAACGTCTCAGAGGCCGCCCGGGGCGCGGGCAGCTGGGACTCTGCAGCAAGTCCATCAGCAAAGCGACCTTATTATCTATGTGCTCCTGGAGTTTATAGATCCGCTGGTCAATGTAGTCTATAAGTTTCTTTTCCATCAGTTCCATATTTTTAGAAAGAATCTTTTCCAGGTAGGCGCAAACACGTTGCTCACCCGTTCTAAAAATAAATTTAAAAACAATATAACAATTATCTCTAATACTGAAACAAAAACCACCAAACTATACAACAAGCAGCTAATATACAGCTTTAGGTTTTACATTTACACCCATCATCGCTTCTGAGTTAATTTTGGTACGAGGCATGCGGTTTCGATCAGGGCTCCTTCTCACCCACTGGGTATCCAGTTTCTCCAACACCATGTGTCACAGACTGTCCTAGCCTCGCTGAATTGCTGTCGCCCTTTGTCAGACATCGGCTGAGCATATTTGCCTGGTTCTTTCCACCTTCTAGTCTTTGAATATTTGCTGCGAGCTGTGCAGAGCGTTTTCTCTGTAAAAGGGGACCTGTGAACGAGGGGAGCATTCCCTCTCAGCAGGACCCAGAAGCAGTTCTTAAATCTGACTAGTTTTCTTCTTTTTCTTTTCTTTATTTTTGCTTTTTTGGCTTTTGGGGGGTTTATTTTTGCCCTATACATATCGACTAGTTAACACTGAGGCAGACTACCGACAATGAAAGACTAATGTTGTCTTTCTATATCTTTACTGAATATGAACCACATTTCTTCCAGTACCTCCTCAAATGTCAATGCACTTGAAGAACTTAAGAAAATCTCAACCAATACAACCATCTCATTTTACATGTGAAAAAAATCTAAGCCAAAAGATTTAAACAGTGAGGCAAAATAGTTAAGCCAGGACTACGACTACAGTGCTGAATTCCAGTTTGGTGCATACTCTGACACATTACATACCATGTAAAGCATAAGGGAACACAGGAAATCTTAGACATCCCTCAACCAAACCAGGACCACCAAAAACTGCAGTTATGAGATCGGGGGATAAGAGCCTGTACGTCATAAACGATTAAAAGGTTAACAACATATTGATGACTCTGTGGTTCATGGGAACAGTGAGGCCGAATCTGTACTGATGATGCTTCCCACGGCTGCCCCCGGTCACGCAGGGGCCCCACCGCGCCCTGCCCGACGCCGGCACCTCTCCCCACGGCAGCCCCCGGTCACACGGGGGCCCCACGGCGCCCTGCCCGACGCCGGCACCCCTCCCCACGGCTGCCCCCGGTCACACGGAGGCCCCACCGCGCCCTGCCCGACGCCGGCACCCCTCCCCACGGCGGCCCCCGGTCACACGGGGGCCCCACCGCGCCCTGCCCGACGCCGGCACCCCTCCCCACGGCGGCCCCCGGTCACACGGGGGCCCCACCGCGCCCTGCCCGACGCCGGCACCCCTCCCCACGGCCGCCCCCGGTCACACGGGGGCCCCACCGCGCCCTGCCCGACGCCGGCACCCCTCCCCACGGCCGCCCCCGGTCACACGGGGGCCCCACCGCGCCCTGCCCGACGCCGGCACCCCTCCCCACGGCCGCCCCCGGTCACACGGGGGCCCCGCCGCGCCCTGCCCGACGCCGGCACCCCTTTCCACGGCTGCCCCCGGTCACACAGGGGGCCCACTGCGCCCTGCCCGACGCCGGCACCCCTCCCCACGGCTGCCCCCGGTCACACAGGGGCCCCACTGCGCCCTGCCCGACGCCGGCACCCCTCCCCACGGCTGCCCCCGGTCACACAGGGGGCCCACTGCGCCCTGCCCGACGCCGGCACCCCTTCCCACGGCTTTTACCGCTGGGACCGTTCCCAGCCGGTGGTTACTGACATGAGCACGTTTGCCCAGCGGGCGCTTCCGCCCACCCAGGCTAAGCCCCACGTGTGTGTGAAATACTCACGCGGCGCCGGCGACGCCCTCCCTGGGCTGGGGGACGCTTCCCGGCCGCGCGGGGCTCTGTCCCACGCGGAGCCCGTTCGCCTGGCCACACAGACTCTGGAGAAGAGGCAGCAGCTCCGAGGGCGCGACACTGGAGCTGTCGCCTCTCTTTGGTGAGAAGGGGCACACGGCATTCCTGAGGCCCCTCCCAGGAAGGGAATGGTTCCGTGGCCCAGCGGGGCTCTCCCCGCGGTCTGTGAGGTCTCCTCCGCCGGCTGGCTCTGTGCTTCCGTCAACGCGAGCTTCTGGGTCCTCAGCCCCGTTCCCGGGAGTCAGTCTGGTTCTGCACGGGGACGGAGTGGACGGGGCCCTGTCCAAGGCTCCCGAAGTAGACGACGACCACAGGTCAATCACCCGCTTGCACGCAGGACTTCCCAGAACCGCACGAAGCTGCTCCGCGGGGGGCGCGCCGTTCTAGGCAGAGTAAGTACACGCACGTTACCGATGCTGTTACTGACCCTGACCGCTGGCGTGGGAGTAACTTAGGATCACGCAATGTGAGGTCTTTCATTTGATCTCCAAACGTCCCCATGAAATGTGATACCAACTCTCTAATATTGAGTTGACGAGGCCAAGGTGAAAGGGAACTTGGCCAAGGTCACACACCCGGTGACGGGCTAGAACCAGGCCACCTAACTCGAGTCACGGCTTTTAATCATTTGACTGTAGTTTTTCCTAAAGAAAATGTTACAATAAATATTAACATACGTAGTAAAATTGCGTTAGCATAGTTCAATATTTCCACTGCAAAAACCGTCTTGATTTATGGCGGTAAAATGTAGTACTTTCAATTTAGTCACAATAGTTGGTGTTTTTCATAGCATTAAACATTACCTGTCAACTTCACATGTAGTAAGCCAACTAAGGACACCTTTGGGAACTACTTTTTCATGGAGGAAACACCGAATAGTTAAATAATTAAAAGTTTCATGTTCTATGGGTAAATGTGTGACATTCCAATGACTAAAATGAGCTACCTTTGGGCTATGTCTGCATTAGTAATTTGTAGGATAATAGATTATGAATATATTTTCTTTGGGAAAACAGGGCCCTCATTCAATGACATTAAATCACAACTATATGCTAGGCACTTTGATATAGATTCCTATTCAACTTTTCTAAATTGCTAAAGCCAAAACAAAGCCTGCAGATTTGAACTCCAAATGCAGGAAAGGCAATCAATGAAACCTCAGGAAAACAAGCAACCCCAGGCCCAGGGAAGCAGGGAGCGGGCTGGGACTGCTAAGCCAGCTTCCTGGGTCCCTGCGCCCCCCTTCGGGACAGGCCCTGCCCACACTGACAGAGGAAGGTTCTCAGCTGTGTGTGTGGTTCCACCCCCCACCCCCCTCACCGCAGCAGTGGTTCTGGTCAGGAAACATCCTCGTTTTATGCTCAGATAGTTAAATGACTGACATGACATTTTCCAGGGAGACATTCCACAGACTGCTGGTTTGTTGAACAATAAACAACCCTAGAGAACCAGGTGTGTCCTGTAAGGATCATTCCATAAATAGAGCCTGCCCACTAGGAAGAAGTCTTTTATTAGCATGTTTAACAGAAGATTTAATGGGGTCACCTTCTTTCTTTTCCAGGGTGTTCCCCAAACGTCCCCCTATAGAATGATTTAGCATGTGTGTGGGGAGAGCAGGTTACAGCCCATGTACTGGGTGAGAGAACTGGTATTTGTTTCTATATGCAAAGAAAACTCTAGAAGGAATCACATTAAGATGGGGAATAAGAGGACAGGAAGCACTTAGAAAATTTACTGAGCTAACAAGGAACAGACTGACAGTGACCAGAGGGCAGGTGGGGGAGAGGGGAAGGGGGAACAGCAGGGGAAGGGTCTAGCCGAGGAACTAGTGTAAATGACCCATAGACCTGGACAACAGGGGGGGACTGACTGTGGGAGGGGGGAGGGGGCGGGGCAGGGGAGAGCAAGGGGGAAAAGATGGGGCAAATGTAATAGAACAATAAAAAATTGGGGGAACAAAAGGAAAATTTACTCTGTCCTTCTGAATTGACTGAAATTCCTGGCAAAGAAACCATTTAATGTTAGGAATTAAATTTAAAAAACTCAAACATTAAAAGCATGGAAAAAATAATCTACTATTCATTTTATTCTTTTTTCCAATGTCAAGTTTTCAAAACATAAGTTGTTGCTTGTATTCAGTAAGTCAGTGCATGGACTGATTTTAATTCAGGAACCCCTCTAAGGCTTCCAAAATCTCCCCAAAAAATAATTCCTTCTGGTTTTCACACTTTCAGTCTCCACCTCCACTGGACCCTTCCGCTTGAGCTCAGCGGTCGCGTCCTCGGGCCCCCCCCGTGTCCGCCATCACAGCCTGGCGTCCTGCTCCCCTGCCCCGTGCCAGACCCCCGGGAGCGCTCGCCGGCGTGGGAGACACTGGCAGCCACGCTCCTCCTTGTAGCCCCACTACGCACGGCCCCCTCTTCTCTGCGGGCTCACCCTACACACAGCGGGGACTGCTGTTTCCTGACGATGCAGTTCAAACCCTGCAAACTTAAAAACAGCCGCAAAGCCTGCTCTGACCCAGCCCCGGTCTACGTTACACTCCCCGTCACGTCTCTGTTCGAAAGAAATGCACTTCTGTTTACTTCCAAGCTCATCTGTTCCTTTCGGCATTGAAGACTTAATCCTCACTGTTTTCTGTCTGTGACGCTGCATCCCTCCTAATGCACGTGCCTGACCCAAGCCTTCTTCTTTAGAGGCCTAGGAACGTAAGACCACAAGGCCCTTCAAGACAAGACACAGGAAATTGCCCTTCCATCTGCTGAAGAGCTCACGAGCGCCCGGGAAGGGGCGTCACAGACACTTGCTGAGTGGGTGGGGGCCTAAGTTTATGAAGAGTTGTGAGGATCTTTAACAAAAATAGTTTGTAAGATGTTAGGTGTTCAAAATGTGATGGTTTTGTGGGGAACCGCTCCTTGTGGTTTTGGGAATTGTAGCCCCAGCCGTGAGCCAGGCTGCCCCCTCCCGCCCGGGGAAGCCTTTAAGTCTCAACAGAAAGCCGGAAAGTGGGGCAGACAAGACCGAAGGCCGCTCAGGGGGTTCCCGTGGGAACTGGGTTGAAAGAATGCTTATTGTGCCTTAGAGCTTGCCCTGCTTTTCTTATCTCTGAGCTACCTGTAAACAGTCTCTGGCAAGGAATGTACGAAGCTTTGCACCTAATGCCAGTGTGGCCTCAAGATTTAGCAGAGCCTGACACAGACTGGTCACTGTGCCCTCTATATTGGTATCTGTAATCAGTAACTGTCAGCTATAACCCAAGTGCCTAAAAGCTATTGGTGATTTATGAACTTTGACCCCGTGTCTCCCATGCACACCCTTCTCAATGAAAAGCATGAGGGACGGAGGTCTTGCGCTTTCTCCACTAGAGGGAACAGCCGCCTCCTTTCCCCCAGACAAAATACAGCGTCCTGGATAAGTCTGTTCCGCCACGGTCGTCAAACCTCTGCTGGACAGAGCAGTTTCCCACCGAGCCGGGGCGTTAGAGGCAGCTCTGCCTCATCTGACGCCCAAACAGGGACAGCTCAGCCTCATCTGGCGCCGCAACGTGGGACAGACCAGCCTCATCTGATGCCCAACGTGGGGCAGATCAGTCTCATCTGATGCCCAACGTGGGACAGACCAGCCTCAATTTTTACTAAAGGAAATAGATATCAGGCAAATCAGCAATAAAAGGTCAAAGGAAAAAATTTAAGTCAGTATATATTATAAAGAGCCATAAATTTTGAAATTTTTTGGTAGCTAGGAAAAGAAATTCCTTTCTACTCACCTGCTGCTGGAATCTAACCATGCTCATCAGCTGCTGAGCCCCAGGGGACAGCTTTGCCCCCAGGGACCCCATGATGGCTTGGACCCTCTCGAGGTCTATCCTCGCTCCTCCGGCAGGAGGGCGTGAAGAATTTGCTGAAGCCGGTCTCACATGTACCACGACTTTACTGACGAACACACACTGCTTTTCACCAAAGGAGAGCAACTATTATAAAACAAAAACGTTACAGGAAATAATAATAAACAGTAATCACTATTTAAAGTCACTTATTTTTTTGTACAAACTAGCAATAGTGAAGTACTTGGGAAAGCAATATAAACGTTAAATCCATTTTCATTTTAAAGTTTTCCCTAAAATTGTAAAGGCCAGCACTTCTCATTTATTATGAGGATCAGAAGAACTATTTGTGTAAAAGAATGTCACTTTCAAACGGGAACAATATAGAATATGCAAAAGGGGCTAACATAAAGTTTCATTTTCTTCATGTAAGGAATAAAAATAAACTATATCAAATGATAACACACCACAGGTACCTATAATTTAACACAAAATAAGGCTATTCATAATGTATTCAATACATTGCAAAGCATGTATTAAAATCCTAAATATAAGTCACTCTTTAGGATATAGGATTTTACGTGAAACTCAGGATGGTCTAACAGTACCTGCTGGTGCACAGGTGAAAAAGATGAGGTCAAGGGTGATTTTCTAATTTGTCAAAGGGTTACCCACTGAGCAGAGGTCAAGCTCGGAACTTAGCTCTTCCGGCTTCTCGAGCAGTGTTCCAATGTGCGTCAGGAACTTATTTTCAACTTTCATTTCCTACTGCCCCAGAACCAGCTTTAGCAGATTTAGAATTTCCCTAAGTGAAATGACTCTGCGCTCCCATGTACTTTCACAGAACGGTTACAAAACTCTTAGTACTTTCAGAGACACATACAGAACCAACTGTATGTAACATGAAGACATAGGTCAAACCATATCCATGACCCAAAAACTCTGAGTATGATACCAAAGAGGTGACTGTCCTCAATAATTAAGGACCCTCCCCATTAAATTTATACTCCTAGCTCTCAACCTCCCTGCTATCCCGTTTCTGCTTTTTAACCTCCATATCTTTCCTTCCCACTGAATACTGTCCATATTTTACTCTTGAGTCGCCTGTTGTCTGTCTCTCCCACTAAGCGACATGAGTTTATCATGTGCCCTGTTTATTATGTGGCTGCTAACTACTATGTGCTGCTACAATATCTGTTGTCAGTAGGCATTCAAATGTCTTTTGAATGAATATTTCATGTTAAATGAATGAGTCACTTTATTTAAATAAATTTGGAAGCTATGACTATATTCTCTCTAAAACAATATCTTGGCATAATCAGTTCTGCAAATCTACTACCTGCCTGCTTTTACTGAGATATATTAGAGTTCACAGTTTAGTCCAGGAGGATATTCACAGAGTTGTGTAACCATCACCACAATTTCAGGACATCACCCCGAAGGCAGCCCTACACCACTGGCATTCACTCCCCACTCCCCCAAGCCCCTGACTCCCACCCCCCAGCCCTTGAAAACAGCTCACTGACTTTCAGTGTCTACGGATTTGCATATTCTGGCCGTTTCGTATATAAATGGAATCATACAACATGTGGTCCTTTGTGACCGGCTTATTTTATTTCCAAGGCCCAGCCATGTTTGTGGTACGCATCAGCGGTGCACTGCTTCTTCATGACTGAATACTTTTCCATTGTATGGGTATATCATGTTTTGTTTGCCCATTCGTTAGGCGATGGATATTTGGGCTGTGTCTACCTTTTGGCTATTAGAAACGACGATGCCATGAACAGTCATGTACACAGGAAGGGTTTATTTATTTATTTTTAGCATTCTTAATTTATCCTTGAGTTGGTTCCAAAGAGTTAAAGAGATCTGCCCATGGTCACTCAGCTAGTATGCAACCCAGCAGAATTAATATTCTGGGCTTATGACGGCCAGCTCCGGGCCCTTTCGCTAGGTGTCAGGCCCATCAGAAAACTTAACCTCTACATATTTTTTATAGTCAACACACCAGTCCAAATTCTTTTAACTTCTAGACACTCTTCTCTATAACTTGTCTAATTCCTTTACATTTTTTGTAACATAAGGGGCCAAGACTGCTTGTAGTTATCTTGACACTCAGTATAGTTTTTAATAAAGAGAACCAGGACAAAGTTGGACTATTACCATACCTATAGAAAATAAGTGCAAATTATACAAAAACATTTGTAGCTGTCAAATTAGTTAAAATTTAGTGATGACTTACCTTGATTTTACAGGCAAGAGTGGAGGGCTCCAACTTTAAATACTTTTTATAGAAAATAGTTTCATGTTCACTAAAAATAAAACAGAATTTAAATGATTTTTAATTTCATTACCACTTTTAATAGCTACATTTGAAAATGAACTGTTCCTAGAACATTACTCAAACCCTGAGACTCAGTTTGTCTGGCAGGGGACAAAGAGGTGTGTGTGTGTGGGGGGTGTCCCTTCCCAAGTGACTTGGTAACAAACACTGTTTCTGCTCTTTGCACTTTAGTGAGAAAAGTAAATGATACAATGTATATAAAACCATGTAGCACAGCGCATATACAAAAGCTCAGTGAACGTATCTGTTATTTCCAATACGCACAATATGTAAACTAGTCCATGTCTTGAGTTACGCTAAGGAGAGGTTAGGGCAGAATCTTTGTAAAAGAGGCTAAAGAACAAGTCAAATGGCAACAGGATGAATTATGGATTTAACAGGCTGACGTGGCACCGTCTTGGGCCTGGGCAACATGTCATGTCGTCCTTCCAACAAAACAGAACAGAACAGCGGTCAGGGCTGCAGACCGACTGCCAAGCCAACTTCCGGAAAACAGAGCGTGTGCGCTCGTGGGAAGCCGAGAGCGGCCGTGGGAGCCGCCCCGGGTGTGGTGCGCACAGGCCGGGTGACCCCCACAGGCCGGGTGACCCGCACAGGCCGAGTGATCCGCACAGGCCGGGTGATCCGCACAGGCCGGGTGACCCCCACAGGCCGAGTGACCCCCACAGGCCGGGTGACCCGCACAGGCCGGGTGACCCGCACAGGCCGAGTGACCCGCACAGGCCGAGTGACCCGCACAGGCCGGGTGACCCCCACAGGCCGAGTGACCCCCACAGGCCGGGTGACCCCCACAGGCCGGGTGACCGCACAGGCCGAGTGACCCGCACAGGCCGGGTGACCCCCACAGGCCGGGTGACCCCCACAGGCCGGGTGACCGCACAGGCCGAGTGACCCCCACAGGCCGAGTGACCCGCACAGGCCGGGTGACCCCCACAGGCCGAGTGACCCCCACAGGCCGGGTGACCCCCACAGGCCGAGTGACCCGCACAGGCCGAGTGACCGCACAGGCCGGGTGACCCGCACAGGCCGGGTGACCCCCACAGGCCGGGTGACCCCCACAGGCCGAGTGACCCGCACAGGCCGGGTGACCCCCACAGGCCGAGTGACCCCCACAGGCCGGGTGACCCCCACAGGCCGAGTGACCCGCACAGGCCGGGTGACCCCCACAGGCCGAGTGACCCCCACAGGCCGGGTGACCCGCACAGGCCGGGTGACCCCCACAGGCCGGGTGACGCGCACAGCCGTCCCGGCCCGTCCCTCTGTCGGCGCTCAGTGTCCCCATTCCTGACAACGGGGCTGACCCAGCCTGTCCTGAGATCCCCGAAGGTGTAACCGCCGTGCCATCTGGGACGTTTTACCTTCTGTCCCCAAGGCCCAGCACCAACGTCGGAGAACCAACCCACCCGCCCGGCACAAGCCCCGGGGAGGAAAACCAGGGCCGCGCGCGCGCGCGCGCACGGGCGGATCCCACGCACCTGTTCCCCGGCGCTTGGCCCGCGGCCCGGCCCCTGCTGGTTCCCCGGTACTCGTCCCCGAGGTAGACTTCCATGTTTCTGGCCGAACTTAACACGCCAACCGAGGCGATCTCCTCCCCGCCGTCGGGGTCACAGCGCAGGTGAAGGAAGCAGGGCTTTTCCCCTTGGCTGTTCGGGCCCCTTTGCAGAATCGCCGGGTCCTGGCTGAAAGCAGCACCGAGAACACATGGCACCGCGCTCTCAGCACGGCGGCCAACCCACTCCCCAGGCCGCGAGCGTTTCTTGTGTTCACTCGCATTCGCCTCGGGGGTCCCGCGCCTTCCCACGCACCCACCACACGCGCAGCACAGGGTCACCGAGAAACATCCATTCGGACACCACGGCTTCCCCCTGGCTTTCCCCTGATCATCGGCACCTTGCTCCACCCCCCGTAACCCTCATTTAACTGAAAGGTCCCCTGTTCCGTGCGTAAGCGTGGGAAGACAATGTGATAACAGACAGAATGTGTCTTTTCCAAAATTAAGAGGATGGAGGTTCTCAACTGTTGGACCTTTTTTTACGACCCTTTTGGTTGCCAGGACTGCGGGCGCTTCCTCTTTGCGAGGGAACAGAGGCGCACCCCGGTTGTCACAGGCGCCCTCAAGGGCTGAGCTGAGGGGCCTAAGGCGGGTGTGAGTCTCCAGGTCACCCGTCTGTCCCCAACCCCTGCGCCCGACAATCCCGCCGCGCAGTCGCCCCGCCCTCCTGCCCCCCGTGCCCCGCCCCCCGCCGGCTCGGCCCGGGCTCCCCGCACTGACCGCTCACCAGCTCCGCCCCCCGGTCCCGGGCCCAGACCCTCGCCCCTCACGGCCCTCGCGTCCCCTCCCGACGCCCCCAGCAGCGCGGCTGCCACGGAGCAGCCACCCCGTCCCCGCGGGCCAGCGCACCCCGCGGCAGGCGGCGCCAGCAGCTCCTCCCAGTCCGAGTCCCGGGCGCCGAGACCAGCTCCGGTGACGACGAGGAGGCTCTGGCCCAGGGCCCCGCATGTGGCATCCCAGGAAGAAGCCAGCGACGGGCGGCGGTCCAACCGCCCGTCCTCAGCCTCGGTCTCCATTCGGCCGCCTGCAGGCCCGGGCAGCCCCGGAACCTGTGTCCCGGAGCTGGAGTTTCCGCCCGGGCGGAGGGAGGTGGTAACGCCGAGCAACTTCCGGCTCGTCCTGCTTCCTACCTCCCCCGCGCCGCTCGCTCCCGTCCGGAGAGACCTAAGCACGGGAGCGACGCATGCGCGTGCGGCCGGATTCAGCAACGCGGCTGCAAACCTGCCGGGAGGCCCCGTCGGTGGCGCGTGCGCACTGAGCGCCTTGTCCGACCGCCGGAGCGGCGCGCAGGCGCGGCGCGGTGCGCACAGGAGCAGGTGGGCGTCTCGCCGTTGCCCGCAGAGAAAAGGCAGGTGTCGGGTGACGGTCGCCGGCGGTCCGGGAGGGCGGACCCAACAAGGAGAGTGTGTCACCGAGCAGGCGTGTTGTCGTCCCCCCACTCGACCCGAAGGACCTCCCCCAGACCCTCCGGAGTGGACGCGGCGCTTTCCCGACGGCGCCTGGAGCGCGCGGCGGCCCGGGCCCGGGCGCGGAGCCGGCGTTTTCTTGTTACTCGTCCTTCTCTGCGCGGGCGCGTGCCCCCCTCGGACGGGGGAGCGGTGGCGCTGGCGGTGTGTGGCTCTCAGGCGGGGGCCTGAACGGAGCCACAGGCGGCACCGGGGCGGCGGTGTCCGTGGAAGCTTTGGGGCGCGCCGAGTCCCCGCGCCGTCTCCGTCCTCGCTGACGGCGGCCGGGCCGGGGCGCAGGCGGGATGGAGCCCCGTGCCCTGGGGCCGGGAACGTGGCGGCCCGTAGTCGAAGGGCGGCCGCACCGCGGGACCTGCGCCCCTGGCCTCGGCACGAGCGAGCAGAACGGGGCCTGGGGTCTCCGGTGAAGCAGCCCCGAGCTGGGCCGGGAAGGGTCTTGGACAGGAGAGCAGATGGGACTTCGCAGATCCCCGCGGGGAGGCGCGTAAATGGTGATGCCACTTTGCCCCTTCCTCCCAACCTCACCTTAGTCCGGCCACCGTGTCCCCGCGTCTGCCTCCGATGGCCGTGTTCACGGACACCCCCGCAGCTCCCGATCTCTTCCGCCTGCAGTGGGTCTCACTGCTCCCGTGTCTCCCCCTGTGGGTGGACTGTATGAGGGCCCTCTGCCCAGGCTGGGAAAAACAGGCCCGTCTTTTCCTGCTGTGCGCCTCGCCCTGACATTTTACATTTCAGTGATCATCAGTAAAATAGCAAACCGCAGGAGGGTGGCCAGCCGCTGTCAGCTCGGCACTCAGGTACACCCGTGACGTCACACCACATTCGTGTTCTCACAGCTCTCTTAAAACCATCAAAAGCTCAAAATTGTGGCCGTTAGGCTGCCACGACAGCGTTTTATACGGCAGCGTTGTTACGGCAGGAGTCACAATGTTCAGTAAACAGCTCCTTGACTTTTGGCGGACGCGGTCGCGCAGGGAGCCCCGCGGTGTGGGCGTGTTGCATGCGGGCTGCGTGCCGGAGTTCCCGCAGCCCGTGTGTAAGGCAGCGCACGTACTACTCCTCTGCTTGTGGTTTTGAAAATATTTTGGGATTCTGTTTCAATGTACTCGATGTCCTTTGTCATCCTGTGTGTTTTATGTTTTACACTTAAATGTGTTACTCAGAAAAGGGTCCCTAAGCTTCCCACGACACACAAAAGGCTATATGGGTTCCTGTTCTTGTCCGTGTCCCCACCACCTGCCTCCGAGGAGGACACCGTCCAGGCACCTCTGGGCCCGCAGGGACTCGCTGATTGGTCACTGGCCGGTCAGGAAGTGGCAGAGCGGGGCCAAGTTTATAACACCGTTGGGGGAGGAAGGGACTGGATAGGGATTGGGCTTCCGCATGTATATTGCGGGGGTTGGGGGGCGGAGACACACTGTTCAGCCCATAACAGACCTTCCTATTGGCACTCAACCCCTTTGTCATTTGGAACAGAAAGTAGTTGGATAAAGGAACTCTTCTTCCATGGTTGCCCTGAGACTCACAATTCCCTTGCCCGGATATTGGTCTTGCAAGGTTAAGTAATTTACACGGGCCCTCTGCATCTAGCGGTAGGCAAAGGGAACTTCAGCATCTCCCCAGGTCCCCCTTCCTTTCCCGCATGGCCACTTCCCCACGTGTAAAGTTAGTAGCATGCTCTGCTTTGGACATGGTAGCCCAGAGTTTTGGTTTCCTGCTCGTTCCCACAAGGCTCGCCAAATGCTTTCGGAGGAGACATTTCCAGAGTAGTTTAGAGGAAAAAAAAAACCATAAGGGCTAACAAACCTGAAGTCTTAGTCTGCCTGTCACTTACACCTGTTCTGTACCTTTGGCCTCCAGGGAGGCATCAGTGCCAGCCACGTGTAGATTCCTGTGGGAACATGGCAGCTGCACGACCAGCCATTTACGAGCAATCTGAAAGGGGGACGTGTTCCCTTCCCCTCGTTCACAGGCAGGGCCATAACCAAAGGCATTCGCTGGGTAGTCTGCATACGTAGGGTGGAGCAGGCACCGGGCACTTCCTTGTGGAATCAACCTGGCCTTCGTCCTTTACTCTTATGTTAAGATTATAAATGACTTGGCATCATTGAATGTTTTTAAGTTTTTTTATTGAATCCTCACCCAAGGATGTTTTTTTCATTGCTTTTTAGAGCGAAAGGAGGGGAGAGAAACATTTCTGTGAGAGAGAAGCGCTGATTGATTGCTTCCCGTAAGAGCCTGCCTGGAATCTTACGCACCAGGACTGGGGACGGAACCCGCAACCTAGGTATGTGCCCTGTCTGGGAATCAAACCCCCAGCCTTTTGCTTAGGGGACGCCGCTCAGCCGACTGAGCCCCCCCAGCCGGGGAGGCATCGCTGAATCTTTAAACCTCTGCTCTTCCCCAGGAACGCAGACCTTAAAAGTCAAGAGGCCGGGATGAAAGCACAGGATGGCTCTGTCAAGAACACATGAGACGAGGTGAAATCCGACCAGTTCTGCTGGTAAAAATACACCGATCCCACTTCTAGACTCAGACAGTTTGTTACTCACGTATTCAGTGAAAGGGAAATTAGTCAAAGGTGACCAAAAATTGTCCTGCGCCCCACAACAGGTGATACCAAAACAAAAGGGGCCGCACGTTGTGAATATTTGGGTGCTGAGAAGCACCAGCAGACTGTAAGGAGGTACCCCAGGGCTGTGTCAGAAAGGGCTGAACAGAACTGAGACCTTTATCTCTGGGTTGTAACGCCCCTTCCCCTCCACTGGGGCGTCAGTACAGAGCAAAGCATGAAGGATTCTTTTTGTTTTTTTCTGCAGTCTTAACTATAAGAACCTATTTGAGCTCCTAGAGGTAAGATTCATGCAACTGTGGCCTCCCTGCAAAAAACAAAAACAAAAACCTGGGCCCCCAGGAATTTTTAAAAACTCAAGCTAGTCCTCATTCAGCCTCTGGCAATTCATTAATTACCATTTAGGTGTTCCTCCTCGGTTCTGGCTCCGGCACTGGCTTCTGCTCCTGGTAGGCTGACTTCTCCGTTTTCACTTGTCTTCACTTTTGAGGTGGCTGTTTACCCTGTGACTTCAGTTCTGTGGTTCGCCTAAGAAGTCTGGTTGACTTGCAGCGTTTCCAGCTTGCTGCTTGTTGAGGATGACAACTCGCAGGCTCTTCACATGTTGGGGTAGAAACTGGAAGTTTGGTGTTCGTTTTTATGCACTTTATGATTTCCGCTCTCAAAATAGACCATCTCAACTGACCTATTTCAGGCCCACTGGTTCTTCTGCCTACCAAGGTCTGCTGTTGAGCCCTTCTAGTGATTTTTTTTTCCAGTTAATTCCCATGTGGTTCTTCTTTTTTTTTTTCCTGCTACTTTGTATCTCTTTATTGATATTCTCTATTGGAGACATCATTCTCATACTTGACTCTTTTAGGCATGGCTTCCTTTAGACATATTTAAAATAGCTGATTTAAAGTCTTTGTCTAGTGGGGCCATTGTCTGGGGCTCTTTGGAGAAATTTTTTATTAATTGCTCCCCTTCCCCCATTTTGATGGGCCCTAGTGTCTTGTTTCTTTGCAAGTTTTACAGTCTTTGGCTGAAAACTGGACGTTTAAACTAACATAACATGGCAGCTCTGGAAATCAGTTTCTCCCCACTCTCCAAGGTTTGTTGTTCTTGCAGCTTGTTACAGTTGTTACTGTTTTGTAGTGACTTTTCTCAACTAATTCTGTAAAATCTGTACTTTTTGTTGTGTGTGGACACTGAAGTGTCTATTGATTAGCTTATTGGTCCGCGAATGGTTGGACAGAAATAATCTTAAATGCCTGGAACCAGTAATTCTCTCAGTCTTTCCCGAGGGGCTGTGTGTGCATGGTGGGTCATACCTTCAGCAGTCAGCCAGGAGGCTGAAAACTGTGCCTTTGCCTTTACTTCCTGCTTGGGAAAAGCCCCAAGGTCAACCAGACGTGATGCTTAAGGCCGTCTCCTGTCTTTCTTGAGCATGCTCACGGCCCTACACGTGTGCATGGCCTTCTAGATCCAGGCCTCTGTCGGGGCTTTTCACAATCTCCAGGGACAGCTAACTTACTGGCTTTTGCTTTAAGATTTTGGCTAATCTATCATTTGCCCCAAATGTTACTCACTTTTTCAAGCAGCCAGGAAGTTAAAACAATGGCCTGTAATTGTTTTTGTCAAGTCCCCTGAGGAGAAGCCTTTTGCACTGGGTAGACTCCTAATGAGGCCAAATGCAGATAGCTCTGCAGATGAGGTCTCCCAGGTAACCAGCAGGCAGGTCAAAATCGTGAAAGTTCTTTGGAAATGAGGCTTGCAAAGAGCTGGACCTTTATTCCCTCCCTCTGGTGGCCAGCGTGGAATCTGGGCTGGCCTTTTCAAGCCTCCGTGGAGCTGGAGAGTGGACGGTGGAGCAGCGTCCCAGGCCTGGCTGTGTGTGCTGGGTTCAGCTGTTGTTTCTGAGTGAGTGTCGCCTCAGGGGCTGTGAGCTTTAGTTAGTTTCCAGGGTCCATGAGAGTGATTCTGACAATTTCGCCCAATTTTTTATGGCTTTTATAGAGGAGAGAATTTTCAGAGTTCTTATGCCACCATTTTTGTTGACATCTGTGCTTCTCACGGCCTCAGCCGGGGTTGGGCCTGAGCAGCAAGGGATAACCTCTGTGGTCCAAATAATTCCCTTATGTAATTGGACCAGCTTTGTTGGGCGTGAGTGCCTCAAAAGTCATGGAGATCTAATTAGAACAGGTATTATATTCAAATTACCTTTTGAAATCTTTGTCTTAACCATAAAGTATGATAATATTCTGACGCCGGTGTATCTACATTGAATTCTGTTACATGGCTATAACTATGTATTACTTCATTGTGTGGCTAAAACATAGAGTCCAGTCAGTCTTTTGTGGTTGGACTTTGAGACCTATGAGTATTTCTAGGTATTAGTCCCTCCACATTACTGTCCTTTTATTTGATTATGAACGCAGATTTCCTTTTGATTAACAGTCTGCTCTGAAAAGGTCCCCGAGGGACGCAGACCCAGCTGAGACCGAGATGAAGTGATTTAAAATAGTCCGTGGGCGGTCGTGTCTCCGCGGGGCCTGGCACCTCCGAATGGGCGGGAATTGAGAACCCCGTGCGGAGAGCCGGTGCCCGGGGCGCGGATGTCACAGCCGGGCTGGGCCGTGCCCGGGGCTGGGCCGCGGGGTTGGGCGGCCGCTCTGGCGGGGCCTGCGCTCGGGAGCGGCCTCCGCGAGCCCCTTTCTTGGCTTTACCCCTGACGAGGATAAGGAGAACTGGCCCTCGCAGGTTAAAGGCTTGAGAAGTTCCCGACAAGGTGCTTGTATTCCCTACATCTACTTCAATTCAGACTTTTAACCTTTCGGTGTCCCTCCCGCTCCGAGGTCTCGACGGCACGCGTGCTCTGGCGGCAGGCCGGTCATTCCGTTCTGGCTCGCGCCTGCCCGGGGGGTTCGGTGACACAGGCTGCTGTTCCCGACAACGGCGGTTTCCGGGGCGATTCAGGGCTGCGGAGGGAAAAGGGCAGTTGGCAGTGGGAGAATTGAAAACTTATTTCCTAAAACACATCACAAAGTGGATTTGTATATTCTCACTATTGTTGAACATAGCATTTTGAAAAGGTTGTTCTCTTAATCATGCCCATAGCAGCTTTTTCCGTCTGCTGTATAGTAAGGGTTGATTCTTACTCTGAAAGTGAACCTATTTTAGGAGGCCCAGGTGTTTGGGAGGAAACCCATTGGCTCAGGTGCAGCCTGCCGGTTACTTAGAGCTGCGCGTCCCCGCCCAGGACGGGGTGGGGGAGGGGAGGGTTCCTCCCAGTCTCCGTCCTTCCCTCTGGATTTGCATGTTACCTCGCCTTCATCAGTAAGCCCTCGTGTGCCTCTGTTGGCCCAGCCCCCTGCCAGGCCCCACTTGGTAGGCTGATCGGTGCTTTACATGCATAAGACCGTGATCTGGGGTGCATTCTCCCTCCACTGGGGGGGGCATGCCACGTGGTGGTGTGGGGAGGGGAGCCACGTTCACCGCAGCCTGCACTTCCCTGCACAGGTAAAGATGAGACTTCTAAAGTCAGCTGCATCCTTCTGCCCCGCATCGGTGGTGGCATGCTGGTGGCTCTGCTCATGTTGTTCGGTGTTGTCATCTGTCTATACTCCAAAGTGGCCGCTGCATTGAGGTGAGTGACGTGGGTGAGAGGGACTAGGGGCCTTCCAGGGGACGCCTGGGGCCGCGCCCTGGCTGAGGTCAGGACCAGGGGCAGGCTTGAAAAGGCACACAGGCAGGTGAGTGCAGACTTTCAGCTTCTCCGCCTCCTGGCTGGGGGCTGTGAGCTCACAAGTGAGTGTCTCAGCCGGCAGCTCTGGGGGTCCCCGCCTTCTGCTGTCACCTGACCTCAGGGAGTTTGCCCTCCACTGGCTGGCGGACTCAGCACAGCGGCTGGGCCCTGCCGGTGTCCCAGGCCCTGCAGACGGAAGACTGCGGGCCAGGCTGCGTCCGTCCGCGCGTCTCCCCCTCAGGCTCACTCAGGGGAGCAGGCTGAATTGGTCTCCCCTTGCCTGAGCTGGGGGCTCTCCAGGCATTCCCTTCTCGTTGCCCACGGCCTTGGGGACAGTGCGGTGGGCCTGTAAGACTGTGGGGAGGCTGAGCTGGGTGAAGACCCTGGGGACACCTGAAAAGGAGTGTCATCAGACAAGACGTAATTAGGTTTGGGGGAGAGGATCCTTCAGACATGGGAGAGACAGCATACGAGGGTCTCTGACTTGCTGGCACAAATATCTT
The DNA here is from genome assembly GCF_987537825.1 of Furipterus horrens. Taxonomy (NCBI): domain Eukaryota; kingdom Metazoa; phylum Chordata; class Mammalia; order Chiroptera; family Furipteridae; genus Furipterus; species Furipterus horrens. The sequence continues at coordinate 198,368,354 of NW_028327175.1, forward strand.
CATGAGCAAGACGTATATCTTTCGTAGTAGAATTCTTTTTTATTCAAGTATCTTGTTTATATTATGTACTATGTAATACACTTACATAACAGAAATAAATGTGCTCTTGAAGCTAATCTTCTGTGCCTCTGGTATTTTTGCTGTTGGTCGTTAGAAATGTACTTAACTCTGTGTGTCACCCGCTTTGGGACGTGGCAGCCAGCGTGTAACATTCCGTTCCAACACAAGGAGACGGGGGGTGGGAGGGTAGAAAATGGAGACCTGGAGCGCATCTCTAGCCCCAGAAGGGAAATAGGCGTTGATCTTAGAGTGTTTGCAGCTCCAGACCCAGCTGACCTTCCCAAGCTGGAGCAGTTCGTTCAGGCTCTGCCCTTCTGGGGCTTCATCCACTGTCAGCTCCCGGACGGCGGACGGTTACGCTCCATCGTCCCGAAGGGGAACCCCATGCACCCGGGAGGCAGAGAGGACAGCCATTTGGGACGTGTCTGTGGTTAGGTTACCTGATCTATGATGATGGGGTTGAGCTCAGTGGTGTCAGAGGACATTTGGAGAACCTGAGATTCCTCCTGTGGACGTCCTCCGGATCCTCAGAGTTCCTCCCCCTCCTCGGATTGGTTTTTAACACAGACTTTTGCTGACTCATCTGTCAATGTCTTTAACTGCTAATAGGAACCTTCGCTGAATATCAGAGCTCGGAATTCTTGGTCCCAGCAGTAGGCAGGGGGCCCACCCCTGTTGACCTCTGCTCTTTCCACTGGGCCTTCTGGGCGCCCCTCTGATCGCAGGCTCCCTGTCCATAAGCACAGTAAGCGCATCCTCTCGTTAACAGAACCTTGTGAGCGGCCATGTTGTACTGAATGTAAAGAGTTAACCAGTCACAGGTAGCTCCCAGTGAAAGGGGTGAGAAGGATGGGAACTGAGGAAGGAAACCCCTGCTGCCTCCAGGCTGACAGGGAGTTGGGAACTGAGCCGAGCTGTGGGAGTGGCACCTCCCGGCTGAGAGTCAGCTCCCCCAGCAGAGGGCTGGCTGGTGCGGGGTGGTCAGCGCTTAGTGAGGTGCAATCTGCCGGAAGGGCAGTGGGAGTGGAGCTGCTTCCCCAGAACAGTCCCAGGACACGTTTTAAGGGACAGATTCAAGGCCACATCTTCCCTGGAGCCTGCCTTGGGCCCTTCCAGCTGAATGACCGTCTGTGAGTTCCCGGGGCGCTTTCTCCCTCTCCTGGGGTCTCCTGGTTCCACCGCCTTGTCTTAGGGCTAATGTCAGCTTCGGTTTCCCCGCCTCACCAGCGGGCTCCTGAGAGGAGCTGGGTAAGTACGTGCTCAGTGTCCCAGCTCCTTGAGAACACAGCTTCTCAGTGTCGCAGGTACTGGCTTTGCCACTGCATCACTGGGCATGGGCCCAACACCTGGGCCAGGATCCCAACCTGGAATGGGTCCCCCCGGGTCATGCTGTAGGCCGGGGCCCTTCCCAGCCCCAATATCCTAGAGCCCGGGGAGGGGTTCTGGGCGTGAGGCAGTTAGTACATCAAGGAAGGGTTGACGGCAACTAGGACGGGGTTCAGCCTAGAGGACCCAGTCTGTACTTCCCTTTACCGTCACAGGTGTGTGGGGGAGATTCTTTACAAATTGGTCATGTTCCTGCTCAAAATGCTAACTTAAAATAAGACCCACGCTTCTCATCTGACCTACAAGGTCTTCACCATTTGACCATGACCTGTCTCTCCTTTTCACCATCATCCCCCACCTTCCTCCCGTTCACTCACATGCAGCACACTGGCCGGACCGCCCTTATCCTGCAGGTGTGCCCAGCTGGCTCCTGCCTCAGGGCCTTCCTTGGTTGGCACTTGCTGTTCTGTGTCTCGATGCCCCTCTTAAGCCCATGTCATGCATGTGTATCTGCGTATGCTCAAAATTTCACTTAATATTGCCTCATTTGTCACTATTTGTAATTTACTTCTGATTGTCGTCTTCCCCACTTAGAGAATAAGTCCCATGAGGTCAGGGACTGTGTGTCTCGTGTAGCGAACGCATAGTTGTTGAGTGCGTGAATGAGTGAGTGAGTGAGTGAGGCCACGGGTGCGGGACCTCCGCTGCGGGGCTGGTCTCACGTGGACACCAGGATTCCTGTCATCTGGGACACACAGCGCCTGCGGGACTGGAATTCACCTGCTTCGGGCTTTCTGGACGTAACCGGCTAGAAGTGCCTGGAGGCTGAACCTGGACCTGGACTTCCTTTTTCCTCCCCATCCTGTGCCACCTCCTCCTCTCCCTCGGTGGCAGCCACCTGGCAGGCGTCACAGTGACCTGGCTGCACCTGGAGTTGGCCCAGGTGTCACCCCCCAACTTGATTCTTTGGCCCCTCCCCCCCAAAGGCTTTCATGTTTAGGTAAGAGCGGTGAAGGCTCCCGGTGCCAGTGATGTTCCCCCCTTGGTGGTCTGAACAAATCACACACAGGGCAAAGGCCCAAGTCCAAACAGTGCCACCGTGTACCAGGCGTTGGAGGTCCCCCGGGAAGAGCAGTAGCTGGGTCCTACCCAAAGGGCTTCGGGGAGTCATCTGAGAAGAGCAAACACTGAAGGGTTGCTGATAATAAACTGGCCACAGCTGCCACACTCTCACACCAATCTACCCGCACGTGGTCAGACCGACACACTTCCCTGAAGGTCACCAGGGAGCTTATGAAACCAGGCAGGCGTGAGAGAGGAGTATAAGGGCCTGCTAACCCCTCAGGCTGGCTGTGCTCCCCGTGCCAAGATGGGGGCCGCAAGGAGGCTCATCCCCTTGGCCCTTTTAATTGGGTCATGTTTGGCAGAGTTTAATGTGACCAAGTCTGAAGGTAAGGAAATGAGACTTTTTTTTTTTTTCAGTCGAAATAGGGGAGACCTCCTTTCAAGAGACCTCTGCCCAAATTTTAAGCATCTAATATCTGCTGTTTACACCAAAACGGAATATCTACACCTATGCTCTTGATGGGATTTTGAGTCAGGACTAACCTTTTTTTCAGGCCCATAGGACATGAAACATAAAAAAAGCACAAAAACGTTTACCAGGTAATGTCACTACTAAGGATTAATATTTAGGAAACAATTGTGTAAGTGCCCAAACGTATGTGATGTAATCGTAGCAAGCAATGGAAATTTCCACCATTTACTCTGCAAGGCACGGTACACGCACACAGAGGAATAACCTGCGATTCCTAAAAGGTAAGACTGAGATAGGAGAAAGGTGCCCAGCATGTCCTTTAGGAGAAAAAAAAGCCTACTTGAAGTTTGTAAAATAGAACGGTGCTTATGTTTAAAAGATACACATTTATCAAAAAATTAGCAGGTAGAAGAGAAAATGAGAGAGCCTTGATGTACATGTGAGAAGTTTTTAATTATATTTGTTTCTGGGTGGATGGGATTATTCTCTAATTGTCTTTGCTTTCTAATTTCTTTACTAATAAACAATATTAATAGTTACTGTTAGGGAAAACTAAACAAAAACTATTGTTATAAGGATATCACTCATCATGGGTAAAACAGAATAAAAACCATTGATTCTAACTGGAGTTTTTAACTATTGATCAGGTTCCCTTATGAAGTATGGGATTGTTTTTGTTCACATTCAATTATAGCTGTCGCTGCTCCTCCTCTTCCTCCTCCTCCTCTTGTTTAGTAACGGCTTCATTGAGACATAATTCATATACCATAAAATCCAGCCTTCTAACGTGTGCCACTCAGTGGTTTTTAGTATATACACCGTCCTGTGCACCCATCACCACTAATTCGAGAATATTTTATCCCCCCCAAAGAAACTGTACCAATTAACAGTCACTCTCCATTTCCCCCAAGTCCCCAGCCCAGGACAACCACTAATCTGTCTCTACAGATGTACCTGTTCTGGACATTTCATATGAATGGAATCATTCAATATGTTTACAAGGCTCATCTACGCTGTACCATGTATCAGCACCTCATTCCTTCCTCTCACCAAGTAATATTCCGCTGTATGGATAACGCCACGTTCTATTTATTCATCAGTTGATGGTCATTTGGGTTGTTTCCTCTTATTGTTGTTTTGAGTAGTGATGCTACAAACTTGAGAGTACAAGTTTCTGTGTGGAGACACATTTTCATTTCCTTTGGGGATATATGCCTAGAAGTGCAATGGCTGGGCTGTAATTCCAGACCGTTCCCCAGCAGCCGTCCCATCTTACATTCCCGTGAGCAGTGCCGAAGGGTCCCACCTCCTCCCCATCCTTGTTATTTTCTGCTTGGATGCCAGTTTTTGTTTCAGATCCTCATGTGTGTGAAGTGGGACCTCACTGTGATTTGGATTTGCATTTCCCTGTTGACTAATGATGTTGCGTATCTCTTCATGTGTTTATTGGCCATTTATATCTTTGGAGAAATATCCATTTTGGTTCTTTGTCCATTTTTAATTGGGATGTCCTTTAATTATTGAGTTGTAAGAGTCCTTTACATATCCTAGATATAAAGCTTCTTTTGAAAATCACCTTTTGCCCTGGCTGGTGTGGCTCAGTGGACCGTGTGCCCTGTCAGGGCACAGGCCTGGGTTGCGGGCAGTCCCTGGCCGGGGGTGCACAAGAGGCAGCCGATGAGCTGTCTCTCACACATCGATGTTTCCCTCCCTCTCTTTCTCCCTCCCGTCTCCTCTCTCTGAAAAATAAATAAATAAAATCTTTATAAAAAAATTAAATCATCTTTTTTCAGGCCCTAATATATACTTTATTCTTTTATGCACTGTAGTTAGGGATATCATAAATTCTTGCTCCGCAAGGGCTCACGAAGGGGAACTCGGTATAATAACTGGTGGCTTACTTCGGAATGAGCTCCATTCCATCCATAATTACCAGCATGCTGGTGTGCCTATTCCACGTGGGGGGCAGATTCCCAGGCCCCGGAGGAGGGCAGGGGCCGCCAATCCTTCTCAGTGCCACCTCTGTGGCCTCCGACAGGCCAATCCAGCTGCAGGGCCAGCGTGGGAGGCTCCAGCCAGTCGGAGGTGCACAAATCCGCGATCCTGCAGCTCAGTCCCCACGAGAACTGCACCTGGACCCTAGAAAGGCCAGAAAACAGAAGCATGCGGGTCGTCTTCTCCCACGTGCAGTAAGTAGCAGCTCCGGGTTCTAAAGAGGGTGGCTGAGCTCTGGCCACACCAGGGCGCCTATGGGAAGGGACCTGAGGCTCCTCGAGGTGGCGGTGACCCATGACCACGATGTGGGGGGTGATGGCCGACAGTCACCGGCGGAGGGCCTGTGCCCCGGGCTCTGGTCACAGCGGTTCTGTGAGGTCAGTACAAGGACGGCAGCCATGGGGAGGTGGGGAGATCGTCTCAGGTCCTCCAGCCAGTAAATGGGATGCCTGGGGTGGGCCCAGCTCATCTAGTTCCAGATTCTCGGCCCCAAAACACTGAGCTCATGGTTCCCAACTTGGCTGTGCGTTAGAATCAGCAGGGGAGCGTCTGCAGACTCAGATTCCCAGGCTGCACCCTTTGGATCACAGTTCTGGGAGTGGGTCCCAGGCATTAGGTTTTCTTCTTGAACTTTAAACTTATTTTGAAATAAATACGTATGCTCACAAGCATTTGGTAAGTGCCCAGGTGATAGCAGTGTGAGGTCAGGCTGAGAGAGGCGAAACGACTTAACTTTTGCTTTAAAGATGCCGCGTTCTTCACACTGCCCAGGAGTTCCGTTCCATCAGCTTTTACTCTGCGTAGCAGGGCACTTCATCAAAATAAACGCCAGTATTTTACTTTTTACCAAAACAGTAGTGAATGAAGGGCAGGTTTGCATGAAACTGAGTTGGTCCCCTCTCGGCCTCGTCTGTCCTCGGGTCACTTGTCCAATTTCCATCTCTCAGGACTCCAGGGTTTGCTCCCAGGCTCCACCACACACTGCCTGCCCTGCGCCCTGGGGGACCTGACCATCCTGTGTTCTTCTGTCACATGCTAGTCCTTGATGAAGACGAGAACAATTTCTGGGTGTTGAGGACTCGTATTTTAAATATTACTACTGAATATTTCTCCACAAGGAAACAAGAAATTTATGTTCAAGTCTGTTTCTTTAAGACAACCGTGAAGGTACTGAGCCTGGCGCAGGCCTTGGTCCATTAAGACAGAAGGAGAGATGCGGTGGGGTGGCCGCTGACCCCTCTGGGGAGGATGTGGGCACCTGCGCATGTTCTCTCGTCCACAGGTTCCCTAGTGCGTGTGCGCCTCAGAAAGCAGCCACGGGGGTTCTCGGGATTTCCTTTCAGAACCTAATCAGCAAACCGCAACGCGAACCCAGCAAAGCCTGGGTCCAACTCATTTCCTTTGAAATAAACAAAACTGGTGTTGAGTGAATGATGCATTTATGTGATTCAGCTGAACAGTTCTTAGAGTTTTTTGTTTCTTTTTCTTAATTTTTAAGAGTAGGGGCTTCCTGACTGATGCTTAATTTATTTTCCATAAGATTTTTGGCAAGACCTGAAAATAAATTCTCCCAGCACCAGAGGAATAGAAACAAAAAGATCCACCAGGAGACAGTTAAGGAGACAAGGAGACAATTTTTAAAAATCTTCAAGTTGTTAATGCGTTATAGAGAAATAGCGCTGCTCTTTATAACACTCTGTAAGGTCTGAGACCACGACCGAGTCCTGGACGGTGAAGAACGGGAAATGCAACGTTTCTAGCCTCAAGGAGAGCAATTGCATTAGAACTTGAGTAATCATGGGGTGGTGAACGCACAATACGATGTTCGGATGATGAATTATAGAACTGTACACCTGAAACTTATATAATTTTATTAACCAATTTCATCCCAATAAATTCCATACATAAAAAGGAGAAGTTTAGTAATCAGAAAAGATTTATTAGCAACAAAGTGTAGACAGGACCGGTTTAGCTGTTCTTTCTTTACACCTCTCTCCATGTGGACAATCTCTGATTTATCAAACCTGTTATACTATTGAAGAGAAATAAACTTTGCTGCTAATTTCTAACAGATTTGTGGGGAAATTTGAGGAATCACACAGCGTTCCTGCTCTGATCTATTCCTCTGTGGATTTCCAGGGGCCCCACCATCTGGAAGTGCTCAGCCTGCCCTTCTGGGGCCCCCACGGGGTCCACACCCCTCTGACTCGGCCCCGCACAGCCCTGGGAGCAGCGGGAGGAGGGGTCCTCCACTTTGCACACGGTGACCTTGCACTGCAGATAGACCACTTCGTAGCTGCTGAGAAAGCGGAAGGCGTTGAACTTGAACTGGGCCACGTTCTTCTGGTGCGGATGAAGGTTGACGTAGGTATTGTCTTTGACGCAGCTGAGAGGAAGGAGAGCCCCAGGCCAGAGGATTAACTGAAAGCCCAGTGTGACTTCACTCTGACCACAGACTCCGGCGGGGACCCAGAATATGAATTCCAGATGGAGCTCTTCCCACTACCACTCTTTCCCTGTTTCATAACAATGTTTTATAACACTACTATGAGTGGAAAAACCACTGTTCTTGGCCAGAAATAGAAGGGAACTATGAATAAACGTAATAAGCATAAAACAAGGTAATTCAATTCTAGTTAGAACTGTTGCCTTCAGAACGGCTACTCTATTTTTTCAGAAGGGGAGGTTAAAGATGGAGGTTGCATCATTTGAAGGTGAACTTAAATTATTCTATTTTTAATTATTTTTTAAAGATTTTTAAATTTGTTTTACTTTTAGAGAGAGGGAAAGGGAGGGAGAAACAGAGGGAGAGAAATATCAATGTGTGAGAGAAACATTGATCGGTTGCCTCTCATAACCCCCTAACCAAGGACCTGGCCGGCAACCCAGACCTATGCCCTGACTAGCAATTGAATGGGGACCCCTTGGTTCTCAGGCCAGCGCTCAATCCACTGAGCCACACCAGCCAGGGCTTAGATTATTTAAAAATTTATTTAAATGTATTTTATAAACCCTAGTGCAACCACTAAAAAAGTTAAGAAGTCTACCTGATACATTAAGAGAGAAGATAAAATGGAATAATATAAAAAGCTCAATTAAAACCAGAGAAGGTTGCCCCATCTGGTGTGGCTCAGTGGATGGAGTGCTGGCCTGTGAACCAAAGGGTCGCCAGTTCAATTCCCAGTCAGGGCACAGGCCTGGGCTGCAGGTCAGGTCCCTGGTTGGCAGGGCGCACGAGAGGCAGCCACACATTGATGTTTCTCTCCCTCTCGTTCTCCCTCCTGTCCCTTCTCTCTAAAAATAAAATAAATAAAATATTAAAAAAACAGAGAAGGTAGCAAAAGGGGAGTCGGGACCGAAACAAATGCAATTAATAGCAAATAGTTATCAAGATGGTAGATTTTAATCCAGCTATATCAGTAATCATTTTAAATGTAAATGGTCTAAATATACTGATTTAAAGACAGAGATTGGCCGAGTAGGTTAAAATATCAAGACCTGATATATGTTGTCTATAAGAAACCCACTTTAAATATAAAGACACAGATAAATTAAAAGTAAGTAGAGATTTACTATGCTAATCAAAAGGAAGCTGGAATAGCTATGTTAATTCCAGACAAAACAGACTTCAGAGCCAGATAACAGGAATGAAGAGGGGCATTGCAAAATAAAAAAGGGGTCAATCCTTCAAGAAGACATAACAATCCTTAATGTATATGCACCTAATAACAGGGTGTCAAAATATAGGAGGCAAAAACTGATAGAACGCCACTATAATGGTTGGAGACTTCAGTGCGCCTTGGTCAGGAAATGAGATATCAGCAGACAGAAAATCAGGGAAGACAGAGATGCCCTAAAAAGCACAATCAATCCGTGAGACCTAACGGACATTCCATCCAATGAGAGCAGAATACACATTCTCCTCAGGCTCACAGGGAACGTGCCCCAAGATGGACCACACCCCTTAACCAATTTAAAAGAATAGAAATCACACAAGACACTTTAAGATCACCATGGAATTAAACCAAAAGACCAATAGCAGAAAATTCCTAAATATTTGGAAATTAACACACTTGTAAGTAACCCATAGATCAAAGAAAAAGGTCTCGAAGTTTTTCAAAATTTCACACTATATGAGAATGAATATACAATTTACCAAAATTTGTAGGAAACTGCTAGGGGCGCTTAGAGAGAAATCTACAGCATCAAATGCATGTGTTGGAAAAGAAGAAAGATCTGAAGTCAATAGTGTAAGCTCCCGCCTTAGGATCTTAGAAGAGAACACTAAACCTAAGACAAGCAGAAGTAAAAAGCGGTGGCTGTTAACTTCTGGTACCAAACTGTGCCGCTGTCCTGGGTGGATCTGTACGGAGAGCCATAGGAAGGGCTTTCTCTCTCTGGCCCGCGGCTGTCCAGTGCCGGCCGCCCGCGCCCTGGCTCCCGCCCCCTATGGAGGGCACCGGCCCCTGCTCGTCCCCGGGGCTTTGAGAGACAGTCCAGGCCCTACGATGCTTCTCGGGGCTCCCGGCAGCCGCGGCCTCACCTCTCTAACCTGCCACCAGTAAGCGCTGGGTGCTCGTTCTCTTTGCCCTGGTTGCCAGTTGCTCGTCCGTAACCATCTTGACCTTCTAAGGGACAAGGGAGCTACAGAGGCAAACAACTTGCCAGGGTTCGAACTTGGCGGTCTGTTGTTTAACTGAAGGAGCCAGAATAAACCTCGCCACTGGAAGAGCTTAGCCTGGGATAACCCACCAGCCCACCAATAAAAGCACAATGCCCCGAGGACCGGGGAGGGAAATAGAGTCATAGAACTTAAAGAGAAAGGAGTGGGTGCGGACGGGTGGACGGGAAAGCAAGGACTCTGCGGAGGGCTCTTCGGAAATTCAAGCGAAGTTGTTCCCACTTCCTGTAACTATTGGTCCCCCACGGGGGCCACAGGTGTGGCGAGGGCCTCGGCTCTGCCTCTGGGCCCCCCCAGGACTCCGGCACAGTGTTATGATTTAGGACTCCCAGCTGAGAAGCCCAGAGCCCCCAAAGGAACGCCACGTGATACGACAGGCAGCCCTGGAGGGCCCGCCGTCACGCTTACCCTCGCAGGATCAACTCGTGCCTGACGGTGGTAAAATCGCGGGGATCTGGGGAGGCCACACAGGTGTCCACGAAGAGCCTCAGGTGGCGATCGCGGCTGTGGAGCGTGGCCTGGAGGACGACCTCCTCCTTCCGGCTGGCGTAGTACGGCCCCTCGCTCCCCTCGTGCAGGGACACCGGCAACTCAAGAAACGCTATGGCCACGTCGTAGCGGGCGCCCTGCCTCGGGCCGTCAGCCCCGGGCGTGATTTCAATTGCGGACGGGCCCCCTACGGTGCAGGTGAACGTCAGCTGCGGCAGCCTGTGCCGCACAACGACTCGGTCGGGGTGGCCCTGTCCCCGGCCTCTGATGGCGTTGGAGAAGCTGAGGGAGCCGAGGCTTTCCTGCGAGGACGAGAGGAGAGTCGGTGGCCAGGGTTCCCGGTCCTACCCAGGTGCTCGCAGGTGGGGCAGTCTTCCAGACGTACCCCGTCGGCCCCGTCCGCAGCCGCGCGCCACCACCTCGTCCGTTTCTCACCTGTCGGACGGTGCCACAGTGGCCGTAGGGGATGCTGAAGGTCAGGTAGCGCCCTGTGACTCGGGGGCGACACCGCTCGTCATTTAAGTGAACGTCCCAGGAGGAGTAGCCCAGCCTCCGGAGGTAGCCTCGGTCGATGGCGACTTGGAAGAGCTGAGGCCAGCAGGAGAGCTGGGCTGCAGGGGAGGCGGGGCGGGGACACAATCACACGCGCCCTTGACACGCCGGACGTGCAGGCCCGCGGGGTGTGGGCGGGGTGCGCGTGCGTGGTTGCCCCATACAGGTACCAACGGTGCCCTGGGTGGGCTCAGCTCTCAGCACCCCCACGTTGGACGTGACTTGCTTTGACTTTATGTCCCCTTTTCCAAAAGTCACACCACATCCATGGGGGTCCCACCCACAGCAGGCATCCCACGGGCCAGGAGACAGAGCCTCTTGTAAGTTCATTTCACATGTCGGAAACACCTGAGCCTTAACTTTGCCTCCCGCAGGCTGGGAAAGGGGAGGGGAAGCTCGGGGGGCGGGGCGATAGATGCAAAGGGGCTTCTTCCCCAGCCTCCTAAAGCCTGATGAGCGGATGGAGGGGCCTCAGCGGACGCACAGGAGCCAGTCCCCCCACAGCCTGTTCTCTCTTCCCAGGCAGCTCCCCCTTTCCACAGCCTCAGACCCTGGGGGAGCAGGAGGCCTTACCGTGGTCCTTGGGCACAACGGGGTCGGCTCCTCCTGGTTGGGGGAGAGTGAGGGGAAGCAAAGGTCAGCTCTGCAGAAACGCCCGGGGACGGCGGCGTAGCCCGCAGCAGACCCCAGGCGGAGGGAACCGCGCTCACGTGCCTTAGCTGTTAAAGCCCAAGGACGTGGCATGAAAGTTCCCCAGGGCAACGCACAAGGAAGGAGAGCCTGGGCCTCCTGATGGAGCCGGAGGGAGGGAGGGACCCTGGCCCGTGTGCAGCGGTGTTGAGAACACGGGTGTCATCCACATGGAGCTACGCTGGGGCAAGAGAATAGTAAATATAGGGCTTTGCAGCTTGTAAACACAGACACATTTATGCACTCTGCCTGGGACACAGGGAGTGTGGTTCTCAAAGGCCTCCCCGGCCCAGAAGCAGGGCAGGACAGGACCCGGGGGCCAGGGCCGGGGCCAGGAAGCGTGGCTGACCGGACTCACTCAGCCCCTTTAGACACGCTTGGCCCCAGACCGCCGGTCCTTTGGTTGCTGTATGTGGTGACAAGGAAACTCCTTGGTGTATAATCCCAGAATGGAGAAGGAGTGATCATTTACAGGGGGCCCCGTGGCGGCAGGAGGAATGGCTGGAACTGTGAGCAGACCCAACAAAAGTGAGGACCCGGAAGAGAAAGACCCCACAACCCCCGCAGACTGATACTACGTGGCTTCTGCAGGATTAATGTTTGGCTCAAGGGGACTCGGATCGTTTCTCTATTTGGGCCCCATTTCTGTGCAAACAAGAGTAACTCCTACACCGATAACAGCAATGGCAATTGTTTCTTTACCTCGTTTCCCTATAAAATAACCAAGAATGGAACAGACCAGGTGAGTGGAGACCTGGTCACTGAGTCTTAGAACTCCGTAACACAGTGAGATTTACGGGGGTGAATCTAAGACAAAGAGAAGGAAGTAGTGCCCCACGCAGGAGTGGGTCCGCCTGTGGAGGTCAGAATGACAAGACAGATATGGGGAGGGATAAAAAGTATTTCAGGAAAGGTATAGACATGGAAAGGACACGGGGATCTGGGGCCCCGGTGGGGTTCTGCCCTCTGCGGGCTAGGTCAAGGTGACGAAGGGAAGCCATCCAGGACTGGGCCCTTGACCGAGAGAGCGAGAAAAGGACTGCGGTAAATGGCAGTCTCACTGCTGGCAGCAAGTTCTGTATCACTTTATGACACTCACTTCTTCCTTGGGCCTCATGCTCCTTGAGTTATATTTTGGAACAACTACCGAATTGCAGTTGAATAAAACAAATTCATAAAGTCTCCAGGCTGTATAATTAAAACCTTTACGAAAACGATTGTGTAGCAAATACATTCTTGTTATCCTAGAATCCGGCGCCTTGGCCAACCTTGTCTTTCTTGGGGTGGTGGGTTCTGACCTTGGGAATGTTTGGGGAGGGAAGAAGGGGCAGAGCCTCGGGAAGACCGTGCGCGGGCCTGGGCTGGGTGGGGGGCGTGGGGGCGGGTACCTGCGCACACCACGCCCGCGTCCTCCCGGTGCTGGCAGTCGTGCTGAGCCCAGCCCGAGTGGGCGCAGCGGTCCAGCGCGTCCTCGGTGCCAGCGCAGCGCACGTCGTCCAGCAGGATGGGCCCCGAGCCCGGGCCGAAGCGGGAGCGCCCCGGGGCACTGAGCGCGCGGCCGCAGCCGAGAAGGCGGCACACGACGCGGGCATTCCTGATGTTCCAGTGGTCGTCGCACACCGTGCCCCACACGCCCTGGTACGAGACCTCGACCCGGCCCTCGCAGCGGCTGCGCCCGCCTGCCAGGCGCAGGGGCGGGTCTGCGGGGGGAAGGGCGCGTGTCAGGTGGAAAGGACGCGCGGGCAGGTTCCTATCGCGGGACGCACTCAGGGTCCCTTGTCATTTACAGTAGAAAAGAACAGCACTGGGATGAATTCTATGTCTGCCTGTATCCACCCCCCCACCCGCCCTCTCAGTCTTTCACAAAACGTTAAACCTTAATGAACCGAAATCCTCAAAGAATGGCCATGCTGGGCAGTATAATTTTCTAGATACATAAGAATCAATCTTTAAACAAAATATTAAATACCAAAAGAGAACAAGAGGCAAAAAACTAAATCCTTGGAAGACAATTACTTCTAACATGAGGCTTGGCTCTCACTCCTTAAAGAAGACCTATCCAAAGAAATGTCATTTACTCTTGAGGACAGAAGCTGACATATTAACCGTAAAAGCTCTGTTATCGGTACACATTTCCAGTTATAAGATAGGTAAGTCCTGGGCATGTAATGTACAGCATGGTGTGTGTAGTTTATTATGTAAACTACTGCACATTGTATTGCATATTTGAAAGTTGCTAAGAGAATAGATCTTAAATATTCTCATCATAAAAAAAAACATTGTAACAATGTGTGTGGTGATGGATGTTAACTAGATTATTGTGATTATTTTGCAATATATACAAATACTGAATCATTATATTGTACACCTGAAACTAATTTAATGTTCTATCTCAATATATTTTTTAAGAACTTATATTATGTAACCTAACTATTCAGGTAAATAATAACATGTCTAGAGAGAGATCTGGGCATAGCAGAAGTCTCGATAATAGACAAAAACCGGATATAATCCCAATGTCCCTCTGCAGGAGAATGGGTGACTTGTGGTGTATCCACACAAAGGAATACTATCAAGCAATATGAGAAATAAATGTCCAATTATGGAACCAAATGGACAAATCTCAAAAACAACTTGTTAAGCAAGAGAAGGCAGACACAAAAGAGCACATATTATTTGATTCCATTAATATGAGATTCTAGAAAAACAAATCTAAACTACAGAGACAGAAAGCAGATCGGTGGTTGCCTAGAGGAGGCGGGAGAGACTTACTGCAAAGGGGCCTGAGGGACTCTCTGGGATGATAAAAAGGCTCATCTCTTGATTATTGTGATGGGTACACAGCTGTACACATTAGGCAAAACTCTGGATGTGTGCACTTTACTGCGGATAACTATACTTCAAAAAAGGTGATTTTAAAAAGTAAAAATAATAAAAAATGAAACCTATATTCTGTTGGTGGTGCCATACCCCCAGGCATGTGTCAAATGATTTGTCTTCACGTAACTGGTTGCAAGGGTCTATTTCTCAACTTCCTGCTGTGCTCGGCGCACAGAAGAGCCTTAGTGGGTGCGAAGAAGCGATACTGGCTTCAGTTCTCTGTGGCTACAGTGTCCTGCTGTCAGATGGTGGCTTTCCCGAATTTGCTGCTGTGTTTTGGAAGCAAGATAATCACTCTTGTTTGAACTATGGATAAAAGCAAGTATCTTCTGAGTGAGATCCCAGGGATGAATTTGGGCCTTCTAACCCACAAAAGTGGTGGTGTATGCTCATAAAGGCTTTCTGAAAAGGGTAGGACATTTGAATGAATAATTAATACGATCTTAACAGGACTCCTAATGATATCATCATTTTAATGCTTAGAAACAAACAAAGATTACCAGGTAAAGGGACCATTTCTTCACCAACCGAAATTGTAACTGTAAAAAAGGAAACTAAGCTTTAAAATGCATATCCTCAAAGTCACGTATTTATAGTCAAAGCTCAGAGAGAACCAGGCGGTGTCTCTAAGTTTGGACACGAACACTTTGTTTAAGTCTCTCCTTCGGTTTGTGTCCTGTTTACTCTCCGAAAATAAAATAATTTATTAAATGGTCAGAGAACAAGCTTTATAAATATAGTGAATTTTTGAGAGGAAGAATACAAAAGCATTTGATTTTGTAGATAATTTTTTTTACAGGATCTGAAAAATAAGGGAAGAAAATCAATGCAGATTCCTCAGAAAAAATTTTTAGGGAGAAAGATCATATCTGAGAGGTGTAATTCCATGTGAAAACATACAGAGGGGAACGAGGTAGAAAAAATAACAGTGGGTTTTATGATAAGAGTATGGTTCTATAAATTACTGAAAAACTGAGGGTTAATTCAGTGACAGGCACAAGGTCATTACCAGGTGATGGTGTCAGTTCTGTTGAAATCAGATCTGTGGCTGCCAAAAAAAAATTTTTTTTCAGTGAAAGAAAGCTTTAAAATTTGGCTTCATTGAAACTTTACACTGTAGACTACAAGTTTATAAAAACAAGTCAGTTCTATAAGCCGTATGCAATAGAGTCTACCCTGCTTATTTATCTCGTGGATTTACACACCAGGGGTGGAATGGTGTGTGAGAAGCTGATATTTTGCGAGGTGGATTAACAACAGTTCTCATTCTGCGTTTCTACAATGTGTCCTATAGCTTACCTCTCTAATCCTTACAGCGACGGTGCCAGGTATAATCGCCATGTCAGAGGTGAGGAGCTGGAGACTCGAGGGCTTGTATAACAGGCCCAGGTCCCCTACAATCTAAACCTGTGAGGCCCCAGGGCTCACACCCTTCCTGTGCCTTTCAGAAGCCTAAGATGGGGGAGCTGCATTCACTCTGGGCTCAGCAAGGTGAATAACAGACAGCCACCACATCTGTCCTTACACTCCAAAAGGCACGCCCTGCAGAAACAGCAGTGACCTTGGCTGTCATGCTTTTGTAAAGGGGGTAAACCATGTGAGTGCTACCTAATCTGCACGGAAAGCTGTTACCATCAACCAGGCCTACGAAGAAAACTCAGGAGCCAGTGAGAATTACAAGGGAAGGGATCCTCTGCCCCAAGTGGAGCCTCGATGGTGGCAGGGAAAGAAGGAAGGGAGGAAGAGGAGGATGAAGGGACTGAGGTGGGAAGGAAGGAAGGGAGGAAGAAGGGAGGGAAGGAAGTAAAGGATGGGGGGAGGGAGGGAGCAAGGAACGGAAGGGGAGGGGAGGGAAGGGATGGAGGGAGGGAGGAAGAAGGGAAGGAAGAAAGCCAATACTTCAATGTACTTGAAAAGAAAGTCCTAACCTTTGGTTTCATTGAGTTTTACCTCAAATGTCTTCAAGGGAACCAACACTTGAAAAGAAAGAAACGAAACAGAGGAAAGCAGCCAGCCTTGCTGTGAAGGGACCCACGTCACAGGGACCTGGGGGCATCCCACGGGTGGGTGCACCAGCAAAGCCTGAGAGCAGAAGGGACCTTGCGTGGGAGCCAGGAGATCAAGCCTTGCCTTGCTCTTAGCTCTGTGGCAGCTGAGGACCGAATTGGTCCCTCAAAATCTACATGTCCGAGACCTAACCCCCAGTGTGGCCGCATTTGGAGGTGGGGCCGCTAAGGAAATAAGGGCCTCGTTAAGGTTCAGTGAGATCACAAGCATGGGGCCCTGAGCTGATAGGCGTGGTGTTCTTAAAACAGGCAGCAGAGCACGTTCTCTGTCCCTCTCTGCCCTGGGAGCACACACACAGAAGGTGGCTGTCTCCAGCCCGAGACAGGAGCCCTCCCCGGACCTCAGCCCTGCTGCCGCCTTGATCTTGGACTTCTAGTCTTCAGCCCCGCGAGGAAATAAACTTCTGTTTGTGTAAGCCATGCGGTCGGCACTACTTAGTTATAGCAGCCCGAGGTGACTAAGACTCTTCCTTCTTTGGGCCTGATTTTCCTCCAAAACAGGTGCTTGATTGTTCACTGGCTTTAGGGCATTCACCTGGCAGCCCGTGAGAACCGCGGACTCAGCATCTGCGTTTTGACCCGCTCCCCAGGCCGTTTTGAGAATCCCTGGTGTAGGTCACTTCCAGGGCTGACATCTGACGCCATTTTATCCCACATCTGCCTTTGTTTCGAATTATGACCCGTGAAGGGGGTGGCCTGGACCCTGCCCGATCCCCCCTCTCCTCTGCCGGCTCCCGGGGAGCAGGAAGCACTGACTCGGTGTGCAAACTGCCTGGGCTGGGGTTTCTCAGGGAGTCGCTCAGCAGAGAGCATACCTGGTGAGGAAGACTCTTCACCCGAAGTGGGAGTTGGGTCTGCAAACAAAGAAGAACCAAACTCAAGGTCAGGGGAAAAAAGAAATATATATATATATATTTTTTTGAACAAGTGTGGTAGAAAACAGAAGAGCAAACGGGCAGAACCGATGCCGTGACAACCCGGTTCTCTAGTGCTTGTGCTGGGGTGCGCTGGGAGGGCACAGTGCCACCTGCCGAGAAGGTGGAGGTGTGCCCCCCCTCCCCCGCCCCCTCCCACCTCCCTTGGCCGCACCTGATTAAGGCCAGTGTAACAAGCGGAAGGCATTCCCTAAGGGAGGGACCAGTCTGGGTCTCTGGTTGCATAGAGAGACCATGAAGCTTAATTTCTAGGAAAAGGACGCTGGGACTCCAGCTGATACTGGGACTTGTACTGTAGACAGACTACTTGGTACATACGTTCATTTGTTAAACAGAAAGAGGAAAGAGTTGATCATATTTAACTTGAGAAATGTGACAGCAGAAAACGTTACCAGAGGGGGAGTCCTCTTCTGCAGAGGCGGAAGGTCCATCTGTATAGGAACAAAGAGAAGAGGACATTGAAAAATGGGGGAAAGGACATGCCCGTGTGTCTCTTCCTGGAGGTTTACTTTGTGGTCAAAATGGGCACTCAGTGGGTTCATTTTCTAAACAGAACACGGCAAGTACGAAGCTGGTCCCATTAACTGCAACATCACAACGAGAGAGCCTTTACCCGGTGGGGAGGTCACTTCCGCTGAGACTGAAGAGGTAGCTATAGAAAAAGAAGAAAGCACTTAAACACCAGTGGGGAGGACACCTGGGTTTCTGTTTTTACTGTGTCTGTGCTGGGGACAAAATGTCTAGGAGCAGCCGACCCAGTCTGATAAGTGGAGCACCGAGAAGAGGCCCTTACGGGGACAGTGGACGGTGTTTTACCTGGTGTGGAGGTCGGCGCAGTAGGGACTGAAGCTGTAAAGGAACAAAGATAACAAATAGCAGCAATAAGACAGCTGTATCAGCATATATATTTCTGTGAGACACAGGGGACAGAAAGGTGGCTGTCACAGATCTGTGTGATTGCCCCGACTCGTTTCTCTGCTTTCCAGACAGGGTCTGCAGGCCACCTCTCGTCTCCTGGGGTCTCTGTGCCTCTTGCCCACCCTTTACTCCTCCCCTTGGAGGTCCAGATGATCTGTTCAGAGGACAACCGCCATTGCTCCCAGTTGCCCCCTGTTGGGGGGGGGGGGACAATATAACAGAGACTCTGTAAGTGGGGGACTTGCTGTCCCTGAGCCTCCCGGCAAATGGGTGGGAAGCAGCGACCCAGGAAAGGGTCAGCTGTGCGCACGGGAACTTTCCCCAGGTGGGCTGTCCCAAGATCTGGACTGAAGGTTGAGAGGGGATGGCAGGCCCATTTGCTCTCCGACCCAGCTTCATCAGTAATAAAGGCCATATTTTGTGTTGACTCTGATGTTTTATTTATTCATTGCGTTAGCACCCAGAGGGAGGGGAGAGCACCCTCTTTACTGTCCTTCCCTGAAGAAGGCTCCAACGCTGTATTTGTAAAATTATTAAAGCCAAAGTCACATCAGGAACTCCGCGGATAATTGCGACCAGCAGCTGTTAGCTGTTACGGCCATTGCTGATGTGACTCTGCTGTGAGGTCTCCCCATCCCCAGTCATTGTCTCACATGATACACAGCTGGTTGGGAGACCTGAGGGCCAGCTGTGAGACTTGTAAGGTTTTATACTCTCTGCTTCATTGAGCTAAGGGAGACAGATAATGGAGGAGGTGGTACATGGGTCTGGGACCCAAAAACCTGGGTTCTCATCTCTGCTTTTTGTGGAAGCAAGCAGGTGACCTTGGGCAAGTCCCTTCATTTTCTGCATCTCCCAGATGCTGCACCTGAAGGGCTAGTCCGTGGGCCAGCAGCATCCGTATGGCCTGGTTAAAAACGCAGACTCTCAGGCCCGCCCAGACTTCCTGAATCAGAATGTGCATATTAACAAGATCTCCAGGGGTCTTCCATGCACATCGGATTTTGAGAAGCACCAAGCATCCGAATGGAGATGCCTCCGGGCCCCAAAATAATTGGCATGGACCAGGAGGGAGCCAGACAGAACTCGCCCATACAAAGCAGGGCCTGTCCCCACGGAACCCCAGACAAGTGACTGTTAAAAAATGAACTCACGGAACACCCAGCATGGGGACACTGAGGGAAACATGAAGGAAGCTCACTTCACTCTGTGTTGGTGTTAGAGACCCGCTGTTGCACGAGGGGGAGGTGACCAACAGGGCACACGGTGTCCCTTAGACAAAAGGTGCGCTATCACTGTCTGTTCAACTCACTATTCCATCCAATGACTGTAGAAGCACCTTAATTAGCTTGATAGGAGCTTGATATTTAGTTTCACCGGAGGCCATAAGCTCCAACCCTAACCATATGCAAGGCAACCTATACCTATGAGATTTTTAAAAGCAAGAAAGAAAATAAAATTACCAGGTGAGGTGGTCATTCCTGTGGCTGATGCTGAAATTGTCAAACAAAACAGAAACTAATGTAAGATAAAATCCAAACAAGAATCCCACCCACCAATAGGACATTTAGAAGATTCTTTAAAACTAAGCAAGGTTTCTTGGATGAGACAGAAATAGAGACGAGGATGCGGGAAGAGAGAAATGCTGATTGGCTCAGAGAACAACCTAGTCTCCCCCGCGGTCTCCGGAGGAACCGAGAGGGCATACCTGAGCACTGGACGCCGGCGTCCTCATGGTGGCCACAGTCATGGATGAAGAAGCCCAGATGCCGGCACTGGCCCAGTGTGGTCTCGTTGCCCCGGCACTGCACGTCGTCCAGGAGGATGCGCCCTGTGCCTGCCCCAAAGTGACCGTTCCCCAGGGCACGGATGCCCTCCCCGCAGCCCAGCTGCCGGCACACCACACGGGCAGCGTTGATGCCCCAGAGGTCATCACACACTGTCCCCCACGTGCCATTGTGGTAGACTTCGATGCGTCCTTCGCAGAGGCCCCTCCCATCCACCAGCCTGAGGACGGGCAATTCTGTGGGAGGGAGATTCGGGGGTTATGATTGGAATGTGGTCGGCAATTCTGGTAAGTAATTTCTAGTGGGACTTTTCTTAACGTTTATCACACAGAATCTCTTGTTTCCTTTTTCTAGGCCCCAGAGGGATAAGTCAAACAGGAGCTCACAAATGCAGGGACTGGCTTTCCCAGACTATTTTTTATTTCCTGTGTTTTGTTCCACATTGCCATCTTCGGGTGTGGTAAATGCAGGGAGGAAATAAATATCATTTTATCCCTGGCTGCTGTGGCTCAGTGGATTGAGCATCCACCTGCGAGCCAACTGTCGCTGGTTCGAGTCCCAGTCAGGGCACGTGACTAGGTAGCACATCAGGTTCCCAGTTGGGGGCACGCGTGAGAGGCAACCACACAGTGATGTTTCTCTCCCTCCCTTTCTCCTTTCCCCTCTCTCTAAAAATAAAATAAATAAACAAATAAATAATTTAAAAAAATGAAAATCATTTTAGAGCCAGGTCATCAGATTGCCAAGCAACATCGGAATATATCAGACTTTTTGTTGTTTCCTTTAGGACAAACTTGTGGGCCCAGAGTCAACGTTTAAAAATTTGGGGAGCACCAGGAACTAGGCAAGCCACCACATGGTCTGGTAACTCTGCCTCCGCATCAGCCCTGGGTTTTCTCAGTCCTGGGGGCGGGGGCGGGGGGGGGGCAGGAGTCCGGGGGGTGGGCACTGACATCGCTGGCTGTCACCGCAGGGAGCTGGCTAGACACACTCAGCAACCCCGGAGCCGTGACAGTGACAACCAGAGCATTACCATCCGCAGGAGCTGTTTCTGCTGGTTCTGGGGCAGCGTCAGAAGCTGAAAGAGAAAGCCCAAGGCACTGATGTGAGTGCGTTTAGAATGCGCCCGGGCACAGCAGCGTGGACACCTGAGTCACACCTGTGCCACATGGCGTTGGGGACATTCCAGCAAAGGCAGCCCTGGGACAGGCAGGTCAGCATCTCTAAAGCCTGAGTCCAAACCAGGTGGCGTCCCTGACCCACCTTTCCCTCACCTGGGCACGACCCCAGCGTTTGGACGCCAACTAGAAGCATCTATCTGAGTTTTTCCAGGGAGGAGCCCCTTGGGGGATCTGAGGCCACAAAATAGACAGATGAGCGTTCGATGCCATGACTTTTGGGGAACATCAAACACCCACTCTTCAGATTTAACAAACTATGGAGCCGCAGAGTGTGATAGAAATATCCTCTCCCTCGTCTTCACTGCCGCCCACCAGAACCTCATCTCCGACGGCCCTGGGGAATCCCAGATGTTTGCTGCGTAAGTTATTTAGTAACAGAAGGTAATGAAACAGGGTTTGAATGTGTTCATTCGGCTCTTTGGAGCGGTGGCATTAACATTGCCCTTTCCCCAGCGCAGCCTTGTGTGCGGCCTGAGGCCTGGAGGAGGGCGGTGCCCATAGGGACACCTTCCCCCACAGAAACGCTGAAGGTTTTCTGAGCCAAAACGCCACAGTGGGAAGGTGACTGGAAAGAAGAGAAGATTACCTGTCGGTGTGGGCGCCTCGGTTGGCTTTGGAAACGATGCTGAGGACGGATAGAAAAGTGAGAAAAGCAAATTACACACCATCTTAGGTCGCAAACATATTGAGCTCTCAATGAACGGTGGGTGGGCTCTCTGCCCTGTGAATCAGTTACAGTTTCTGAGTTTATGGTGGTCCGCTCCCCTCGTCCTTTCTCTCTGGGATCACTCTCCCCATCACCCAGCTGGTATGTCCACAGCCAAGTGACAGGAACTCAGGAAAATCAAAGTGTGGTGGTGACTACATGTTCTAAAAACAGATGTATTCTCAAGTCAAGAAAGCACTCTTGGGGGATCACTGCTGTTTTGCATCACCTCCTCCAAGGCTTCCTTTGAAGGTTGGGGGTCTTTCCCCTCTTCCCCCAACTGTTCTCTGCATATTGTGTTTTATTAAAGAGCTGGCACGGAGCAGCAGCTGAAACGTGACGCCTCCTGGCTGATGGCAGAGCCACGGAAACTCAAAGAAGTGGTGCTCAGCTCCTTCATCCCTTACGGTTCCCTCGAGGGGAGCGCAGTGGACGGAGATCCATCAGGGCCCGGCTGCCATCCCGCGTGCCCCGTGTGGCCACACTGCCCTCCCACCTCTGCCCCGGGAGACCCGCTGAACCCTCCCCGGCCTCAGGAAGCAAGTGCCGTGCGCCTCCTCATCCGTGCCCAGAGGAGGAAAATGAGGCCTTGAGTGACTGGGACAGTCTCTCAGGGTCCCACGGCAGTAACTGAGGAAGCCACGATGGCACATCCAGGGCCTGTGGCCCCTAAACCCCTCCCCTTACATGTCGGGTGACTTTGCCAAAGCAAAGGTAATGATTTAAGAACAAGTGAAGTTACCTGAAGTCGGGTGGCTCCCAGCGGCTGGCGGTGTGGAGGGGGGCAGGGAGGCTGTGAGGGACAGACACCGCAAGGTGAGGGCAGGTCACGCCCTTCATTCTTCTTGAACCCAAGAGGTCGACTTGCTTACTGAGTCAGAAACACTCCTGTCTTGTGTGGGGAGAAACCGCACCCAGTCTGGGGGTCGGAGAACTGCCCTGAGTTGCCATGGCTACAACGGCCAAGGGGCTTTGCTTTCGTTTCTATTCTGCCACCGGACACTGCAATGTCATTTCATGACTTTTTCCCCCTTTTCTTTGGCAAACTGTGGCCACAGGGATGGTCGGTCGTCTAGTGAGGGGCGTCTATCTTGCCAGTGGCTTTGGCTCTGTGATTCCCCCTGGGTGTGTGTGTCTTGCCTCCCAGAGTAAGCGTAGGTTTTCCGAGGGCAGGACTGTGCTGTCTCAGAGGCGTACACCGGCGCCTTCCGCCCCGGGAAGAAGCTGAAGGGAGTGGGTGTGGAGTGGGGCCGGGAGCTCCGGGCCCGGGGGGAAGGGACTCAGAGCTGCTGCGTTGTGACCTTTCGGATCACCCACTACCTGTCACTCTGCCCTGGGCCCTGGCTCCAAACCTCCCTGCTCTCTAGGCCCCCAGCCCTGTCTCCTGATGTCACACTTGTGGGACACACATTGGCATGTTGTCCCACTCGGCATGGCTTCAGCGCCTGCTTTGCTCAGAACACTGATTCTGTCTCTTGACTTCTCTCTTCTCCTCTTAGAACTTTCCAGCATCCCCACCTCCTGCTCGCCCTCCCTCCTCTCATGGCGGCCCGTCTGCTGGTGAGCCAGGGAGCCTCTTCCCGGCCAAACCTAGAAGGACGTGGAGATAAAGCGGACTTTTGGCTCCAAGTACTGAACTTATCTGCAAAAGTTCCACTGGGATCGGGGGGCTGAACCCAAGGGACGGTTCCCAGAGGCCTGACTCAGGACCGGTGGGGTGTGAGATCATTTGAAGTGGTACCTTTTCTGTTTTAAGAGTTACATATTTATTGCGTTAAAATTAAAAAAAAATTCACATTCAGTTTATTCTGTTTAAGGATATTTTCAGATCTACATGGTATGAATTGATTAGATAAGATAGTGCACTGTGTTTTAACTAAAACAGTTTTTTATCCTCACCCAAAGACATGCTTATTGATTTTAGACAGAGGGGAAGGGAGCAAGCGAGAGAGAGAGGACAGAAATATCGATATGAGAGAGAAACATCAGTTAGCTGCCTCTTGTACACGCCCAAGCGGGGCGGAACCTGCAACCCAGGCCGTGCCCTGAATGGGAATCAAACCCGTGACCTTTCGGTTTATGGGATGATGCTCCAGCCAACTGAGCCACACCAGCCGGGGCTGTATTTTAATTTTTAAACACTTTAGCATTGTTTTATTGCTGCTGTATTTATTGTTAGGTACCGTTTATGGCAAGTGATCCCATTTCTGGGGCTGATATAAAGTGTTTGTGAAATGAATTCATTAAAGCGAGGAAAGAAGAGTCTGTGTAAAGGAAAACCTTAAGAGAATTAATAGTGTGGGCTGGGGGTGGATGTGTCAGGGGGTCGTGCAGGGACATCTGTGTGCCTGACGCTTGGGACACGGTGGCCCAGGGACAGCCCAGGACTGCCCTGCAGTGCAGTGGGGAATGTCGGTTCCCCGCCCCCCTGCCTGAGAATCTACTCACCGGAGCAGATGACGCCGGCATCCTCACGGTGGCCGCAGTTGTGGGCGAACCAGCCGCCATGCGGGCATCGCCACAGCCTGCCTTCGGTCCCCACGCACTCCACGTCGTCCAAAGCAATGGGGCCCTGGCCTTGGCCAAAATACGCACCCCCGGGGGCCGACACGGCACTGCCACAGGCCAGCTGCGCGCACACCACCTGGGCGTCATGCAGGTCCCAGCCGTCGTCACACACTGTCCCCCAGCTGCCATTGTAGTGCAGCTCCACGCGGCCCTCGCACCGGTGACTGCCGTCGGTCAGCCTCAGGGCCACACCTGGAAACGCAGACACATGCGGTCACTGCGGCGGGCACCACCCCCTTGCCACTGCCCAGAGTTTCCTCTGAGCGGACCAGCTCCCGGGGGTCCCCAGTCACCCTGGGGCGGGGGGAGGACTGGGGCGGGTTGGAAGGGCTGCCGAGGGAGTTTGGGTGCAATCACTTATGTCCGTGTGACTTCTATGTTTTTAAAGCTTTTCCCGCAGACAAGACTGTCTACTTGACAGAGGCTGCAGGAGGCCCCCGGAGGCCCTGTGGGACATGGGACACTTCGAGGACCCGGACGCCCGCTGCGCGGTCAGCAGCAGCGTCCGGAGGCAGGAGGGCAGGAGCCGCACACGCATTTGGCACAAAGCAGGCTCCAAGCTGGCAGAAGCCCAGCCCCCTTTGTCAGCACAGAGGACGTGCTCTGATGCTGGCCTGCAGGTGAGGGTCTTTCCGCAGCCGTGTCTGCTGTTCAGCCACCTCCTCCAGGCAGGCCTTGGGGATAAACTAAGGAGCAAGGGAACCCCTCTCCCACCCCTCGTCCCCAGGCACAGAGGTGGCTGTCCCACCTCGCCATCATTACCCCGCAGGGCCAGGGGCTAAGGTGACCGAAGGACCTACCAGTATCATTCTCATCTTGCACGGTGGACTCATAGGTGGCGGAGAAGCCTCTGTTGGTGATGATATCGTCGCTGTGGAAGACCACTGTCAGGCGATGGGAGGAGGAGGTAAATACTGGGGTTATACTGGAACAGAACCTCCCCAGAGAGAAAGATTCGATCTGTGGGCCATCGAAAATTTCAATGAAGTCGTAGGGACAGCCGTAGAAGTCTTCCAGCCTGTGAGGTAATGACAGCACTCAGCCTCGGACCACTGGGGCTTTTCCCACAGTCGGTGCTGCTCAGATCAGTTCAGGGAAGGTTCTAGAAAAGCCATCTGAAGCCTACGTCACTTCACACAGGCCAGAGGAAATGAAGACCCTGCGGGTATGGGCAGCACGTACCTTTCTGTTCTAAAAACGTTTTCATGTTTAATGTTTTCATTCGATTATGTTTTCTGAATATTTATTACAGGTGCAAGGGAGACAATTTAAGTAGTACTGACAGGTATTTTGGTGAAAAGTAACCCCCCCTCCCCCCCGCCAAGAGTCTGCCTCTCACTGCAGCTCCCTCCCCAGAAGCAGCTGGAATAAACAGTTTCCTCCCACGGACAGCCTCTGCACAGGTGGCAGCGACGGTGCCGTTGTCCGTGGTTTCCTGCAGGTCGTTCCATCGCAACGCGCCCCCCAGGTGTGGCGGCAGTGCATGGAGGCCCCGCGGTCTCGGTAACGGGCGGCCCGCTCATGGGCAGTTGGGCTGCTTCCAATGTGTTGGTTCTCTGAGCCAGGAGACTTGATCTATAGACCAAACTCCTGGACCTAGAACTCCTAGGTTTAAGGTTCATGGAGTCAAATTTTGGTCACTGTTATTAAATGGGCCTCCATGGCTTACCTCATCTTTGAGAATTAAATATGGAAGTTTATTACTTTTTTTGCAGGGGTGGGGTAGGTATGTGGGTGTGGGCCAGAACCACCCACTAAAGAGGAAAGTAAAAAAATAGGAAGCTTTTACTCACGCCATCACGTCAAATGTGAGTTTGACATGAGCCCCGACATCCACCTGTATGTCCCAGGCACATACCACATTTGTGGGGTATTTTTTAGGGTACCAAGGGCTGGAGAAGGAGCCTGAAGCATTTGTGAGCAAACCTCCACAGTGGAAATTTTCATCTGCAAGAAACAGTGACGAAACCCCATGAGAAGGGGCATTGACTACTGCTGGTGTTTTTAGAGGGGTCAGGAGGGGACAGAGTGAGGGCAGACTCAGAACTGGCTCAGGGGCTGCTTTGACTGGTAGCCAAAAAGTTAGCTTTGGGGACCCCTCGGAGTCTCCAACGCTGCTCTTTGTCAGCTGATATCACCGTGGGTGTCCGGTCGGGTTACAGGGCTTCTCTGAGAAGAAACATGAGTGACAGGCGGCTGGAGGGGCTTTCGGAACCCACGCGCACAGACAGGTCTCAGCCTGCGTTTTTGTGCAAAGGTAGCAAAGACGGCGCAAGCCACAGCACCCTTCCTCAGCGCGATGTGTCCTGGAACCGCTGGTAGGAGCAGATCCCTCCTATTATATACGACTGCTAGCTGAGATCAAGACCAAGATGAATCACTTGAGCATCCAACCCACGGCTGAAATATTGAATTCGGGGTGGGATTTGTGAAAAGCCCTCTCTGCTGCAGCTTTAAGCTTGTAAAAGGAAGAAAAAGCCTCCATCGTGTTGCTGGACATGCAGAAGTGGGAAGCGAAGCACACAGAAACCACATGCAGGGTTTAAATAAAGCTGAGGTACCTGGAGGGGAGCCGTCACCCGTTGGGTCTGAAAAGACACCGAGAAAATAATGATACTATGAGTGAGGACTTGTACCCAGAATAAACACTCCTTTGAGAGACTCAATAATATTGACACTCAAAGCTGTGACTTCTCTGTGCCCCCATGGACAGAGTGGCTCTGGCCCTGCACTAGTTTAGATATTTGCACGCCATGGGGCAGACAGGTACTTTGCTGCAGCTCGTTGAAGGCTGAGCCTGCGTTTCTATTTCTGCTCTCGGCAGCCCCCAGAGCAGGACCATCACTGCAGATCCTTTGCCCCCCTCACTGCAGGCACCAACTCGGAACCCCACTGGCCCAGGAAACTGCATTTCTGGTGAATCTGAACACTCCCTCCCTCCTGGCTGTCTCCCTATCCTCTGTGGCTCCCACCCCTACCATAGTGTCCACACTAATGAGCTGCATTGCTCTTGTTAATTAGCAGCAGATAATTTAATTCAACTGGGCCCCAACTTCAGGATAAACAGTAGCCAGAATTCACATATATCTGGGGCCTGGCAACGTGATGAAACGTACGGAAGGACAATACCTGTGGATCCTGCCTCGGGATTGCCACCGACACCTATGCAAAGACAGAAGAGAGATCAGCAGATGCATTAGACAGTCACATCCTCAGAAAAGAAAATCAGGCCCTATTTGTCAGGATCAAGCACATTCTATTTCAGGCAGCGGCGAGGGTAGTATCGAAACCGTTCATGTTGGTTTGAGATGGGCAGCCCACGCCCGCGCCCGCTGGCTCTCGGTCTCACGGCGGCTCGTCTAGCTGCTGGAAGCACTGACTTTGGAAACTCGTATTTCTTTACTTTTGCTCACTGATCGGGTTGAAGACGCTTTGGTAACAGAGCTGAGCTCAGTCTTTCACAGGGCTCCTTGGAGGTCATAGCCACAGAGCACGGCCCGCCACGTGCTCTGCGCCTTGTCCATGAAACAGGGATGCTGGTGGTCTCTGCTTCACTGGGGTCGTGGAGATAAGCCAAGAACACGCACTGGGCTCGGTGCAGAGCCTGGCAGGTGCTCACTACTCTCTGGACACCAGCTACTACCCCTGCTCAGGAGAGAGTGGATCAGCACCGACACCGTGGCGAGTCTTTCCAGGACTGGGATGTCTGATGACACCCACCTTCTATGGAATCACCATGTCCTTCAAGGTGGGAGCCTTGACAATTTTACAGCTACAACAACGGAAGGGAAAGAAAATGAATTCTTCACAAGTTGGCTTTAAAAGATGGCTTGAAGCGCCACGCTCCGTTCTGAGTAGCTGCCTTCCCAGAGGCTGCTGATGGGTGAGGCCCCACGGTGCGCCGTGTCCCGCGGGGCTCAGCTGAGCAGGTGGCGCTGGCATCCTCGTGGAGCCGCCGTGGTGGGAGAGCCAGCCGCTGTACGGGCACTGCCCCACCTGGGCTTCCTGCTCCACGCACTGCACGTCATCCAGCGCGATGTGGCCGGTCCCTCTGTCAAAGGCGCTCGGAGCCGGGGCCGACAAGGCCTGGCCACAGCCCAGCTGCCGACACACCATGCTGGCATCTCTCAGGTCCCAGCTGTCGTCGCACACGGCGCCCCAAGTGCCTTTGTAGGAGACCCCCACCCCGCCCTCACCCCTGTGGTTGCCATTCACCAGTCTCAGGGCCACACCTGGGGTCAGAAAAACAGGCTTCTGGGGCGAGGTACTGTCCCCACACTCCAGGACCTTCTTCAGAGAGAGAATGCCCGGTGCCTTGAGCACATGTTCCCATCTTCGCTGTGGGACTCTGGATGGGTGACCTTATGTCCTGATATGCCTGGAATAGTCCCGGTTTCTGACAGCTGTAGATCCATGAATGCCTGCTACTTATTTGAGAGTCCCTTTAAAAATCTCAAAAGTATCCTGATTGGAGGATAACTTACATCGTCGCCCTGAGCACAACTCACTGAGGGCTCTGACATGTCCCCACGTCCTGCTGTGCATGTGTCTGGGTCCTTTTTGCATTGAATTCATCCGGAAGCAGGTGGGCTGGTAGCTGCAGGTGGACATAGTTTTTCCCTGGAAGGATTTGCCAACGGCCGGCTCCCTTCCCTTGGAGAAGAGCAAGGTGCTCCTTTGGGTCCTCCACGCGCACACACGGCCAAGGCCCGAGGCGAGAGTCAGCCCCCGCTCTTCCAGACCATGTTTTGGGGAAGGAAAATGACGGTGAGTGTCAGGGCAGGGTGGGGGGTTGCTGGGGGCTCTTACTGTCAGAGTGGATGTCCCTTCGGATGTCATTAATGAAGGTGGACTCCGTGGTCAGATTTGGAAAGTGTGTCCTTTCTCTAAGGGAAAGGACACACATTAAATGTAGTGCCTGCCGGGTATGTGTTAGGACACCTACCGCTCTCCCTTTCCTCTCGCCGGACGGCTTTGTACAGAGCGTGAAACCCTGTGTTGGTGACCGTGACGTCGCTTCTGAACACCACGGTCATGACGTTTGAAGAGGAGAGGAAGGTGAGCTCTGCCCCCGCACAAAATCGGCCCATAGAGAGGGAGGCCACTTGCCGTCCATCGAACACTTCAATGAAGTCGTAGGGACACCCGTAGGCGTCCTCTAACCTGAGGGGGAGATGCAGTCAGTCTCCCTGAGAAGTCAGCAGAAATGTCTTACACAAAACCAGCATTTGCCTTGCATCCAGCCAGAAAGTGCCATCAGCCCTGCCACCTCGTTCCAACCACACACCCTGCCAATGGACTTCACCCCTGACCATGGCTGGAGTCTGTCCTCCTGTCCTCCCCTTGTGGGACTGGCCCAGGTGGGTCAGCCTTTCATTGCGTCTCACCTGTTCTCTGTCAGCCCCCTGCCCTCAACTGCTCTCTGGGCTTCCTGTCTCTCCCACCATCTTCATCTCTGTCTTGAGGGTCCCCCAACTGTTTATTCCAACTCTGTCACTCCCTGGGGTGGTGGCAAGCATCCACTCGGTCTCATTGAGTAAAACTCTCACAAGACTCAGAGCAAGGCGAAATGGGGACAGCTATCAGAGCTCCGAGGGCCTATTGAGCAGGACTCTTCCCCCCAGGCTGCGACTGCCGTGTTCAAGTGTTTTCATGACATGCTTCATGTGCCCTGGGTGGTCAGAGAAGCTGTCCCCGACCACCCTACCCCGCACTGCCTGCGGCCTCACTCTCCATCCAGCTCCCACAGAGGTGTATCTGTTCTTCACGGCACGCACCAGCTTATCGTGACCTGAGCGTGCCCACTGAGTTACTGCTCTGAGTGCTAGCTGTCTCCCTTTCTAGGGTGGAACCTTTACGAGGGTCGTGGTCTTGTCTGTCCTGTTCAGCACGGCAAGCCCGCCCCTGGACCGCGGCCCATACAGAGTGGGCTCCATAAACACACATGCAAAGAACATCAGCATTTATCTAACGGGATAGAAATGGGACGTACACACGTTTGCACTTAAATAACAGCAAGCAGGCTTTGGTGCCTCTATTATAAGCTCTTGCTGCATAATATATATGCAGTGGACACAGGTACACTTGTAGGTGAACTGCTGAATTTGAAAACATGCTCATTGCAGGACACGTCTGTCCCAATGGAGTAAAAGCCAAGTACCTCAAAATAACCAATTTTTAGTGTTTTTTTTTTTTTTAAGAAAAAGTGATACTATTCATATGCAAGGTGACAGTGCTGTCTGAGAACTCGTTTCACTAGAAAGTAGGGCGTAATTCACTTAGAAAGGGTGAAAGAGCGCACTTTAAATATGGGTATAATGTTGACATATCGAGTGTGAAGCAAACGCTCATAGCAGGTGAAACAGAAAAAATGAGGCGCGCTTCGGGGCCAGTTAGGATTCCTGTCTCAGCACCATTGACAGTGGAGGCTGGATAAGTCTTAGCTGTGGGGGCTGCTCCTCAGCAGCGTCGCTGGCCTCCACCTGCCAGATGGCAGCGGCACCCCCCCTCCCCCGATGGTGACAATCAAAACTGTCTGCTGAAATAGCCAAATGTCCTGTGAGGCGGTGTAACTGTTCCCAGCGGAGACTCACTGGAGCCAGTAATTGCTGACTTTATGTACAAAATCACAGCTGCTTTCCAGAGGTGACAAAATGGTGCTCTGTGTCCCGGCACGTCAGAACGGTGCGTTTAATAGATTTGAACTCTACGGCTCCACATCTTCCCACATTGCTTTCAACAAGGAAAGGGGTGAGAAAAGGATGAATGAATGAAGGAATGAATGAGTGAGTGATAAGTACATGGACTCCTTCCTCACTGCCTCCCCATTTTACGGAATGCAGCCTTTTGCCGTTCAGAGCTTTGGCTGCTGAGGCCAGTGAGCACAGATGGAAGGTGGTGGCAGAGGTCTGGGACAGACCGTGTGGCCGTGTGAGGAAGGGAGAATGACCCACCCGTGACCCAGTGTGGAAAGGCGAAACCAGGGCTAAGTGTTTATTAGGAAAAGTACTATTTTGGTTAAAAAGTTACTCATGCGTATGCGTGTGTATAGGACTATAGATATATATAAATAGGCACTAAAATAGGGTGAATTCCTTTAAAAATGGGTGACGGTTGAAGGAAGAAATGGGAAGGACAAGGCATGGGATGAGAAGGATGAGTGACCTGAGGCCATTTCATTTGGAGAGGAAAAGTCTGATGGAAAAGGGGGAGGGCAGACTTGTTTTGTGTCGCATTGCAGGGAAGGATGAAGGTCAGAAGAGGGTGAAGAAGAACAGGTGTGGGTTCCGCCAGAGGGAGACACTGTGCACCCAGGTGGAGCTGGCTGAGAGCGGACAGGTGACGTCCCTGTGGGGGGTCCCCTCGCTGAGGCTTGATGTCATGGATGCCTGAGGGATAGTCTCTAATTGCACAGGAAGTTGAGCTCAGTGATTAAAAGACTCCCCTAAACTCAGATGACAAGACCCATTTTCACCTAAAATGTAAAAGGATTTGTCAGATGGTGCAATAGTCCCCCTAGGCTTCATATGTTGAAAACTAACCTCCAGTGTAACAGTATTAGGTGGTGAGGTCATGAAGAGTCCTCATGAGTGGGATTAGTGCCCTTATAAAGAAGCCCAATAAAGCTCCCTCATCCCTCTGCCATGTGAGATTATAGGGAAAGGACCACCATCTATGACAAAATCGTCCCTTACCAGACACCGAATCTGCTAGTGTATCAGTCTCAGACTTCCTGGCCTCCAGAACTATAAGAAAGAAATGTCTGTTGTTTATGAAGCTGCCCCATTTATGGCGTTTTTGTTATAGCAGCCCACATGGACTTAGACACACAGAAGTGCCACGTCTTTGAGGAAAGCATGGATTCCGATCTAACCTGGCATTTGAAGCAGAGAAAAGCCAAGCTACTTACTTCAGGCTCAGGATGGTCAGCTCTATGTGGAACATCTCAGCCACATGTACCACCCAGACACACTGCGTGTTGGTGGGGTAGTGTGTAGGGAACCAAGGACTGGAGAAGGAGCCCAGCAGACTTGAAATTACTCCCCCGCAAGAGTCCCTTCCTCCTGGAAAAGCAGACAAGGGTGGCATTTTCAGGCCTGCACTTTGCATTTTCCCAGGTGCAGAAGACAGAATTCCATCAGGCTCAACAGTGAATCACCAAGTGAGAATGGCTCATGCTGGTGTAGAAATGGATGTGGCTTGGCTGGTGTGTGTGATTGTACTGCTGAGCAGGAAGGAAAGAGGGAAAGACATAGGGGTGGTAGGCGGGACCCTCAATCGATTGTAGGTGAGACTGGAGATGGGACTGGACAGGTCGGCGGTAGGGGTGAGGTGTCCAGCCCGTACTTCATGAACGCTCTCCCCAGCTTCCTGCCGTGGGAGCCAGGTGCATTCACAACCCTTTGTGAGGGCACTGACCCGCCGATTCCCTCCCCTTGTGGGAATGTTATTCTGCTTTTATGAATTACCATAGTGATTCCATCCTTTACAGTGAAAGAGAGTTACCTTGTGGTACAGAAGCTTGGGGAACAGCAGCTGCAAAAATCAGAACCCAAGACACTCAGGAAAAAGCTTAGCATCATAAAATCATCTTATACTTAAGTCCACATGGATGAACCTGCCCCTCCTTGCTCTGCTGTCCTGAGAGGAGAGTTTTGGATGTCATTTCATTTGGGAAATGTGGCTCTTAGCTTGTTGTCCAAGCCACTGGTTCTGCACATCAGGGTCCCATGGGCAGCTTTAAATATAATTATAACTGATGACTGAATGTGACCCTAGACATTCTGATGCAACTGGGCTAGGGTGCAGTCTGGACGTTGGGAGTTTTCAAAGCTCCCTGGGGGGCGGGGTTCTAGTGCCTAGACCACTATCCACCAGGGTCTCGGTCAGGACAGAGGTCAGACTTCTTATTCACTTTGCAGATATCTTGTGTCTGACCTACCTGAAGGTGTAGGAGTCACATCTGGAGCCCAGTCCCCAGCATCTGCATGCATGGAAAAAGGTAAATTTATGAAATCTAAATTCAGTTTAATGAAGACAAAGGAGTGATTTTCTAGCACAGGCATGTCTCAAGTAGGCAGGCTTCAAGTCACAGAAGCAAGAACCAAGGCATGTTTAGGCTCTGGGAGAGGTCGCAGAGAACAGGACCTGCCTGCCCGTTTCATGGCCCTGGTGTGCGTGGCTGCAGAATGAAACCAGACCCCCAGTGTTCTCTGTCCTCCTGGCTGAGGGACATTCCTCGGTCAGGCCCAGGTCCTCAGCTTCTCTGGCCCTGCTCTGTGTACACCCTTCGCCCATTACCAAGATTGTACTGACTGAAAGATCAGAAAGAGCCTGCCATGGAGGAGAGGCTACCCGAGCAGATGGCACCAGCGTCCTCGTGGTGGCCACAGTTGTGGTCTGACCAGCCAGAGCTAGAGCACTGGCCAAGGTGGTTCTCGCTTCCCAAGCACTGAATGTTGTGCAGGAGGAAGTCTCGGGAGCCCGGGCGAAAGTGGGCCTTTCCAGGGGCAGCGATGGCCCAACCAACCACACCCCAGCTGTCGACATAAACCTCGGCTTCATTCAGGTCCCACAGGTCATTGCACAGAGCGCCCTCCAAGGGTTCTGAGCACCGTCCGGAGCCGCCTACCAGCCTCAGCTGTGGTCCACCTTCTAAACAGAACAGGACTCTGCTTTTGAGCTTGGAAAGTTTTAAGTAGAAAGGATTTCCAGCTCCTGTGTTCATGGCTTTCTGAAAAAGTTATGGGGGTTCCCGCAAGTGACCTGAGCATCAGAGGCCCTCCCATGGCCAGGTGAGGTGCTTGCTGGGTGCAAATTGGACTTGGCTTTGGAATGAGAACCTAGAGGGCCATGGCTGAAGGACTCCCCAAGCCTGTCATTTGGGAGAGTCTAGGGTAGGAGGTGGGCAGCTAGCGGAGAGCTGCGGATTCTTCAGGAAAGTCTGGCCTATACGTTTCAGCACTCTGGACAGTTCCCACGGGGCCTGGAGTGAGGAAGCAGGCGCAAGACTTCCGGAGCGCACAGCTCTCTCTCCCCTGTGGGAGCTAGCAGCCTGCCCACTGATGTACAGGCTGCATGTCATTGCCTTAGTTCAACTGCCCATGTGACACTCTTAGTGGGAAAACCCTGCAGCTATGGGGCAGGGCTGATGGGGCGAAATGTGAGGGTTCTTTTTTAAAAAATCCTTACCCGAGGACGTATTGATTGACTTTGGAGAGAGTGGAAGGGAGTAAGAGGGAGAAATATCAATGCCAGAGAGAAACATTGATCTGTTGCCTCTCATATATGCCCTGACCAGGGATCGAACCCACAACATAGGCATGTGCCCTGACCAGGGACCGAACCCACAGCCTTCCAGTTTATGGGATGACACTCCAGCCATCTGAGCCACACTGGCCAGGGCATAAGTGGGAGGGTCTTTTAAAACTGAATCCCAAGCATCTGCTAAGAGGAAAGTCCCCTGAATCAGAAGACTGTTCTGTCCTTTGAAGACTCCTTGACGCTTCCTACCTGACTGTCCTTCTCCCCGTGGGATCACACGGAACAGCGCGTGAAAGCCGGTGCTGGTGACCACAGAATCACTGCGGAACACCACGGTCATGATGTCTGAGGAGGAGAGAAACCCCACAGCTGCCGGGGCACAGAACTTCCCCAGGGAGAGCGCGGCAATTCTGGGGCCGTCGAAGACTTCCACCGAGTCGTACGGGCATCCGAGGACATCTTCCAGGCTGCGAGGATCAAAGCGGGGGTTAGCAGCGCGCTAGAACCTTCTAGATCTTAGAGCACTTGTGGGATGAAATGTTTGGATTAGGTTCCAAATTGCACATGAACATAATAAAATATCAATTAACTTTTTCAGATGCCTTATTATCAGAACTCATTTTCTTTGTCTGAGGAAGGAGGGAGACTTAGGATTACAACTGAGTAACAGAAACTTTAAAGGCATGATTTTAGCCAATCACACCTACAGAGAATGGCAGGAAGTGCTAACATGCATCGCAAATCAACTCTCAGCCGCCAGAGGATCAGCATGTAACTGGCACCCCAAGCCGTTTTCTTCCTACCTCTGTATCTCACAACATTTTCCAGAACCAGATTCTTGGGGAGAAAAAACATGCTTTTAAAATAATAATGTCAGCAGACG
This sequence comes from Furipterus horrens, assembly GCF_987537825.1. Classification (NCBI taxonomy): domain Eukaryota; kingdom Metazoa; phylum Chordata; class Mammalia; order Chiroptera; family Furipteridae; genus Furipterus; species Furipterus horrens. The sequence continues at coordinate 198,403,871 of NW_028327175.1, forward strand.
GGGGTGGGCAAAAGGTCGACGGTTGTGAGCACATGAGGCAGGGCTGATTCTTAGATTATTGCTTATTAATTATTGTATTCGTTTCCGTACGGACATCTGTCAGCCCACCTGCTTTTGCCCCTCCTGTACAGAGTCTTGGCACTTTGGTGATTATTCGGAAGGGATGTGCATGAGGGATGATTTTGAAGGAGTAGATAACCGATAACACGGTAGACTCTGGAGGTGCGAGGTCCAGGTTTTCACTTCCTTGTAGGCTGTGGCCTTAGGGTAACATGTTTCTAGTCTATTCTTTCGCCTAAGGCATGTCTGCCTCCATAGACCGTGCATGCTAAAGGTGGATCATCACAGAATTCGACAGCACTGCCGTGTCTGTAACATGGGGTGTCCATACACAGGAAGAAGAACTTCATGCCCAGTCTGCTTACAGAATGGGGCAGGGCTGGGGCTTGGACCTCAGACAGGCGTGAGGGTTCGCCTTGGACAACTGAGTTAACCTCCCTGAGCCTCACTCTAACGGGGACAAGGACATCTATCTTAGGGCTGTAACAATGCTGGAAGAAGACAAAGATTATAAAGCACAGAGTACAGAGCCTGACACACAGCTCACACGAAACATACGTCGGCTCTTATTTTATGTCATGGACATAAAAAATGGCAGTGGCTTTGGAAAATGTATTCTCTTCATGTAAGAAACGAGGTGATAACCCCACTGTCTCGTCTTCCTGTGCGCCGACATTTAGAAGACGCGGGGCCTGGGCCGGAGTCATTGGCTATTGTACATGTGGAAAGGCTCTTACTGTTTGTTTAAAATTTAGACAGAGGGAAAAGCAAGTCCGAGAGGAAAAATATTGGTGCCCAGTGTAAAACAAGGGCACACCTGGTGAGGAGGATTTTTGTGGCACGTTTTAGAAAAAAACATCAAAAGAAAAACGATCAAAATAAGATGATAACAAATACAGTAATAAACCACACTGGATTTTTCAAGCTGTAAGTAACACACTGGCTGGCACTACAAAATTAACCCTAGCTTCAGCATAGAAAAAATTTTGTTTCTTTTCTGGTTATACCCCTTCAAGTTTCCCATTAAAAGACATATCTTTTTTAGGATGTCACCAACCACTATTCTCATTTAGATAGAAGCTCTCCCTAAAAAGCTGTTTTCTTACCTCAAACTCGGAATCATGAGTCTGATGCGGAGTTTTTTATCCGCGTGGATCTCCCAAACACACTGGGTGTCTGTCGGGTAGTTTTCTGGATACCGGGGAGTGGAAAAGGAGCCGGAGAGGCCAGAAACGACTCCTCCGCAGGAGTTCCTTCCTCCTGGAAAAGCAGGAAAAAGGGCGTCAGGGCCTGTCCGCATGGCGTCCTCTGTGCGACCTCAGCCATGAGCAGCTCCCACTGCGCGGCGGGGTGCAGTTAGACAGCTGTGTCCCCGGTGGGGACGCACGGGGTGTCTGAATAGAACTTTAGCCCAAATGTCTCCTGGGAAGGCGAGTCCTTTTGCTTGAAACTCTGGTGACTCAAGAAGTATTCACGTGTGAGAGTTCCCTGCCTTTCCCTTCCGCTCTGATAAAGAAATTGTTATATTTGTCTGGTCTGTTCACTGTCTCGCCCCTCTTTCTGAAGCGGAAAGCCTCTTACTTGCTGGGAGAGAGGCAGAGTCCATCTACGTGAGCGGTCAGGAGGGGGACAAGAGACGGGCTGTAACACCCTGGGGAAGAGGAGGCTTGGAGAACAAGAAGCTCTGAACAACTTTGTGGACTGATGAATTGGAGACATGGAAGGGGAGTGTTGAGGGCTGTTTGGGGAGGTTATCACTGGGACCCCCTTTTAAGTACTTTTTCATCACTTTTTCTGGGTAGACTGTGTTTCCTTTAACTCAATGTCTACTGACACTGGACCTTACAGGTGTTTGGATTTATCAGGGCGAAACAAGATCACAGTAAGATCTACTATAAATTGTCCTATTAATATAGATTACACTTACACACATGTATGTATTGAAAGCAGCGTGCCGCATAAAAAAAGCAGGAAACTTAGAATCATTAAATTATTTTAAAGACGATTTGAACACATTGTGTGCTTTATTGACCTTGTCCCTTACTTATTAAGTTATTTAATTTTCTTCTTTCTGTCCTCCCCCTCCACCCCAGCCAACCTGTAATCACCCCAGAATGAGGGATGGGGTGATGGGACCAGTCATCCCATAGCTCTAGCGTTGATTGCATTTGTAGGTTATAATAACTGGGGGCAGGTCAGACTGACCTTGGGACTTGGGCTTCCCGAAACCTCTGCATATGGCAGGGGATGATGGATTGGTGCCCACTGGGGGTGCCTGCTCCAGGGCCGTCCCCAGAGAAGGCAGGCTGAGTGGGGCCAGATGGACTGAGCCACATGTTCTTCAAGTCTCTTGTCACCCTGCTGGCTGCTCTGACCTTGGCAGATCCACATGTCCCCTTCCCAGCCTGCTCTTTTGGTTAAAAAAATAAATAAACAACATTAACAGGCATCAGACATCCTGATGCCATGTCCCCTAGCAGAGCCATGGTGAGGACAGAGAGGCTCCTCCAGCTGAGGCCCTGGCTGCCCTGGCTTTCACTGTGCCAATCTCCTTGTGGCATGGCCTGTGCACACTGCCCAGCATCTAGGAGATGGTTCTCTTAGCACAGAACTACCATTTCAATCGGAAACAAGTGATTACCTGTTATATGATCCTGAGAAGCAGTAGAAAGACCTAGAAGGGGAAAGAAAGAGAAGAGGATAACAATGATAACCAGATGGCGCCTTTACGCAATGTGGTCTTCATTTCGTAGTCATCCATGGGATTTTAAGCTTAGCTGAGTTACATGAAATAAGAAAACTACAGATGAATGTTCATTTAGAATACCCATTGCCCTTGACACTCACTAATCATGGCCCTTTAACGTTGGACAGCCCTTGACACTAACTCATGACCCCAACCCATAAAACTGGCCAGCCCCAGGAATGCCCAAGAGAGATGCTTCTGCCAGTGACCTTGGTGTGTGCATGCCTCTGAGGCTCTGCGGGGGACTGCCAGGTGCATTCAAAGAGCAAGAGACAGGGCTCGAAAATGCCAGTTCTGACACTTGGCAATCGCATCATCTTCAGCAGGTTTCTTGATCTACCTAATCGTCAGCAGGGAAGATGGAACCGACCTGTACAGAAACCCCAGCAGGTTGCCTGCTGCTGCACAGATGCTCAGAAATCTCTCTTGCAATGCGATGGGATGTTTTTCATTCACCTCCATCACCATTGCAGAATTACATCACATGTGTTGGCCTGATTTTTCTAATCTTTGCTTTTTATTACAGATGAATATCATTTAATCATTAAGTTGTAAGATCTTTGAGAACAGGCAAAGGTCATAAAATCCCCAAGAACATGTTCTTAGGGGTCAGAAGGATCAGTGTCAAAACTTGGTTCTACCATTAACTGCTGAGTGACCTCAGGAAAGCTCCTTAACATTCCTGTGTCTTAAATTTCCCTTCTTTCAAATATAACATTAAATGCCTTTTTGCAGGATTGTCCTGAGGATTTCCAGTGATCTGAGCAAAACGTCTTCCCATTCCTGATCTAATTTTCCCTGGTCTTCGTATAGCAGAGCCACTGGGCATGTGTAGTAAATGAGATTGGTGCCCGAGAGCACCGCTAGCTTGGGTTCAAGTCCATTTGCTAGTCCTGGGTAGATTACTAACTTTCTTGTCCCAGCTTACCCATCTGGAAAATGGGAATAATCAGAGTACTTACCTCAAGGGTTACTGTGGGGAATTAAATGAGTTATAAATGCAAATGGTTCTCAACATTTCTATGTATATTTCTTTGATATTATTATTATTACTATTATTATTAAGTTGTTTGGACTGGAAGAAAAAAATGGACATACCTGGAGGTGTGGGAGGAGGCAGGTCTTCCGCATCTGGGTGCATGAAGAAAGGCAATTGTTCACTCTCTTTAGCGTGGAGGATGTGGGGTAACAGGGGCATGTGTGGGGGACGAAGGGGAAAGGACCATGGTCTTTCTGGGTATGACACCGGCCCTCCTCAGGCAGCGTCCTTGGTCTCGGGGGCAGGGCACAGCAGCTGGGCTGACTGCTTCTTGGGAGTCAGGGCTGGATCACCTGCCACCCCTCCAATGCTGAGTCCCCTGGAATACTTGTTAAAATGAAGATTCCAGAGCCCCTTTACAAACTGAGTGAGTCATTACCTCTGGGGTCAGGGGCCTGGGTTCTGCACTGCAATGCCCCAGGGGGTGCTGGTACACACCAACATTTGAGACCCCCCATGTGCAACCTGCAGCTTCCCGTGGCAGGACGTGTGTCTGAGCCCAGGGCCAGAGTGGAAGCTAAGGATCATTTGATGAAAGGATGGATGAATGGATGGACGAAAATTCCATCTGGGAGGCATGGTTTCAAAGCACCTTCACCCACAGCATTGAAATTATCGCCCGAGAGGGGAGAGGCTACCTGAGCAGGTGACACCGGCATCCTCGTGGTGGCCGCAGTTGTGCTCCGCCCAGCCCGAGTGGGCACACTGGCCCAGGCCGCGCTCCGCCCCGGCGCACTGGAGGTTGTCCAGGAGGATGTCGCCGGAGCCCAGGCCGAAGTGGGCCTTCCCGAGGGCGGACACGGCCCGACCGCACCCCAGCTGTCGGCACACGACCTCGGCTTCGTTCAGGTCCCACAGGTCGTCACACACGGTGCCCCAGGCCCCCTGGTGGAGGACTTCTACGCGCCCTGAGCACCGGCCTGAGCCGTCCGCCAGCCGCAGCTCTGGCCCGTCCCCTGCAGGCAGAGATGGGGTGTGAGTCCCCAAAAGACCCATCTGGTGTCCAGCAGCCCCGGGCCTGTGAGGGTCAGCAGGACTAGGGGTGCGGGGAGGAATGTGGCCTGCTCTTCAGCCTTGGGGCCTCTCCCCCATGTGGCTCCTGTGTTTCTGAGGTGCAGGTGTCTTCAGCCAGTTTAATTTTATCTCAAAGGTTCTGATAGATTACCTTTCATGTCAGGCACTTGATGATACTGCTTAAACCAAAGAGCATGGGTCCTGCTCTCGGGAGCCTAAAGCCAATGTATTAGTCAAATATGGACAAGCTCCAATGCACTATTCCACTTTGTGATCAATGCCGTGAAGAGAAAGAACAGGATGCTCTAATGGGAGAGGCCGATGGGAGGAGGTGGTGTGGGCTGCGAAGACCCTCTTAAAACAGGGATAGGAGCTGGTCAGGGAGGGAGCGGGGAAGAGCCTCGGAGCCAGAGGACAAGCACATGCAAACACTCTGAAATGCCATTGCATTCCTGCCTGTGTCTCTCTCTCACACACACGCAGACACCAGCACGTGTATAAAAAAAATCCAAAGTAATAAATCCAAATGAGACTTTCAAGTGACTTCTCAAAGGCAAGAAAATCTCTGTGGTTTAGAAAGAGGATAAACTCTGAGCCAGAGGAAGTAGCAGGCAAAGGGCAAATCCAGACAGCTGCCCTTTTAGTCCATCAGAAATTTTTTTTAAGAAGTGTGACCTACCTGGACTGTTGATAAGTGAGTCCTCAGCATCTGTTTACAAAGAGAATCATTAGGTCAGTATTTTTCAGAAATCCTGACTTTTCATAACTGAAGACAAAGATTTTAATAACATCCTTATAAGAGTGTATTTATCTGATACCGGGAGCGTTAGTGCCTTTAAATGACATAATCTGTGGAGAAGCAGATTCTACCACAGGCCTGGTGGAAAGCCCAGCCTGGTTGCTGGTCTGCTCTGGCGTTCGGAGAAAATGACCAGGAGTGACGGGCATGCTTGTGATGACATGGCTTAAAATGACAATGCTGTAGCAGATGAGTTTCACTTGAAGTTTTGGGGGTACCTCAGATTTAGACAGTTGCCCTCCCAAACATTGACACTTGGGGACAACATGTGGCCCCCCATGAGGCTATGACAGGTCAGTTGTGCCCCAAGTTACAAGACGCCACAAAGCAGAACGATGGACAAATGAGTATGTACCGAACCAGGTAATACTTATAAACCTGTGCATCAAATCGGAAGTCACAGGGAGCAGGTACTGACATACAACTGAGCTGCTTCTCACACGGGCAACTCGGTGACAATGGCCACTTCGAGCTACGGCTCCTGACTTGCTCCCGTTGCATCAGGCATCACGGCTGCCAATTTACCAAGAGGCATCTCATTATCAGAGAGGGTTATGAATAGACATTCCAGACAGGGACAAATTACTCCTAGTGAACTGTTGGCACCTAGCCTAGTCCAAAGTGCTTTTAAAAGTTGTCACAAGGCGATCACAATGAGCCACTTTAGTTCGCTGATTTCCTTGGTGGTGTGACTGAGTCTGTCTTGAAACTTGTTTACCTTGAAATGATCAGAATCTCAGTGTTTGAAAGAATTGAAGCACAAACATGTACGATCCCTGTACTGTTCTGTACTAAAGCACCCAAGTCTAATAAATACATCAGTGCCCCCCCCAAATATCTTGGGAACAACACGTGCCCCCCCCATGAGGCTATAACAGGTCAGTCGTGCCCCACGTGACAAGACTCCACAAAGCAAATTTTTGAGTGTAAATTGCCAAAGAGGTAGCCCCTGGCCAGGCGCTCTGGTAGTGCTTTACAGAAGATAGCACGAGTCCTTCAGCAATTCTGCAAGAAAGCAGTCAGTCTCCTAACTGTACAGATGATGAAACTGGGAGTCTGCATGTTGCCAGTGCAGCTGAGGGTCAGCACCGGCTCTTGGATCTGGACTCCCTTCTCTCCAGCCGTGAAGTCTCCCCTAGCGGGACCATACCAGCTACCCTTTGAATGGAGGGCTTGCTGACATGCTCCTTAAAAATCCTCATAGTGCCCTGGCTGGTGTGGCTCAGTGGATTGAGCACTGGCCTGAGAACCAAAGGGTCACTGGTTCGATCCCCAGTCAGGGCACAGGCCTGGGTTGTGGGCCAGGTCCCCAGACGGGGGCGTACGAGAGGCAACCACACGACGATGTTTCTCTCCCTCTCTCCCCCTCTCTCTAAAAAAATAAGTTTAAAATCTTTAAAGAAGAAATTCCCATAATTAAACATCTGCTTTGCACATGTCTGTATCCAGGAAAGCACACATAGCTTTGGTAACTCTTACTACCAAATTAGAAAAAGAGGAGGTTTTATTCTGAAAGGCTAATGAATGAATTGCATTTATTTAACTAAGTTAGAAGAGCTAAAGCAAGAATCAAATGCTACATGTTTGAGGGTCCTGTCTTCTCCCTGGCGGACTGACGTCCAGCAGCATGGGCGTGGCACTCTGTGAAATGGGCAGGGACTGTACAAAAGGGGAGAGGCTACCTGAGCAGGTGACACCGGCATCCTCGTGGTGGCCGCAGTTGTGCTCCGCCCAGCCCGAGTGGGCACACTGGCCCAGGCCGCGCTCCGCCCCGGCGCACTGGAGGTTGTCCAGGAGGATGTCGCCGGAGCCCGGGCCGAAGTGGGCCTTCCCGAGGGCGGACACGGCCCGACCGCACCCCAGCTGTCGGCACACGACCTCGGCTTCGTTCAGGTCCCACAGGTCGTCACACACGGTGCCCCAGGCCCCCCGGTGGAGGACTTCTACGCGCCCTGAGCACCGGCCTGAGCCGTCCGCCAGCCGCAGCTCTGGCCCGTCCCCTGCAGGCAGAGACCTGGTGACCACTGCCCTCTGGGGACACTGCTCACTTCCTGTGACCCCATTGGGCTCCCCACCCCTGCACTCCTCTTAGGACTGGAGAACTCGGTAAAGGTCAGCCAACTGGTCAACCTCCGGGCTGGAGGTTTGACAGATCATCAGGTTTGTCAAAATACCATTGAGCCTAAAATGTCCATGAACTGAGTAGCTGTTGGGTCTGAGAGATGTGTCACTCTGTTTTGGCTAAATGCAGAAGACCATTATAAATAATGTGCACAGTGATTTACGGCTTTGTGAGGTGCTTCGTGTGAGGATTGGCATACCAAGTTTATCTCTGAAGGAACTGATAGAGAAGCAAAGTGAGTTACCCCATATCTCACCTCTGATAAGTAGCAGATCTAAACTCAGGTCTCCCAATTCCAAAGTTCACAGTTTTTCCTTTCTTCTCTGCTATTCTATCTCACTGTCTCTGGAATGGCTCTGACACTCTACTCCTTTTTAAAAAGTCTGTTAGTGGCGTGGATGTGACGTTAACTACGATCATGACTAGCCATATAAAGAAAAGATAGAATCTCACTAGAAGGCTCTGGACCCTGCTCAGAGTTTGATGACTTTGAAAGGCCCTGAGAAAACAAACTTTGTGTTCACTCTAGGACGCCAGTCAGTGACAAAAGTTCCCGATAGTTTTGAATAGAGTCAACTGGTCGATGTGCAAACACACCAACCATTTGCAGTGGGTCCAGTCTCTGCCTATGAAGTACCAAGAGGAAAGGACACCTTGTAATGAATAAGGATGCATTCTGGGGCTCACCTGGTCTTGCTGTTACCATCTGGGGTGTTGCTGCTGGAATCGCTGTGGATACAAGAAAACATTCTTAAATAGAAAGGGGGAATGCAGACAAGACAAGACGGCAGCATTCTGTGATAACTCTCCACTCAATGCGAAGGTTCTGGCAGATTCCTTCTCCCCATCATCTTTACAAGAAGCTGAAGTCAGACTTTCTTTACCGGTGGGTCTTGATGTTTCTCAGGTGTGGGGGACCCAGCAGAAACAATATTTCCCCTTTTCTGCCCTGTCACTGAAATACGATAATTAAACTGTGCCGTTCTGTGCTGAAATGCATTCACTATCAGGTTCTTCTGGGGAAAACAGCCGTTTCTCAGCGCGCTTCGGCTTCATGTTATTGTCGCCGACTTTCCCTACATGTAGAGTGCCTGACCAGGTGTGTTTCACTGTTTTTGATGGGAAATCAAATCAGCGATGATCAATATACACTGACGCAGTTGTTGATATGTGTGACTTTGTTCCCCTGTGAATGTGCAACATACTTGTGCAAAAGCGTGTGGACAGAGTCCCTCAGCTCCAGCAGATGGGTGCAGGGAGTTAGAAAACGTGTGAAGGACATCAAACCGTGACAGTAAAAGCACCAGGAACTAGGCATGAAGATTAAGTAGCAACAGTAAACATGACTCACTGATTGGATGCGGGGTCTGTGGAACAGGCTCTGAAAATACAAGGAAACCATCATCAATAACTGTTTAATATCAATCATGGTGACCCCCCTGATCTACTTCATGACACAGGGCATCTTAGTCCACTCTGTGTTTTCTAGCATGCTTCCCACACTTGCTCAGTGAGTCGCCCTGGCACTGGCTAAAAGGAGACTATTTGAACAGCATCTTGGCCAGGGCGGATGCTGAAAGAACCATCCTCGAGCTCAGCCTCTTCTCTCTCTGGTAAATAGTGCGGGACCCATCACCGGGTGACCTTGGGACAATTACTGACCCTCTCAAGCCTCAGTTTCCTCATCTGTAAAAGGGGGAGAACTGTGGGCTCGCGTGAGGATTAGAGGAGGTAACACACGACAAGTGCCTACAGTGTTGTCTGGCAGGAGATGGGCATTCGGTAAGTGTCAGCTGCCATTTCGGCCACTGCTGCAGTTGGGACCTGACCTTGAGTTCTCTGCATTTCATCAGAACCCTTGGCCTAGCTCCTGCCTGCCTTGCCACCACACACCTGATCCCTCTCATCTGTGTGCTCACGCGGCTCTGTCACCTGCTGTGCCCACCTCCTGTCCCTCTGCTCACAGCCTCGCCGGGTTTAAAGACAAATCGGAGGCTGTTTCTTACATTTTTGTTAACATTTTTGGAAGCCTAAATTAGTTATTCTTTCTTAACACGCTGCGGACCGGGGTATTTAAATGCCCTTTAATCCCCTGTTCCGGCAGGTTTTTAAGATTTAAATATGGTTATATGGCTAATATTAATGAAATGACTTCACGAAATTAATAATTAAGCTACTACTATCCTTAATTAATAAAAAAAAGCAAATGAAAAATTACTTCCGAATGTCTAAATAACCTTATTTGTTTAAAATTACGCGATCAAATGACGAGAATTCTTGCCATCCGAACGCAACGTGTTAATGTCTTTTGCTGAGCTGCACGCACACCTTAATTTAGTAGATTCTGTTTGTTTGCCTGACTCTACTGTGTTCTATCTGTCCCCTAACTGCATCACCCGAGTTTGTCTGGCATTCACTCTGCGGGGCACATGAGCCTCTCCAAGGCTGAGACCACACCTCCTTCTGTCGGTGCTAACACACCCGCCTGGGACCCGGAGTAACTGCAGGAGCGGCTTCCTACGGAGCTGACTGTAACAAGACACGCGAAACTAAATAGGACGTGACGCAGCTGCCCATCACTGAGCAGTTATGATGGCCCATGATAAGTGCTTCACTCGCGTCATTTCACGCAGCCACACAGCAAACCTGGCCGTAAGGTTATCCTACTGTCCCCCTTCCCCAGGGAAGGGGCTGAGGCAGAGAGAAGTCAAGTCTCAAGGACCCAGAGTAGCGATGGGAGTGTCACCGGTCCCCAGGCAGGGAGTCCAGCTCCGGGTTCTTGCTCTCAACCACCCTTCTTACCTTTGGCCGCAGAATAATAATAAGCAATGAAGTTTTTTCCGATGTGGTTGAAGCTGCGGAAGTACTTGAGGGTCATTGAGCTGGAGGAGGACGCATAGGTGCGGTAGAAGCCGGAGCAGGTCTTCCCCAGGGACTTCGCTGAGGATGGAGGACCATCCAGGATTTCAAAATATTCGTTGGTGCAGTCCAGGCTGGGGAGGGAAACAGTGGGGGGGGGGTCTCTCAGTGTCCCCCCCGGCACACCTTGGAGGTCTGCTCTGAGGCCGATCCTTCAGGTGGTTACTATAAAGAGGCTGGGGACGGATGAAAAGCTTATCAGTCACTCCAACGAAGGGTGGATTCCTCTTACCTCGATTTTCCTCCCCAAGAAGGAAGGGGATTTTAACTGGAATAGGAAAAAGGATACTGAAGCTCCAGGAGCACCCCTACTGAGGCCTGAGTCTGCAGGGTACCTCAAAGCCTAGGGTCAAGGGCAGGGCCAGGCAAACCAAGCTAATCGATCTTCTGGGCAGAAGAGGGCAGAGGCTGCTCCAATGGCCAGTATAGGGCATGGCTCCATGTTCCAAACAAACTGTCAACCAGCTTTTGACAGCCAGCTTGCCTAGAGGGAAGTTCAGTACCAGCCTGCCAGCTTGCTTTGTGGAAGCCATTCGATTTTAGCGGCTCTCGTTCGCTGTTGTGAAGTTTTGCTATAATCAGAAACCCATTTCCATGCTTCAGCTCATGAGCCCTCCGTTCCAAGTCATATTTTCATTAAGCAAGATTCAAGAGTAATAAGTAAGTTAAGCTGTTCCTGGGAGGTAATTTCCATAAGACATTCATCTATGAAGGACATCAACCTTGACTATGACATTAAAATCTAAGTTTTTCTGACTTCCTGAGTCTGGGGTTGCCTGGAATCTGCATCTTTGACCAGCAGGCTGAAATACATACACACTCTGTGTCTTAATCTTCACCTCAGTGTCTGTCACATACACACACACCTATGTGCACACACACATACATGTGAAACATGAATAAGAAGTCTATAGTCAAGTTAGCAGCATTGCACTAATGTCAAGTTCGTGCTTTTGATATGGTTCTACAGTTATACGAAGATGCCACCAACGGGGGAAATGGGTGAAGGGGACATGGAACTCTTGTTATTTTTGTAACTTCTTACCTCACTTTTTCTCTCTAAGAACTTTATAGCTATTTCTAGGCAAAACTCAAAGAGAGGAAGGACTCTTTCAGTTGTGAGACCCAATCAAGGAAACAGAGCTCGGAATGGTAAGGTACAGAGCATACTGCAGCCGGGCACCCACGACTTACTTGAGATACGGAAATGCCAGCAGTATGTGGTCAGACCCATTCGCCTTGATTTCCCAGACGCAGGTAATGTTGTCGTGCATTTCCTCCTGGGGGGGATTCCTGATGGCCCCAGATGAGTTAGTAATGACGCCGCCACACTGGGAGTCCCCTACGGGCAGGAAGATGGTTTAGAATTTCCACTTTTTCATTATTCAGTTTACTAATTTTGTCATTCACACATCTTTCCTTTTACTTTCTTTTTCCAAAATTCAGACACTTTCCGGACTAAAGTCTCACCTGCAGTGATCGTCCCTGCCATGACAGCCAATGGGTGACCTGTCACACATACAGAGGACACATGAATGGTCAGCAGGCACTGAGGCCCTCCCTCCTCTCTGCACATGAGACCCTGAGGGGCTTGTGACAGGCATGCTGTCTGGGCCCCTCTGAGGACTACGGAGTCAGCCTCGGGGTTGAGGCCAGAGCATGGAGCGGGGTTAATGTGCAGGGGAGAAGAAACATCAATTGCGAGCCCTCCCAGATGTTGGTGCATTAGTCTCTTGTTGTACACACAAACGAGACATTTTTAAATTGGGGGAGGGGTGTTAAGAAAATGAAAGATGCAAAATTCTGGCTCCTGTAGCCAAATCCAGTGACTCAGGGCCTGCAGCACAAGGCTTCACTGTAAGAATAGCAAGAGGCACCGATTCGCGGATCCCTTTGAGCTACTGCTCAGAGACAGCGAGTCAGGGCCTAAGGATGCTATGGATCCCCCTTCATGCCCCCAGCACCTGTCCAACCAGTGACACTTGGCCCGGAACTTATTGGAGATCCTCTCCCAGGGCCAATCCATTCCCACCTGCTAGAGGGGACCACCCAGAAGGGGATGTGATTGAAGCTTTACTGGACCTCGTCCACTCAGTTTCATTCATGACTCTCTCTCTGACCCAGAGCTGGCTAAAGGCAGGGCATCGTGGGGCTGGGGGTTGAGGAGGGAGAGACGGTGCTTGGCATGAAAAACTCTGGGTGTTGGCGTTGGGAGCCTGTGGGAAGACCAGCTGGGGGAGCCTTGCGGGGCCAGGTCTGGGCCAGGAGCAAGGCAGAGCCAAGGAGAGGGTGGGAACAGAACTGGGTCACCTTGACTTTGGCCAGGTCTGGCCCACCAGCCATCTGCCCCTGGGCAGGAAGTGCCCTTAACTGCCTCTCATATCTGAACCACCCCGTACCCACACCTCACTGCCATCCCCTCTCAGAACCGATGAACAGAAAGGGCTACGCGGAAGTCTGGAGTTCGGGCTCTGCTTCCAGAGTGGCGCAGGAGGCGAGGCGGGAAGTGGGCCTGGACTGGGAGGTGTCTAAGGCTCCCTCCATCTCCCCATCAGGCAGCTGGGGCTCCCCACCCCTCAGTCCCTCCACCAGCCGGAGGCTAAGAAACATCTCACTTTCAGCCGAACCTCCTCCCTGGAGACGTCACCGTCCCTACCTGGTGGCGGGGCCGCCCAGGGTGCAGCGTCTGTGGGCGTGAGAGATGGGACCGCTGCTGTGAGCGCTGCCTTGGGAGAGCCAACGCCGGGCTCTGCCCGCAGGGCGCGGGGCCTCACCTGAGCACACGGCGCCCGCATCCTCCCCGTGCCCGCAGTTGTGGGAGAGCCAGCCGGCGTGGGAGCACTCCTCCAGCTGCCGCTCGTCTCCCCGGCAGCGCACGTTGTCCAGGAGGATCTTTCCAGAACCTTCCCCAAAGTGGGCCTCAGCCGGGGCAGCCACGGCCCAGCCGCATCCCAGCTGCCTGCAGACGATGCTGGCTTCCGGCAGGTCCCAGAGGTCGTCGCACACGGTCCCCCAGGCCCCCTGGTAGAAGAGCTCCACGCGGCCTGCGCAGCTCCCTGGGCCGCCCACCAGCCTGACCGGGGCCCAGCCTCCTGGGAGGGGTGTGGAGGGGTCACAGGGTGAGATCGGTGCCCTCCGCCCGGGGGTGGCCGAACCAGCTCTCCCAGCCTAGCTTCCCTCGTGTCCGCGACTGCGCGGCTCACGCCCTTCCTGCTGCCCTGAGAGAGCCCTGGCCGCTCCCAGGCGCATCTGCTCCAAGAAGACGCTCGTGTCCTTCCAGCCCCAACCCTGTTGGCAGACGCTGCCTGTGGCCGATTGTTCACGCAGTGGTTTTAGCTGTGACATTGCAGCGCCTCCTCTCTACGGGTCACGCTTATTTTCCCACCCCTTGATTCTGGGCTGGTGGCCCGTGACTTGTTTTGACCAATAAAAGTGTAGCAGAAATAACAGTGCACCCGTGGAGAGCTGAGGCCCCAAGAGGTCTCCATGGAAACTCTGGGGTGATCATGTAAAAAAGCTTGAGCCCGCGGGCTGGGTGATAAAAGACACGTGACCTTGTCCCCTCTGTCATCTCCGATAACAGCTATGGAAAGGTAAGACCTCTGAGGGAGGCCATCCTGGGCCAGCCTCCTGGGCCAGCTGACCTGCCAGCTAACCACCGATGCATGAGGGGGCCTGCCCCGATCGGCCAAACCCAGCCAAGCCCACCTACCCCAGGTCTGCGGAACTGCCCAGCTGGCCCATCGACTCATGAGCAATTACAAGGGGTCCTTGCTCTAAGCCACTGTGTTTTGGGGTGGTTTTACACAGTGATAGATAATTCGTACATGTCTTCTTTATCCATACCCCCTTCTTAGATAACCTGTCATACCCAAAGCCAGGAGGGGGCATGGGGTCCATGCCATGTGCCCCAGGATTGAATCTGCCTGGGCACCCACAGCACCCTGCGCTCCCCCATCACAGGGTTCGCCACACTGCTGTAACACGCCCCTTCCGGTGGGTGTAGCCTACGTGGGGGTCTGTTTTGTTTATTGCTATATGTATCCCCAGTGACGCTCTCCAGGGTGGTGCAAAAGTAGGTTTACAGTTGTTCATGTGGACAACAATACAATAATTAATAAGTAAGAACACAAGAATAAACACTGTGTTTTGTGTGCTCATACCCATAAACCTACTTTTGCCAGTCCCTGTATATCCTTAGTGACATATTCATTCACTCATTCATTGTCAAGTGGACAAAATTAATCAGAAGACGTGATACAAAAAGAACCAGCCTTACCTGGAGGTGTAGAGGAAGGTGGGTGTTGAGCCACTGATATCACCGATGATGTGGGAAGTGAGTTCTCATAGGCTGTTGATGGGCACAAGGAAGAACTGTCATCAGGGTGCAGTCAGAACATTGGGAGAGGACACAAAGTTGCTTCAGTGGGCACCTGCCTCCTTGTAGGATTCAGTAGGAATATAATAATGACACTGCATTCTAGGCCAGTGACCTCACATCCCCATTTAGGACAGAACATGGCATGACTGCCTGTTGACAGACTGACCTGCATCACGTGACCACTAGCAAAAGCGAAGCTTGTGGGTAAGTAGCCCCAAGTGGCCTGCCCTGCGAGAGGCCATTGGTTGCCTTCACCTCTCTCTGCTGTCCCCAGGTGTGCTGTGATTCACCTCAACAAAGCAAGGGAAGTCGCACAGCGGTTTCTCGTGAGGGGTGCATGGGAGGGAGGGGGCAGGCAACTCTGAGATGCAGGAGGAAACTTTTGAGGGTGAGGAAACTGTTCCTTATCGTGGCTGTGATCACACAACCACCAAAATTCATCAAACTGCACCTTAAAATGGGTAAATTTTATGGTAAAGAAACCAAACCTTAATAAAAAATAAGGTGAGTTGATGGATGAATAGAGGGATGATAGATGGATGGATACATCATACATGCTAGGTAAAATTTCACTGTTCAATTCTTCAAACTTTGCTGTATGTTTGAATATTTTCATAATAAAATGAAGGGAAATATGTCCCTCAATTTCTACACCTCTGTTTTATGACAAAAACCTCTTGCTTTGCCCAGTGGCGCACTTAATTAATTCAGCTAACCCATGTGGCTGCTTATTCTCTTCTTGTTAGTGACAGAATGTCAACAGCATAGACTCTTAGGGGGCATGGAATCCTATGTGCTTGTTCTAATGTCATGGAGGCTGGGGCCAAGGTCATTCCATTAAAGAGAGACCAGCCAGGATCAGATTCCTACAGCACAGGGCTCTTTCCATCCCCCACACCACCTCCCTTTGGTGAGCATGTGACCAAAAACAGGAAATATTGGTATGTGAGTGCCTACCAAATACTAGCTACCTTTAAGCATTGTCAAGTTCAGGTTCTTATTCAATTCTCTGTATTATTTCTACCTTAATAAAGAGGACGCGAGATGAAATGGAATGCGGAGATGCTATACCTTGGCTGAGGTCACATAACTGAAGGTGATCATATGTTGTGTGTCCCTCCTGTTAAGGTACAAACCCCAAGAGAGTGGGGAGGAAGGGGTTTGGATCACTGCTGTAGCTCCAGTGCTTACTGGCGTGTGGTGAACACTCGGTCAGTATCCACTGCATGAATAGAGGGGTGACTGAAGCTGGGAATTAAGCTAGGATCTGACTCTGAACCTCATGATCTTTCTAAATTGTACTGGGTATATAGCAGAGGACGCCCAGTGTAACATGGGTCCTACCTGGAGGCAGAACAGCTGTGGAATCAGCACCTGTCAATGGGAACAGAGATAGTGCATGTTATCATGTTTTAGCTGGTGAATGTTTCCTGGGAGCATCCTACAGTTAGGGACGTGTGGGAAGCAGAAGGACAGTCACAGACCCTGCCCTTGAGGATCTTGGCATTTCCTGGGGATTGGAGACATGAGACCAGGCAGCAAATGGTGACCATCCCAGGAGAGCTTCAGAAGTCAGTGCTTCCCCGGGACCTTTAGGTGCCGAGGAGGGGTGGGGGCAGCCTGGTAAGAGCTTGTCATTCATAGACACATTATTCCAGGTGCCAGAAGGACAGAATCAGGAAAGACTTGGGCGGAGTCAACCAGAGGGACACACAGGTTAGGGAAGGTCACATGCAAGTTCATATGGTGCTCATGCACGCGTACATTAGACTAGCCAGAATAAGCTTCAATTTCAAGTCCCTTCAGTGAGACTTGACTGTGTCCCCACTTCCAAAGTATGGAACTTTCTTTAAGAAACTCCCAGAATTCCTCAGTTCTCCTAAGGAGACCACTTTATCCACATGTTTTTCCACTGCCTTGACAGAGATAGACATAGGAGATGTCAACATAGCTAATGAAATAGGAAACTAGACTATCCATAGGCAGGTCGCAGCTAACCAGACCTCTTGTCATGCAGAACTACATTAGTCTTAGAGCAACTTGGTCTCTTTGGCCCCATAAGTCTTTTTTTATGGTTTTATTATTAAAAGGAGACCGAGGGTAGAAACTAAGTTGTTTATGAGTTAATACCGGAGCCTCACAGAGCCACTAACTTAAGCGTTTCTCTCTTAATCTTTACAACAGCCTCGTGTGGTAGGAGACGGCTTCCCGTTCTATAGATGGAGAAACCAAGACTCAGAAAAGTGGAGAGAATCGCTCTAAATCCCGCAGCTTGAAAGTGAGTTTTGTCCCACTTTAACTCTGCCTGCAGCTCCCCTCCCTCTTAGAAAGATGCCTCTCCCCACAATGTCCGTCAGCCCTCCATTTCTCAGGAAGCCCTTCCCATACCTGCAGGTGGAGGTGTCCAGGCTTCAGGGGCTGTGGTCAGTGAAGGCTCTGGGAAGAAGCCATCGGCTAGGAGGGACAACAAAGCAAGGCCACTATCGTCAGTCATTAGGGAAAGGCAAATTAAAACCACACAGAAATATCACTACCTCATTATGGTAGAGAGACCATAATGGCTAATCAAAAACCAGAAAATTTGAAATGTGGGTAAAGACATAGAGCAACTGTAACTCTCATACTTTGCTGGTGGGAATGCAAAATGGTACCACCACTTTGGAAAGTAATTTAACCTGTATGTGAACGTTTTTAGCAGCTTGATTCATAATAGTCAAATTTGGAAATAAGCCAATGTCCATCAAGTGGTGAATGGGTAAAAAAGTTTTCGTACATCCACCCAGTGGAATACTATTCAAAGAAAAAAAGAATCATCATCTGATACATGAAACTACATGCGGCAGTCTCAAAAGATTTACACTAAGTAAAGAAGTTCAACACAAAGGCTGCATATTGTCTGATTACGTTATATAATATTCTGGAAAAGGTGAACCTATAGAGACAGAAATCAAATCAGTGGTTGCCACTCTCTGGGGGTCAGGAGAGGGAATTGACTATAAAGGGGCACAAAGAACTTTTTAAGATAATGGAAATGTTCTATGGCATGATGGTGGTGATGGTTACATAACTGTAAATATTTATCAAAATCCTTTGAACTACATGGTGATTATTTTTTTTACTGGAGATTAGTTATATCTCAATTAAGCCTGACTTTTTAAAAAAGGTAACTCTGAGTTATGTAAACAATGGATTAGAATGTTGAGAGCCTGTAGGCAGGGAAGCCAGTTAGGAGGAGCCTGTCGTCATCCAGGCAGGAAGAGGTGATGAGGATTTGGATCAGGATGATGGTTGGCAGGTGAAGAGAAGGCCATGAATGCAACCGCAGTCTCTTAGCTCTAAACAGAAAATTAATTCATCTACAGAGACCCGTCTGCTTGCAGAACACCAGATGTTTGCAGATATCTTAATAATTTACTTATTCTTGTTTGAATGTTTAGCTGCCTATATACTTAACCATAAAAACACACAAACTAAAAATAGCCAGGGAAGTGATTCACAAATACAAAGTTTCACTTACTGGATTGACTAGTTTTTGCTGATAATGGTGCCGGTGCTGGTAACAGTGATGCTGATAATGGTGGCATTGATGATGATGACAATGGTGATGATGATGATGACAATGATGACGGTGATAGAGTTAACGATGGTGATGATGACAGTGATGATGGTGATGACAATGGTGATGTTGATGATGACAGAGGTGATGGTGTTGATGACAATGGTGATGAAGTTAACAATGATAATGTAGATGAAGACAGTGGTCGTGGAGGTGATGATAATGGTGATAATGATGATGGTGACGATGATGATGATGATGATGAAAGTGGTGGTGGAGATGACAGTGGTGGTGGTAATGATGACAATAGTGATGAAGTTAACAATGGTAATGCTGATGATGATGACAGTGGTGGTGGTGATGATGATGATGACAATGGTGATGATGACAGTGGTGGTGGAGATGACAGTAGTAGTAGTGATGATGATAATGGTGATGATGATGACAACGGTGATTTAAATGATGATGACAATGGTGATGATGATGACAGTGGTGATGGTGATAGAGTTAACGATGGTGATGATGACAGTGGTGTTGTTGATGGCAGTGGTGATGGTGATGACAATGGTGATGTTGATGATGACAGAAGTGATGGTGATGATGACAATGGTGATGAAGTTAACAATGATAATGTAGATGAAGACAGTGGTCGTGGAGGTGATGATGATAATGGTGATAATGATGATAATGACAATGGTGATGATGAAAGTTGTGGTGGAGATGATGACAACTGTGATGAAGTTAACAATGGTAATGTTGATGATGATGACAGTGGTGGTGGTGGTGATGATGATAATGGTGATGATGATGACAATGGTGATGATGGTGACAATGGGGATGCAGTTGACAGTGGTGCTGCTGCTGATGACAGTGGTGATGATGACACTAATGATAACAACAGTGGTAATTTAGATAATGAGGGCAATGGTGATGTTGGTGATGATGACAGTGGTGATGATGATGATGAAGGCAGTGGTGATGATGATGATGACAATGGTGATTCAGATGATGATGACGATGATGATGAAGTTAACAATGGTGATGTTGATGATGAAGACAGTGGTGGTGGTGGTGATGATGATGATAATGGTGATGGTAATGATGATGACAATGGTGATGTTGATGATGGCAGTGGTGATGGTGATGATGACAATGGTGATGAAGTTAACAATGGTAATGTTGATGATGAAGACAGTAGTGGTGGTGGTGATGATGATAATGGTGATGATGATGACAATGTTGATGCAGTTGACAATGGTGATGATAATGATGACAGTGGTGATGATAATGACAATGATGATGACAGTGGTAATTTAGATAATGATGACAACGGTGATGAAGTGAACAATGGTGATGTTGGTGATGATGACAGTGGTGATGATGATGATGATGAAGGCAGTGGTGGTGATAATGATGACAATGGTGATTTAGATGATGATGACAATGGTGATGAGGTTAACAATGGTGATGTTGATGATGAAGACAGTGGTGGTGGTGGTGATGATGATGATGATGATGACCTTGGTGATGAAGTTAACAATGGTGATGATGATGACAGTGGTGATGATGATGATGAAGGCAGTGGTGGTGATGATGATGATGACAATGGTGATGAAGTTAACAATGGTGATGTTAATGATGAAGACGGTGGTGGTGGTGATGATGAAGACAGTGGTGATGATGATGAAAGTAGTGATGATGATAATGATGACAATGATGATGACAATGATACTGACAAGGGTGATGATGAAGATGACAATGCTGACAATGGTAATGATGGTGATGATGAAGAAGATGATGATAAGGATGAAGATAACAGTGATGAGGATGATGATAATTCTGCTTCTGCTTATTAGAATTAAAAAAAAAAAGATTTCTTTTTTAAGACAGCGGTTCTCAAAGTGTGACCCTCAGACCACAGTATAAACATCCTTGACTTGGAAATGCAAATTCTCGTACCCCACCCTCGGCCTACTGAATCAGAAACTCTGGGTGGGGTGCAGCAGTATATGTTTTTAATAAATCATCAGGGTAATTCTGATGAAAAGTAAAGTTAAAAAATAATTTCTTTAGGATAAAAAA
Organism: Furipterus horrens; assembly: GCF_987537825.1. Lineage (NCBI taxonomy): Eukaryota > Metazoa > Chordata > Mammalia > Chiroptera > Furipteridae > Furipterus > Furipterus horrens. The sequence goes on from NW_028327175.1 coordinate 198,424,589, forward strand.
GAAAAGACTGAAATAGCCCCATGGGTTTTCCTAGTGGTAAAGTTACTCTAAAATCACATAACTATAAATTTTCAACTAATGTTGTTTCGTTGACTATTTAAAAGAATCAGGCCTCACACACTCCAGACAGATAATTTTCTAATCTAATCACTCTGGAAAATGAATGGCAATTTTCCTCTCAAATTTGTGATGATTGATGGGCATAGTAATAGAAAACTATTGATATGCCCTAAAGCCGATGACAATTAATTGCAGCCCGTCAATGGCCCCAGAAGGGTCCTGTCTTGCCTGCACCTCCCTGGTAGTTTAGTTCTGACTTGGGAAGGCTCCTGCACCTGGGTGATTGTGTACTGCTAGCTAATTCCCAGACTCTCCTTTGCTGATGTTACTCTTCAGTGTTGAGAGCTCCTCCAAGCCACATCCTAAGCGGTACCTGACAACTACCCTTGGGCAGCTGCCCAGAAGAAGGGCCATTCAGGCCAGGATTAGCAGGTTTCCTGGAGCAAGAGAGCCTGAGCACAGGAGACCAAGGTCAACACCACAGATCTAAGTTTTGAGTTCCATATGTCATGGTGGGTTGACATATAGACTGGGAAAGCCTTTTAGGTTTCAAGTGAAATGGACCAATCAAACCAGCCTCTGTAAACTGCTGAACGTTTGATTTAACAGGGTCATTTTCACTCCATTCCTACCACACAGAATAAATACCAGCACACAGAACTAGAAATAAGTAGAATGGGACAAGAACTAGCCCAAATACGTCTTACACAGAGGGGCGGGGGCTGCCGCTGGAGACCCTGTGGGTGTGGAGAGAGGGAATCATCTGCCCTCCCAGGGAGAGGCCACTGGCTCGGTCCCCATTTTCTGAAATAGCCATTCAGTCCACGAGCACTAGAGTGCAGAAGGCCCCTCACCCGAGCAGATGGCTCCGGCGTCCTCTTCATGGCCACACGTGTGAGTGAACCACGTGTCATGTGCGCACAGGGCCAGGTGGCTCTCCTCTCCACTGCAGTGCACATTGTCCAGGAGAATCTTCCCGAAGCCAGGGCCAAAGTGGGCACCCAGGGGGGCAGACACCGCCCGGCCACACCCAAGCTGCCGGCACACCACGCGCGCCTCCTTCAGACCCCAGCCGTCCCCACACACTGACCCCCAGGTGCCCTGGTAGAAAACTTCCACCCGTCCGGAGCACCTTCCGGTACCGTTTACGAGCCTCATTGTGAGCCAGCCTTCTGTGAAAATAAAAACAAAGATACATATTTGAAACTTCCCTGTTGCAGGCATTCTATTTGCCTAGCTTACAGATTAGGGGGAAAACTTTTTTATTACTCCACATTTATAAGCACATTCTAGAAAAAAAAATGGCTTCATAATTCCACCACTGTGTAATGTGCCCTCTCTCGGTCACGCAACGAAGCCGATTAGACTGCAGACTGTGTATATCTCACGCACTGGTGAGCAAGGGCTTGGCGTCAGCGGGACAGATATGAAAAAGTCAGGAAACATTTCTGTCAGTGGGGAAAATGCATAACTTAAGTGGTTTATTAAAAAAATTCAACACGATAGCCATGAAAAGCAGTAAAATCTATCTCTATATATCGTTACATATATTAACATGGATGAATCTCAGAAACATAACATTGAGAAGGGGACAAGCAAAAAAGGAGAAAGGACTCATGGACGTTGACAATCGTGTGGTGACTGCTGGGGGACAGCGTCCAAGGGGGGAGAATAGTAATAGAAAAAATACCGAACAACTTTTTTTAATAAGATAAAAATAAAGAAAAAATAAAAGGGACTGAATGCTATACAGGGACTGGTATCACTTGTGTGAAGGAAAAACACAACATAACACATGTAGAGATCACATAATTCATTTTTAAAGATATACACAAAATTCAGCAGCGTGTTTGTGTCTGAGGAAGAAGGTGAGGACAAGAGAGTGGGAATGGGTAATCTGGGGAACTTCATATGCACCTATAATGTTTTCTTTCTTGAAAAGACTGGAAAATCAGTATAAGAAGATGTGAGCACCGGTCCTGTGTAGGTAAAGGGGACACGGCTATTTGATTTCTTACTCTCTGTATCGTCTGAACTTTAAAATGTTCCTATGAAACAGCAGGGAAGTGGGATGCCCGGGTGCCGGCCACATGGGAGGCCCAGCTACTAGGCCGGGTCCCACCGGCTGTGTCCTCTCACTGTGGTCCCCGTGCACCTCTGACTGTCAGCTCCCCAGGCTCCTGCCCTGGGGTTCACCAGCCCAATGACATGTCCCTGTGAGGAAGGCAGCTGACCTGATGGGTGAGGCCAAGCACCTTTAGCTCTGCGACTCGATGGTGGCGAGCCAACCACAGGGAGCACTAGAACAAGACGGAAACAGTGGTTAGCACTGAGACTGCCCTTCCTGAGACAGACAAGATGACATCAGAGGAGGACTCGGCGAGCAGCCGGCGAAGACCACCAGCTGTACCACAGCTGACCGACACACCTGGACTGGCCACATATTCCTAAAGAACAGTCGCTTTCCAATGAGGTTGGAGTCAAGTTCACGTGGCTGATAGAAAGCTCCTACATGTCATCCTGCTGCCCCCAAATGCCTTGCCCCCTTTTAACCTACATTGACTCCAGGTTCTCCATAAGGGCGCTCAGCAGTAGTAAAATAAGTCATTGAAGAAGTGGGTAAAAGTTTCAAAAATCTTTGTATTCGTAAGGCTGCTGATTGCCTTGGATAACCCCTCGGATGACACTACCTGGCCTAGAGACATGATCCATCTGCTTGTACCGCCCACCTGGACGGTAAAGCGTGAACCTACAGGGCCCGCAACGGAGGCACGGCTCTACCTGATAAGGTGGTTCGTGCGTTTTCATCATCCGCTGAGGCTGAAAAGTAAAAATGTTTGTTAGACGGATCGGCTTCACTAGTTTGCTCCCATGCGGAAGCTGATGCTTCTTCCTAAGGAGGGCGACTGGTACAAACAGGGGCTACTGGCGTTTTCTAGAGGGAAGCCCGTGTCTCTTGAGCAGAGGACTCACCCCCACTGTGCACTGTCTAGCAGGACTGTTCTTAGCCAAGACCAACGTTACCCCAAGAGGGGTCAAACAGCCTGTTGACACATGTACCACCTACTCATTTCTTATTGATTCAATCAGCTCTGATCGGGGGCCTGGAATACTGTGATCGGTGCTAGAGAATCAGGCACACGAAACCTTGTCCTCGCGGAGCTCAGAATCGGCACTGAAGCTGACACTGGTTATCACGTTGTCCCAAGGGCCCTGGGTAGTGAATTCTCCCTGGCTCCGAGCTTCAGCTCATCCTTCCTATGGGCTTAAAATGCTGGAAATGGTGACTACAACATATCATGTCCATCTTTTTGTTGTCTGAACTCATAGCGCACTGACCTACCTGGTGACTTGGGGGGGTGGCCCATGTCTTCTGGGACAGCAGAAGTTGAGAGCGCTGCTGGGAAAACAAGAACACAAGAGAAACGACCCCTGGTGTTTAGTCCTGCACGGAACGAGAAGGACTTTTTCTGTCTGCTTCAGACTCCAGAAGATCTCAGTTAGCTTCACTCAAACTCATTCAACAGAGAGAATTGTCAAGGAACCGGCAGCCTTGAAAACATTATGTGAGACCTAAGGGCCACATACTGTATGACTCCATTTATATGAAATATCCTGAGAGACAGAAAGAAAGCAGGTGCGTGATTGCCAGGTGTGGGGGTGTGGAATTGTGCCCTAATGGCCTTGAAGCTGAGCAGAGATGCTGTCGCGTCCCCTCAGCTCAGCAGTCATGACAGAACCCTTGGACACACTGCAAGGCTGAGAAGAAGCCCACGCTCACTCTGCCTGCGTGTGCACTGGGCTCTCATCAAGGCAGGTGGTAACTTTATTAACTCCCTGACTGACACTTCACAACTCCTTGAAATGTGCAGTTTTTGCCCTGGCTGGTGTGGCTCATTTGATTGGGTGTCATTCTGCAAACCGAAGGGTCGCTGGTTCAGTTCCTGGTCAGGGCACGCACCTGGGTTGTGGGGTCCATCCCAGTTGGGATACATGTGAGAGGGGTAACCAATTCATGTTTCTCTCCCTCTTTCTCGCCCTCCCTTCCCCTCTCTCTAAAATCAGTAAATAAACTAAAATAAAATTAAAAAAAAATAGCCATGATTATCCCCATTTTTCAGGTAAGGAAACTAGAGCACAAGGAGGTGAAGAAACCTGGTGAGGGAGGTAAGAGAACGTGGCTCCAAACCCAGTGGCCCGGCAGCTGGCTCTGAGCCCTGTCTTGTCAGTAAATGGAACATGCCACCCGGGTTTCAAAAGGATCCTCTGTCACTTGGACGTGAGACCTGAGAATTCAGTGTGCTTATCCTCTCTTGTATGCTAATATGTGCGCATGGACACAAACATGCCATCTGGGGTCCGCGGTGTGGCCTTCCTGTTGCCAAGCATTTATTTATTTATTCACTTAACTACCACTGCCTACCCCCCAAATAGCAGACGCGGTTGTTGACATTGTGTGTGTGTGTGTGTGTGTGTGTGGGCCACACGCGCGTGATAAGGGACAATGTCAAAGATGAGTAAGATATGGATTCTGCTCCACAAACTAACAATGTCACTGGAGAAACAAGTGAACACACACCCGACTGCACAGGGGAGGAGTAGGCACTGCCGGTGAGGACAGATAAAGAGCCACGGGAGTCCAGGAGCCACCAGCTCTGGGTGGGGTGGATGGGACCGGTGACTCAGGGCCGGCTCTGGTGGGCACCCTATCGGCGATGTGTGTGTGGGTTTGGGAGGAGTCAGTGCAGGAGTAAGAGAATAAATGCAGGTCTGGCTCAGAGATGAGCCCCTCGCTTTACCCTCGGCTTCCCTCGTCTTAGCTGGATCCTTGTAATTTCTCAACAGACCACATGCCTGGTGTCTTGTTAGTAGTTTGTAGGTTTTTAATATGGTTTAGAGAGTTAAAATAGTTCATAGATTAAGCTTTAGGGCTCTGATGTCAGAGTGTTTGTGTTATCAATCCATTGATCTTGGGGACAACATTTGACCTACTTGGGCATGAGTTTCCTGTTCAGGAAACGGGGATTATAGGCGTTCCCCCATCCGGCTGTGGGGAGGAGTAGATAAGAAACCCACATAAGGTAGTCAGCACAGTAATTGACATGGTGCAAGGCAATTATGTCCCATAGAAAGAAAGCACATGCCACATCTGTAAACTGAGATTTTTTGGTACCACATTTTAAAAAGTAAAAGGCAACAGGTGAAATTAAGTTGAATAATACGTCTTATTTGATCCAATATATCGAACACATTGTCATTTCAACACCTAATCAATAAAATAAATGTCCATGAGAGGATTTTACTTTCTTTTTATGGTACTAAGTCTTTGAAAGGCCCAGTGTGTACGTGACACACACGCCAGGTGTCAGATCTGCCGAGCCACCTTTCAAGGACTCGGCAGGCACACGGACAGTGCAGGTAGAGGGCTCACTAGACGCTGTCATCAGTATTGTCAGAGTATGAATTAAAGGGTGGTCTGATTGAAATGTCAGCAGTTACAGATGGTGGAGGAGCAGGGGCAGCATCAACCAACATGAGGCTGAAATGAGGTGACTGTCACCATGACCACTGCTCATCACGACCAAGGAGAGGTGTCCCCTGTTTGTGGGACTCACTGACCTAGGAAGATAATCTAGTCTTTCCAGTTGGACCCCTCACAGATGTTAGGCAAGACGCTCTAGTTTATTTCTTAAACTCAAAAACTACGAGGTGACCCTTAGAGTAACCTCTCACCCTAACACACGCACACACACACGAACCTCTTTTCCTCTTACTCTTTATATTTGCGAAAACGTGGCAAATGAGGAGTCCTGAGTTATGTTGTTCTTTGACAGCAAAACTGTCAACAATCGAATGCAAAGTGAGGCTGGATGACATGAAACCCAGACGTCTCGGGGACCTCCTGGCCCTCTCCTCTCCAATTATGCCCTCTCAGATGAAACATTAGGCTTACCTAGTGATGGGCAGAACCACTGACTGTTGCAACGGTGTGACTCAGGAGCTGTGATACACTTGGTCACAGTGGGAGGCGTGGGTGGGAAGGGGACCTACCTGGCGATGCTGAACGCGCCGCAGCTGTCGGGGGCAGGTGGGCTGAGATGGCCGCGGGCAGAACTGCAATGAAGAAACCCTCGTTATCGGTAAGTGCGCACAAGGATGGGAAGAGGGGTGGCCAGGCAGGGCTCCCTGTGAGTCCCCAGGGTGTAGTTTGGCCTCGGCTCTGAAGTGACCGCTACATAAGTGACAGAGATGCTAAATCACCTCTTGGCCACTGACCCTCGGTCCTGTGCAGCTCAGTCATCCCATCGTCTCCCCCAGACGCTATGTCCGCCGGCAGGTATTTGGTGTTTTGTGATAAGAATTATGTGTTTACAGTGCTAAGTGCTGGCTTGGTGGTCTGGGCCGTCAGGTCCCCTGGTGCTTTTATTACGTGTTCAGCTTATTTCATTGCTCAGTCGGTTTTATTGTGACATCTCTCTTTGTCGCAGCTATTGCTCCGGCCTGAAACCTCTCCATGAATCTGCAGTATCTCACGTTCCCACCTGTCCCCAGACCTGACTCCACGCCATATCGGACCACGGGAATCACTCGCATAAGGAACACTGGCAGAAGGAACGGCAGTGGGTAGACCACCTCTGCTTATCTCTGTATTGACTTGGGTCACCATATTTCCGTGGATGTCCTGGGTGATATGTCCATTTTGGTGCCAGTGAGCAGAAGCAACTACAGAATTGTATTTGGTAAATAAGTGCGGGAGGCAGGATACGCCCCCCCCCCCCCCCCCCCCCCCCCCCCCGCTGCCCAAGGTGCTCCCATCCTAATCCGTAGAACCTGTGAATAGGTCAGGTTACCTGGCTAAGGGGAATTAAGGCTGCAGATGGAATTAAGGTTGCTCATCAGCTGCCTTAAAATAGGGACATTATCCTGGATTATCCAGGTGGGCCCAGTGTAGTAACAGCATTCTTAAAAGTGGAAATGAGAGGCTGAAGAAGCAAGTCAGAGAGAAATTTGGACAAAGCCCGCTCTGTCGGCTTTGAAGATGGAGGCAGGAGGCCATGAGCCTAGGAGTGCAGGCGGCCTCTAGAAACTGGGAGAGGCAGGGAAACGGGCCTCCCTCTCCGGCCTCTGGAGCAAATGTGGCTCTGATGATGCCTTGATTTCAGTGAGACTCCTTTTGGACTTCTGATCTCTCGAACTGCGAATGTTGTTTAAAACCCTACGTTTGTGGCAATTTGTTACAAACGCGTAGGAAACTCAAACATAAGCAAATATGACAAGTGATCAAATGGTGTTTCCTCTGAAGGAAGTTGTCATATATTGTTTATAAAAGTTGAAAGGACCTGACCACTCAGAGCAGCTGGCCGAAATAACACTTAAAGGCAATTACAAAACCACTGTGGTCAGAATGGTTTTCAATGTTTATGCAAAACAATGACATTATTATCTTTTAATTTTTTAATTTAGAGATCTATTGGGGGGGTGGGAGGGCAATACCCTGAAAATCAGCTCCACACAAACTCAACTATAAGTCACCGAGGAAAAAAATAACTCACCAGCAACTCCTTATTTACTTCTTTCCTATATTTGGATGGGCCACTAGAAATACCCCAGGGCAAACAGCAGAAAAATGTTCTCTTACCTGATAATATGGTTGCGGAGTTTCCATCACCTATTGATACAAGAAAAACAAAAATGGTTTTTAGTTAATTAAATGGAATGACTTTTACCCTTCCTACTTACAGATTTACAACAAATCTTTAAGATGACAGGTCAAAACTATGCAATGCCAACTAGAGTGAACCCCAGGAGAAATGCTGCCCCTCGGCACAAGAAGGGCTCAGAAGTATTTGTTGACATGATTGTTTTGAAGAGCCCTAGAGGGTGTAGCTTTACCAGGGGACGCTAGCTCTTCCGAAAGCCACACGCCAAGAGCAAGAGTCAGTCACCCCGGGAGTGCAGCACCGCCCGCCTGTGCAGGGCCGGGGTTCCCAGCTGGGACCACGGCAGGTCCCCCCTGAGCTCCTCCCCAGCTCACGCCGCCCTCAGGACCCAGGGGCGCCCTACATTCCTCCTGGACAGAACACGTGCAACGCTCTCCCCCGAATGTGTCTCCGCCACGCCAACAAATAAAAAGTTCTGGTTTTAAACTAAAATGAGAACGTGCACCCCGGAAGGGCAAATTCAACATGAAAAGACTTTCTCCCTTGGGGCATCGGCAGCGACTCCCCGGCATTGTCTGCGGGCAGAGGGGCGAGACCTCGGTGGCTGCCGGGTGTGGAAGGATCCGTTCCCCGCGCCGGCACAGCGAGCCCGCAGAGGGGCGGGGACAGGTGGCACAGTTGAGGAAGACACACAAGTGATTTACCAAGATTTTTCCTTAGCGTGGTGGTAGGAATAGTGCTTTTAACAGCAATTCCGTTGGGAAAATAAAAGCGCCGGTACGAGAGGGTAACTGCAAACCTCATGACTGAGACGAAAATAAGACGGCGCTCGCGAAAGGACGTGGCCCAGCAGCGCTCTCAGTTTAGCGGCGGGATCATCTTACTGGCCCAGGAAACGTGCAAATGACAAATAATGATCGTTCAGACATGGCGAGCTGGTCTCTCCCACGGCTTGTCCCACGGCTCCCTTTATGATCTGCCTGTCACCTGCCCTGGCAGCCCGGAGAGTGACAAATGTCAGGACGATCAAACAAAAGCACGAACTTACCCACCAAGGCAGGCTTTAAATACTCGGTCTCCGCTAACATGGGGGGAAAGAAAAGATCACTTCAGAAAAGGGCCGTTTTTTCTCGAAATGCTTCAATTTGAAATACATTTTAAAACAAGAGTACAACTCCCAGAAATACAAATGTTGGCTCTCCTGCCTCAGTTCAGATGGCTAGTCGTGAACCATCAACCGTATAAATGTGTCTAATAACACGTGTTCCATGAAGCGGTGGCTCACCTCCAACCAGGAGGCAAACTCTCAGGACGCACACAGAACAGGCAGAACCCACTGGCGTTACAGAATAGACTGCTTTGATAGAATTCTAAATCCAAACCCCAACAAAATAAAGCCAAATCAAAGGGGGAAAGAGAGAAACAAAAAATAAACGTAAACAAATCAACACACACCCACACACACGCGTGACACCCACCCCACCCCCAATATCTGAGCTCTTTGAATTGACTTTAAAAAAGTATTAATTACATTAGTGTCATACAGATAGAGTCTTTCTGGTTGGATGCAACTGGAATTTTTAGCCAGTGACCCAGTTCATTGCTCTAGGCCCGCTAAATTTATCTCCATTATTTCCCATTGGCACACATAAATGTCTTTTATCACTGGTAGTATGCTGAATATTAGTTATGTGTTTGGTGGAAATTTATTTGTATATCAAGACCAGAGGTTCTCAATGAGGGTCCATTTACCACCACACCAACCCCCACCAGGCGACACTTGACAATGTCTGAAGACATTTTCGGTTGTAATTCAGGGAATGGAGTTTAGGGATCAGGCTAAACAGCCCACAGTGCGTGTTAGTGGTGCTGAGGTTGAGAAACCCTGGCTAAGAGGACCGTGGTAATTACTAATTGGTCAAAGATTTGTGATTAGCAATACGTGGCCTAGACTCACAATCAATAGGAAAAAAAAAATGTCAGTGCTATTTCAATTTATAAACGCCTCATTTCTTCACCTCTATTAGACTGCAGACTTTCAGTGGGAAAACCTTTACGACTCAGGTCCCCACAGTGTCCTTAAGAATAGTCGAGCACCCTCAGTGAGTGGCTAATGCTACTACTGCTGACTTTTGTTGTGTTTCTACCAGCCACTGCGAAATCTAGTCCTGCAATGGCCCCACCAGTATCTCCCACTATTGTTCTCTGTACCAAATCCATGTCGACATTGTGCGGCTAGCAAATTCCTGAGCTCAAGCTGAAGTTCTCAAACCACAGATGCCTCTTTACTTTCGGCTCACAAAGGTGGTCAGAGGTGGTCTACGGTGACACAGGTGAGCATCACCAATGAGACCGGTGGCGATGCCAGTGGGTAAGGTGTGCAGCCCCGGGAGGGAGAGGAGGCCGTTACCCGAGCAGACGACACCGGCGTCTTCTCCAGGACCGCAGTTATGGAGGGACCAGCCGGCGTGAGGACACTGTTCCAGAAAACTCTCCCCTCCTGTACAGTCCACATCATCCAGCAGAAAGCTGCCCTCGCCTCTGCCGAACTGGGCCCCCTCAGGGGCGGCGAGGGCAGGCCCACAGCTCAGCTGCCGGCACACCACGCTGGCATCATTCACGTCCCATTGGTCGTCACACACCCTGCCCCACTGGCCGTGGAAGAACACTTCCACGCGTCCGGAGCATCTGCTTGACCCGTTCACTAGTCGCAGCTGTGGCCAGCCTTTCAAAGATACAAAAATATTGCGTGTTAGGAGAAGGAACATATCCGGCGTCATGCCACTTGTTGAGCCATGGGACATGTGTTTCCTGCACACGTGCGGGGGACAGGAGCACCGTGTTCACAGAGCGCACCTGGCCTTTGCCGTCCCAGAGTTTGGGGTCTACTTTAAGGAAACCGGAGGAGGCCGTCCCGTTTACCCCAAACTAAGATGAGGTTTACAACTATGCGAAGTGCCAAGGAGCAAAGGGGGAAATGCTCACAATGGTTCCGGAGTGCGCGATGGGGGTGGGGTTCCCTGATACCCTTTCTAAGAAGTGATGATGGACCCGAATCTTGGAAGAAGTGCAGGAAGAGGTCAGGTAGACAGAGAGGGATGGGGTGCAGGGCAGGGCCTTCCTCAGCGCGTTGGAAAAAAGCAGAGGTTTGTGAGTGAGGAGGTAAGTTAGTCTAGTGAGAGAGGCGGTGGCACTGGGGACAGGGGACAAGGACAGACAGGGCTTCCTTCGGGCTGGGAACAAGCAGGAAAGGACGGGTGAAACAAGTTGGTCCCGAGTGTGTGTGTGCATGTGTATGAGAGTGTGTACATGTGTGGGTGTGTGCATGTATGTGCATGCGTGTAGCGGGGGGAGGTTGGCCTCTGGGTTGTCAATCTTTCAAGGCTGCATACGACGGTGTGAAACCTGCGGGAAGTCTGACCAGGGGTGAACGGGACAGCAGGACGCTCTGCGAACCCCCATCCCAACCATGGTGGCACCAGGGGTGGGACCCTGGGCCTGATGCTCCGGGCGGGGTCTGTGGGCGTCAGGGAAGGACAGGGGCTTGTGGTCAGAGCTTCGGCCCTGGAGGCAGAGCAGGTGCAGGACCACAGCTGAACGGATTATAACTTGATCACCATGTGGTTTTTAGACTCCTTTAACTACTGAACTTGGATTGTGTCGATCAGATAAATTCCATACCAGGGAACAATCGCATTTTCAGAAATGGCCCTTCCTTTTCCGGGGGTCAACAAGTCGCCCTTTGTCCTCACGTGTCCGCTGTGAATCGCATTAGTATTAACCGAGCCGCCACCGTCTGTGGGGCCCCAAATCCTTTCCGATAGCAGGGAGACTGGCACTGAACCGCAACTGCGTTCCTGGTGTTTGTCCCCGGAAGGGCTCACTGGCCCCATTGTCTCTGAGCCTCTTGTGCAATCAGCACGAGGCGCCTGTAGGCGCCCACGAGGCCGTATCGTATCACTAATCTGTGCGCTCCTGGAAGTTCAAGGACACTTCTACAAGCAGCTGAGTGAAGTACACATCTTGGGGAGGAGTGGGGGGAGGTGAGAGTGTACGTGTGGACGAGAGCACTGGAGATAAAGAAGGAACCAGACAGTCCTTGAGAAAGTGGCCCTGGTGAAAGCTGACTTGCCAGCCACGTCTACGAGACCTACTGTGCCGCTCAAATATCTTTAGATTTAAGCCACTCAGGGGAAACACCCGACCCCCAGAATCCTGTGGCATTTATTTTGAGAGGATCCGGTAAGCAGACTTCAGTGGTGTGACGTCTTGGTTGTTGTCTTTCAGTTATTTATTCCGGCTGTTGACAGAATGCCCTCCCTCTGCTGTGCCCCCAGCTGTGCCAGGACATGGGTCCCTAAGTGTAGCACCGTGTGCCCTCCGTGTGGCCAGTATTGGCAGTAAGTTTGCAAATTTCAAGGAAAGCAGGATATGACAGAGGAAGCAGAGAGCTGGATATTATTGTAACTGGATTATCAAAATGCCCCATTCAGTGTAATAATAACCCTCGTGGCGGCTGATTCTGCCACTGGGACCTGATTTCTTGGCGTGTTGGGAGGAGGGGCTGGGACCAGAAGTGAGGTTGGCCTTTGTCAGGGATCTACTGTCTGCTGCTTCCAACGCATTACTGACTAGTTATCAAGGCATGATCTTAGGAGAGCTGCTGGATTTTAGGGTGGCCTTTTTGCAGTTCCCAGAAATCTTAAACTCACTTGTCTCAAAGTGAGGGTCGTCCTTCCATCTCCCTTCCACATCTATACTGCGCCCTTCGCACATCTGATTCCAAACAGATGAAATCATAGTCCAGTTCTACTTCCCAAGAGGAGCCAGGTACTTCAGGTAAGGCCCTGGAGCAGAGCTCATTGAGGTTCATTCCGGATTGTTCCGGGGATCACTACTAACCAAGCCTATAACTGCATTCCCAAGCCCATACTTCGTTACCCTCAGCACCACCAAAGTCAGCATCAGCTTTGTCAAATTGGAACCAATATGATGAACTTGAATTTTGAATCATCTCAAAAATTTGAAAAGTGTAATGCTTCAGAAAGTTCCATCCATTTTCCACTTGGTATATAACTCTCCAGAGTACCTACCTCCATAGTATTGATATACTGGAAAAAAAGAACTCTTTTCCTGTTATGTATGACAAAAATATTAACTCTATTGCTTGAAATGTATTACTGAAATATTGAAAGAGGAAAATGCCTCAGTTCCCTGGGGATCGGCTACATCATGGTAAATATTATAATCTGAGTCTGATCACCTGTATTTTCCTCTCTTCTCAGTTTCAGATGCACAGTTTAGAATTTATAGCATCTATTTGGTAACAGTTAGCATTGATTTAGCATTTTTCTAAGCCTGAGGCGCTCTTCCAAGGAATCTACAAGCATCATATCATTAAATCTCCCCAACAATCCAGTGAATTATCTCCCTTATGTGGGAGGGAAAACAGCAACCTGGAGAGATTAAAGACTTGCCCAAATGCACATGGTGAGCCGATAAGGAGTTAGGAGGACTTGAATTACGCAGCCCTTTCCAGCCCTAAGGCCACAGTCCCAAACACATACATTATTGGACATACAGATGAAAAACCAGGCCCCGAATCCCAAAGGATCCAAGGGCTCACTTAAATCCTTCTCAACACCCCATTGTGTTTTAACAAATATGTTTGAGGAGCTGGCATAAACATATCTATGCAATTACTTGCGGGATTTAAAAAAAGAGTTTGAGTAGAAACTTTACAATCAAACATCATTGTGTGGAGCGGTGAGTTACATTTTTCTTTATAGTGAATAAATATTATATTGAAGCTATTTGTTGTTCAAGAGTATTTCCAAATTTCTATTTATTAGTATAAGTATGAAAGCTAAGTAACAAAGGACTTTAATATTTCTCCCTGAAGTTACAAAATAATGATAAAATGGTTGAATTTATGTGGATAGTTTAAATTAGTTTAATTCTAAATTAAATTAAAATTTCCTTAAGAAGACTAGAGGTGGAGTCCAGATTAAGATTAAGAATATCAAACTGATACTTTTTTTAAAAAGAAAGGTATAGATTTTCAGATTAGAAGGCTTCATGAATCCAGTCCAGATAATTTTATGTCATGTCTAATATTTCAGGCTAAGACAGCCTTTTATGGTACATGTTTCAGCTCCATTCAGTAACAGGAAAGAAGTCACGGCAGCAATCCAACGCCTCTACTGCTAAATATCAACATATGTGCCAGAGAACACGTTTAAGCCCTTAATTATCCCACAGCCAAGCATTCCTTCTACAACCAAGATTACTCTATTCAGCAAAGCTATCATTTGGAATGGAAGGGCAGATGAAGTGCTTCCCAGACAAGGTGAAGCTAAAGGAGTTCATCATCACCAAGCCATTATTATATGAAATGTTAAAGGAACTTACTTAAGAAAAAGAAGATCAACACTATGAACATTAAAATGATAACAGACTCACAACTATCAACAACTGAATCTAAAAAATAAAAGCAAAAACACACTAGGCAAACAACCAGAACAGGAATAGAGTCATAGATGTGGGGTCACTTGGAGGGTTATCAGCTGGGAGAGGGAAGGGGGAGAAATGGGGAAATGGTGCAGGGGCTAAGAAGCATAATTGGTTGGTACAAAATAGACAGGGGGGAGTTAAGAATAACATAGGAAAGGGTGAAGCCAAAGAACTTATATGCACGACCCATGGACATGAACTAAGGGGGGTGGGATTGCTGGAGGGAAGGGGGTACTGGGAGGAGGGGGGCAAAGACAAAAAATGGACAACTGTAACAGCATAATCAATAAAATATACTTTAAAAAAGAGCAATAAATTGGCTACTGCCTTGTGCACAAAAAATAAATCTCACAGAAAACATCTGATCCAACTTCCCTAAACGGATCAGGACGACGCATTCAGTGGCCACCACAGCAGCATCTCCATCCGTGGGGGGAAAAGCTCCATCTTTCGGGGTTTCATCTGAAGCTTCCGCACGGTGGGCTGCCGGACTGTGTGGACGTACCCTCACTGTGCCTTCCAAGCTTGGAACCTGGCATGGGGAAAATGGCCCCGGGGCACCTGCTGCTTACCTGCTTCTTGGGGAGCGGCCACAGGGAGGAGCAGCAGCCCGAGTAGGAGGGCTGGGCAGCCCATGTCGGGAAGGCTTCCGGCTGCTGGAGAAGCCTTGGTTTCAGCTTTATATCCCCTCCAGGCTCCCCTGGGGCGCGGGCCCTGTAACCTGGCACCCTTTCCAGGCTGGCATTGGCTGGCACTCAGAGCAGGGGGCAGGCTCGTCTGCTCCGGCACTTCGTGTGCATTTGCTGTGGGGGAAGCGGGGAGTCCACCCTCCAGAAGCATTCCATGGAAGAGCTGGAAGGTGCAATCAGAGGGCTGACGAAACGAAGTGTGTTCCGGCCCCTGGCTGGGCAGGTGGGACCCCGCGGCTCCAGGAGCCCTGGATTTCACCGAAGACATTGTTTCCTTTGGCATGTGGCGGCGCCCAGAGGAAGACGCTGCTGAAATCTCCTCCTCGTCCAGTGGCCATGCCTGCCTCTGCTCCTATCTTGAAGTTTTCCCTTATTCTTCCAAATATATCCTCGAATTCCCACAGCACCCCCTTGGTACCTCTCTTATATCCCTTAATACATTCTGCCTTAACTATAGCTCATAGTGTTTTTGTCGTGTTTCTCCTATTAGCTTGCAACCTCTTGGAGGGAAGGCCTTCTCTTGACTCCATTTCTGGTCCTACTTATAATATTGCTTACTTAGCATGATGCCTTGTACTTAACTATCTGTGGAACTGAACTTGGAAGTCCTCATTTATAACTGGTACTCTTCAAATTTGCTTCCCTGACAGATATTTTCTCTCTGCTTAGAAAATTGGCTTATACTAACAAAGTATCCCATGACTTTAAAGACTTCTCCTCTGCTCTGAGCCCGAGGATGTGACGGTATTCTGACAACGAGCACAGCTTCTAGAGCGTGTGTCTAGCTCTACGTGCCTGCGAATGAAACAGTAGAAAGGACAGGACGGTGTTAGAGACTCAGCGAGCCCTGGATTGTGAAAAGGCTTTGGAAGGAAATGTTTTTCCAACTGAATACTCCATCTACTCCACCTGTTCTTACTTATTAAGACCATTCTGCAAGTTGAGTGAATCCAATGTGTTGATCTCCATGTCCGACAAAAATGGCTTCTGGGCTTCTCTTGTGTGTAGGACACCTAAGGTCAGCCAGGCCCACATCTGTTCAGGATGGACAAATAGGATCATGGGTAGGAGCGCTGGCTGAGAGCTGTGACTTTTGTTCTGAGCTCTGGGGTCTTGTTTCCTCCGCTGTGATTTTGGGTAATGCGCTTAGCTTCACCAAGCCTTAGTTTCCTCATGTAAAAAGGTAAGATGATACTATCTGCCCTGCTCACTCTAGAGGGTAACTGGGAGGATTCAGTCAAATTAGGCACCTGTAAGAGATCTGCAGATTTCAGAAGCAAGATTATTCTTTCTCAATAGATGCCCTTGTAACAGAAGCTATGAGCTTTTCGAATGGTCTCAGTCCCATTGATCATAAATTCAGTCGAATTCAGCCAAGGCAGGAAAAAAGTAGGCATAAAGGGAGAGCGTTACACAGCCAAAAGGAACCAAAGCTGGTATAATATTTACAGGCCAACGGTGCATCTCTATTGCCTTTTCTATAACTCGGTCTCTCTTTGGAACCCCCATTCAGCTCTTGGGCAGATTATACAGTTTAGTTAAAATAAGTCTAAATAAGTAAAGTAATAGGTAACTCCTTATATTTTCCTAGTACTTCATTATCACCGAGAGTTTCACATTCACTGTTTCATTTTAATTCCTTCACTAGTTCTGTGAGTTAGCAGAGCAGTAAGTCAGACGTCCGTTTTATAGACGGGCAAACTAGACCTGGAAAGATGGACTCTCATGCCCGGCATCAGCGGATGGGAAAATGAAGCCATAGGGTGAGACCTCAGGCTGGCTGATCGGCAAGTTCTCTGTGTCTGTGTCCTTCAAAAGCCACAGGAGACAAGGAAGTCCTCTCTCTCTCTAGGTTGCATTACACATTTATTATCATTTCTGGGGTTAGCCTTAACTTCAGAGCTGTAACTGGGGTAGATACTCCTGTTGTACATGTGACGGTCATTGTCACACGGCCCCACCAATGCAGTGCTCACCACTCCCTTACAGGAAGTGAGGCCTGAGAAGCGATGGGAGCCCTGCCTCCCAGACCAACTCTACAAAGGGATTGCACTGTACCTAGTAATCTTTAAAAAAACAAAAAGTTAACCCTGCCTGGCTGCTGTGGCTCAGTGGATTGAGTGTCGGCCTGCGAACCAAGTGTCGCTGGTTTGATTCCCAGTCAGGGCACATTACTAGGTTGCATGTCAGGTCCCCAGTTGGGGGTGCGTGAGAGGCAACCACACAATGATAAAAAAAAATAAAAAATAAATAAATTAATTAAAAAAGTTGAATGTTTAATCCCCTAGTGATAAAAGGCTGTCTTCTTTACATTTAATTTATCTTATGAAAATAACGTAACGAAGGAACCATCAGATAACTGTATTTTGTCAGGCACAATAAAAACAAAAGGACAACCCAAATCATCAAGAAAACCTGAATTTCTGTCTTGCTTGCCTACATAGGACATGACAGTGGAGAGATAAGGCTGGCTGGTGGCCCCACCCCACTGGGGCAGCTCCTGGGAGACGAGACTCAGCAGGATGGAAGGCTACTCTCTGAGAGCCCAGGAACTGGGAGGGGCGGGCCGGCACCTCTTTCGGAAAACCATCCCCATGCTTTTATATAATTATATTTCCTTTCTCATGTAAACCACCAAACAGCTCATGTTAGGGACAGGAAAGGTGATCTTTCTTACTCGATATTTTAAGCTTCTGTGACTTGCGAGGACTTCACAACTGAATGGGTTGCGGACAGAGATGTTTCCGTGGAAAACTGGCCAAGCACAGCCCCCGAGCACCAAGCTAAAAGTCACTGTCACCGGTTCCTCTGAATCACCTAAGTAAATAGTGATCGCAGATGACAATTCTCAGGGTGCTCCCAACCCTAACCTTCAGCCAGAGACCAGCTGTCTACACTGTCCTCTCTCAGCATACAGAGGCGCTCAAGCCCTTAAAACAACCCAGTTTGTGGAAAAACCAGGACTTCATTCAGGCATGTGAAAACCCAGGGGAAGCAGTAAGGATGTTTCCAGAGAGAGAACACTCGCATTTCCGGGCAGGAAGAGATCATCGTGGGGTGCCAGGGAGGGGGGGTATGCCCTGCATTCTATGAAACGGAGGGAAGACTCCACCCCCATGATAATGGCGATACCGGGGAAAGTTTCCTGAAAAGCTGAAGGTTCTGACGCCTGCCAACAGGACTGCTGCTCGACAGCAGAGATCGATCACTGTGGTTGTGCCATTTTAAAAAGATTGTGGCTCTTTCTTACTGGTGGGTCATGAGCCCCCTGAGCACCCCCACAATCCTTTGCAACCCCATCCCTTTTGCTGAGCGCAGACCTCCCCAACATAAAATGTAAACACAGCGACAAGACATCGTAGCTCCGTGATGGCCCCGTGCTGGGGCATCCGCACTTCACGGAGCACTCAGCAGGGGACTAACGCGGCCAGTCGCATTTGTTTCGGGAGCAGATGTCCCCTAGAACTTTTACATCATTTTAAATATATGGGCGTGTTGAAGCAAGTTAAGGTACGTGTAGCCCATGGACTGGTGCCTACTGGTTATAAATGTTCAATCGCGTGGGAGTTGTTATTACTGCTAACCTTGGTGGCGGTCCTTGTTTCGGACCAAGCCTGCCATTGGCGGGGAGCGGCATCGGGCACTGTCAACCCCTGGCCTCTTTGTGATTTTCTGGGCGGGTTTCTGTGGTTTATACTCCATTTCACTCTCCTTATCAGCCCGGTTTGCATCGTTCCGGGTCGCCGCACCGTTTCCTGGGTAATCTAAGCTCAGATTATATTGAGATTGGTGGTTTTTTGTTTTGTTTCGCTTTGGCTAATTTTGCATAGTGTGACCTTGGACAAGTCATTGAAACCTGCCTTCAGTACAAGGGTTTCTTTGTCTGCAAACTGCCTTAAAAGGACCCCCTGAGAAGGAGCGGGAGGGGACCCGGTCCCTGGCAGCTTCTGCGGGTGCTCCCCACAGGTCCACACATGGGCCTTCCTGGAAGCAAAGGCCCTCTAGATGCAAAATCGCTTGTATTTGCAGCTTCTCCGTGTGTGCGTGCGTGCGTGCGTGTGCGTGCGTGTGCGTGCGTGTGTGTGTGTGTGTGTGTGTGTGCGTGTGTGTGTTGGGGGTGTGGGAGGACAAGGAGGATGTTCTCTCTTTTGAGCATCCTCTCTCTCTCCTTGTAATTTGATTCCAATACAGTCTTCCTGCCATTCCTTTGCCACCACACCTGTGCTTCCTTCTGTCTTTGACCTCACATCTGGGGTGACAGAGCGGAGACTTGAACCCAGGACAAACCCCTTCACTGAGAGGTGATAGACTTCTCCTCAAAACGAAGACGCCCGAGCTTCTTCTCTTCCTCCTCTTGTCTCATTTGCATGGGTCACTGTCGCTGTGACCTGGGCTCGGACTTATTTTAAGGGTCCTGAGTCGTTATCTGAGACAATGAGACATCACTGCTGGTGGGCTGAGCACCTCGTTTGAGGACGGAAATGGCTTGTTTTTCTTATCTGCACTTAAAGTAAATCACCTTTTCTTAAAGCTGTCTTTTGTCTTTGGGTTTGGCCTCTGAAACAGATAGTCTTTTATTCTCACCTCCTGGCATGCTATATCTTAATTAGGCATCAGGGAGGACTATGTACAGGTCTTAAGAATTAGAAGCGTGATTGATTCCGAAGCATAATGTATCAAGTCCTGGTGGAATAAAACAAAAATCTATATCCCAAGTGTTCCTGTGGCGACTCACTTTGGCTCGAACTGACCTCTATCTCTCCTGTCAAGTTCCATACCACTTTACAACATTAATGCTTTAAATGTCACTCACAAGTCCAGAATGTAAAAGACCGCTTGAAGTTGTAGGAATTCTCTGTGAAGTAGTTGCACCTGCGGCGCACCTGAAGCCAAGCTGTATTGACTCCGTCTTTCCCTTGGATCCTTCAGCTGCGAAGAGAGGGGGGGTCTGCTGCATGGGCAACAGCAGACCCTCCATATCACCCTGCCCAGGCTCTGTAGCTTCAGCTTCACTGGAGAGGACACTCCAGCGTCATCACAAGATGTCGATTCAACACGGGAGGAGACAGATACCGTGTCACTCCTGAGTCGGACTACACAGCCATTCTCGGCGGTGCAGATAGACTCTTAAGAAGCTACACCATCGTCTCTCGAGACGGACGGCTGCCGACGACGGAGTTGCAGAATCAGATCAACTGAAATAGCAGAACGACAGTCTCTTAATCTCTGCCAATGGCACGGTGTCCCCGGGAGCCGGGGAAGGCAGTGACGGTCGCTAACTTCTCCGCACGTGAGAACCTGAACAAGAACTCAAACGTGAGCTACTCCAAGTCTGCCCGGAAACAACAGCTGAGGAAAGTCAACGGCTGATTTTCCCCGTGCACTTCAAAAAAGCTTAAATTGCTTTAATTTGCCTAAAACCAATGTTCTGGAAACTATGACTGACCTTGTCAATATCTGGAAAGGAATTTGCTACAGTTCACAAAACAAAAGCCATTGGGACAAGTCCTGGAAGTTTGGAGACCAGCACCTCTACAGTATAGTTCTTGGCAAAAGTTCTTTTCTGCTCCCTTATCTTTTAGAATAGTGGACTATTCCCCCCAGTAATTGCTACATAAGGTCATAGTTCAGGTAAGTATATCATTCGTGGAGAAACTTGTTTTTAAAATAAACCATAAACACAAGCCTCCTAAAGGAGAGGAATATCACGGTAATGTTTTGGTGGCTTGTTTACATCTAACGTATGTTTCTTTCTTTATTTTTTCCCATGCTTAATCATCATACTAGCTGCCTAAGCCTAGGCGATATTACAGCCATGGTCTATAGTTACAGGTGTAGTTAGTTTTCAAATAGTCTTTTCTAAATTACGCCGCCTCCCAAGCAAAACTCATTTGCACACAGCGAAGTACAGCAAGAGGCCCCTCACCTGCAAGAGAGAGGCAAGAAAGACCCAAGTGTGAACGTGAGAGCCGTGGGGTGTTTAACAAACACACAGGGGGAGTCACCCAGGAGGAAAGCCTTCATAGGAACGTCCCAGAATCCTCCTGGGAGGACTGTGATCCCAACTTGGATCGTAAAAGTAGAAGGAAGAAAAGACCGACGATGCGAACACAGACCAAGAAAGACTTCATCTGAAATCACAACCTAAATAACGTCATCGAACACTGACAGAATCACAGTCATAATCACTGAAGAGGATACGGAGAATGGGGAGCGCTGCATTCCAGCCCGAGAGAGACGCAGAGGTGTCTGCGCTGAGAGGAGCGAAGGCTTGTCGGGCCCTCGTTATCTGACAGGCAAGAGCTGCCGGCCGGCCCTGCCTGTGCCTTAAGCCAAGAACAATTCCCAAATGTCTCTCGTTGTAGCAAAGAATCCACACTTCTCAAGTCCAAAGGCCAGGACTATGAGTGAGGACCATTTTTCACATTTAAAGTGAGCACACAACAGAGTATAGGGATATCGAATTACATTGTCAATACACCTGAAACCTGTATAATGTGACCGACCAACGTTACCGCAGTTTTTTAAATGACACTTTTTTAAGGTGATGTTGACAGATCACCATGTAAAGAAATTAAAATTTCAGAGTAATGACAGGTCAGCAAATTCTAAAATCGAGATGAAGCTGAGAAGCAGGGAGCAGCCTTAGAGGTCTTCCTTCACCTGGTCTCAACTCGCTCTAGGCGCCCCTGGACCTACCCAAATTCTGTCTCTGGGTTTTCTGGCATGAAGTTATGTCCTGGAAATAAGGAGTGGATCTTCCCCCCTCCGTAAGTCAGGCTGTGAACACGGAAGTTCAATCACAAAGTGCCTCCTGGGGGCAGAGCGCGGACCCAGGGACTCTCCCGGAGGGACAGGACGCAGAGCAGCTGCGTAACCGGAGCTGCTGTCTTCAGCAGGGGTGCTCTGGTGTTGCAGTCAGATGTCGGAGAGCTACTTAAGAAAGGCCACTGAGGAGATGCAAGAATCTGGGGTTCCAGGGTGAAGGCAACCTCCTTTGGGCCATGGCTGATTTTACCCCCTTCCTCCTGGTGGCAATTGCCATGCATGCCCTCGTTCCATTACAGAAGACAGAGGCCAACCCTCCCTGGCTTGCGCCTCAGCAGCCAAGCAGAGACGTCTCCCCAACACTGAGTCTCCCCGCACAGAAGACGCTTCAACCCGCTTCTCTGATCCCATCTCCTCTACTGCTTCCAGGCCCGGGGCCATTTGCAGAGTCTGTTCCATGCTAGAAATTCACAGAAAAGCCAGGGCGGTGGATAAACATGTACACATTTATTCTTTCTTCAAATTTGTGTATATCTTATCTCTGAAGATCCATAGTTTGGCCCCATGGGAAGTGTCTCTGAGCCCCTGGCTGTGAAGAGTCCGCCCAGTGTTGTCATAGTACGTGTTCCAGTGTGATTGATGTTGTGCACTGAGCTTCTAGGTGTCTGTCTCGCCCCGCTTCGTGAGATGTCCCGGAGGGGAGGGACCCGGTCTCGTCCATCTCAGTATCCTCCCCATCTAGCAGAGAGGTGGGCTCACAGCACACTTGAGTGAATGCGTGTATGATGCTAACAAAAGGGTTTTCTGTTAAAGAACCACACGTAAGGGGACGAAAATATCCCGGTCTAATCCTCATGTAACAAGGTTCTATACTAGCAGGTTTTGTTGGTAATGTCAGTACTTGCAAAACACGCCAAACAAATGTTTCATGGTTAATCCATCACCATAAAATGCTTCTGTAGGTAAGAGAAAGATGGGTGAAAAGCTGGTCCACACACCAGTCAAATGCTAATTTTGCCCCGTCACTACACCCCGACATGAAATGTGCCACGCGTGGCCTCTGTTCTCTGGTGGGCCCACCTTGCTCTGGGGACCCAGCTCTGCCACTAGCCCACACGGCCTTGAGCAGCTCCTTTCCAGCCCTTTCTCTTGATTTCTCCGCTGTTGGAATGAGCCCCGCAGTAAGCCCTTCATCTGGTGAGCTAGACGGCTCGCACCTCCCCGAGAGGGGCAGCTTCTTCCCTCCCACATTCTCTTTTCTGTTATTTACTTCTCAGATGGGGCATGTAGCAACCCATTTAGAGGACAAAGCTGAACCAAAGATGTCCCCGGGGCAAGGGGCCCAACAGGACTAGAACGGAGGCTGGCCCCAGCCTACTCCTATCATGCGAGGGACAGTAACCCCTCAACCCTACAGTCTTGGCTTGGCTCCAGGGGGAAGGGTCTTTTCTCCTGTTTTATTTGTATCCAGATTTCACAAGGACTGATAGGCCGAAAGGAGCATTCCAAACACAGGAAAACTGCCCGTCCCTTTGTCTCCTGCCTTCTCTGGTTGCAGTGGGACGAGTAGAACAGCAGTTGGGTTTGCCTGGCGCCGTCTCCCTGCCAGACTAATACAGGAGGTCGGTACGTAAACATAAGGGAAACCACAGGGCACACCCTCCCTCCATAATCCGACGGAGTCTCAGAACTACTCAGTCACTTCTGGGTCAGCCTACGGGGAGTTAAGCAGATCTGCCCGACTCGCCAGGGAAGCCATTAAGCCCGGTGAGCTCAGGCATTCGCCCAGCGACAAGCTCAGGCAGTATTTCCAGTTTCACGGGACGAGGGCAGGTGTCATAGGTGTGGACTTAGTGTGGTATCTTCAGCAGTGAAAGAGGGACAACAAAATACTCAACTCACCCCACAGCAGAAAGCCGAGGAGGAGAGGGTTATTTAAAGCTAGAAGGGGAAGAATCGTTTTAATATGAAGACATTTGAAGGCAAATTGGTAGAGATAGAAAGTAGACTATTAGACTGATGGTTGTCAGCAGATTAACTAAACAGGCATGAGGGATCTTTTGTGGGGGATGGAAATGTGCCACAATTGAACAGTGGAAATGCTGCACAACTTGGTAAATTTCCTAAAAATCATCGAACTGCATGTCTAAAACAGGTGAATTTTATGGTAATCTCGATACAGTTTTTTCTTTTTTAAATTAAACTGCTGAGCATGCCACCTCCTTCAAGGCGGTTTGTTTTGCCAGCCTCCTGCTCCCGGGGGGAAAGAGCCAGCTCTTCAGGGCGACCTCAGGCTCTTCCAATCTCTGCCTTCCCCTTCCCCAGGCCTCTCCACTTGCTCCCCTTCCCCCTGCAAACCCAAGCTGCTTTCCGTTCTCTGAACACACCGGGCTCTACTAGACTCTCCCCTCTGCTGTTTCCTGTGTGTGGAACGCCCATGCCTCTGGCCCAGCTGGCTTGTCCTTCAGGAGTTGGTGGAGATGTTGCTTGCTCTGCAGAGTGATCAGTCCAAGCCTAGGTCTTCCAACATCAGCAGGGGAGGGACTCTCCAAGTATAAGAGAGCTGGGCCTCATGCTTGGACCTCCTTGAAGTCCTCTCTTCTGGGAATCACCTTCCCCTTGGGGGTGACTCACTAACTGCTGTTGACCCTGGGGTCCTGGCCTCAGGGGCACTACCTGCTTTCCCTCCCCCTCCCTTTCTTCAGCCCAAATGTATCCTTACGGTCAAGACCAGACTGGAACCATCAAAGCTCAGGCACTGCTCAGGGCAGTCGCTGGGTTCTGAAAGACAAGCAGGTTGCCCAAAAGGAGAAGGGTGTTCAAGACAGGGGAGCAGTAGGAGCAGCCTAGAAGGCCATTTCAGGAACCATGGTTAGGGGCCCAGATGGAGCATGGGAAACTAAGACGGGAGAGGTGAGCACCTCCCAGAGACAGAGAGACTTGGGTTGACTGAGCCTTCATCCCAAAGAACTGAGTGGTTTTTACAGGCCCGTAAGGAGCAATGACATGGTCAGATCATCTTCCTGGCCACTCTGTCCCCGTGCACACCAACGTGACCCCAGGGGATCATTTGATGCCTGAACTCAGACCTCACAATACCTCCTAGGTGGGCCAGTTATGATGCAAGAAGAGTTGGTGACTGTCCCTTGAGTCCCCATGAAACTGTCTGAGAAAGATAACCCCAGGCACTGACCCCTTCCATCCTAGCCTGTTGCCAGAGTATGATCAGAGAATGGGAGAACGGCTGTCAGAAGAATGGAAAACAGAGGCCCAAAGATCCAAGGGCCCAAGAAAGGAAGACTGTGGAGGGGAAGTCAAGCAAGAACGGAATACCAGCCAGAACCCTGAACACGGGTGATTCTTCTCAGGATAAAGACTCCCAGTGCTGTCAAGGGGATCAATGTTCCGCTTCCCCTTTGGGGTGAGTGTAGCTACGCTTCCTGTCCATTCCTTTCTGTCCGTCTCAGACCAAGGCCGAGTCGGGGAGCCCGCCTGAGCCTGCAGAAACCTGTGGCCTTGGTCACACTAATGTAGAGTTACTCTTTGTAAGGCCTCCCATTCCCAAAGGGAGACCTAGGAAAACCCTTTCTGGAGCGCTAATGCACCTGTCTCTCTGCCTTCCAGGACATGGATCCAATTCTGCTCATCAGACCCACGCATGGCCCTCGGGAAATACTCCCCCTTGGAGAAAGAGATCCTAGTAAGTGTCCTGAGGATGATACGCAGGGAGGCCCTCCTGAAGGCAGGCCAGAGGTTCCAGCAGTAGAGACATCAGTCTCCCGAACAGGACTCCAGTTGGCTGAGCCCGCTAGTGACTTCCACGCTTGCAGAGCAAAACACTCTCTTATTTCAAAGTCCCAATTAGGACTATGACTACAAGAGATAACAAATGACAGAGGCATCATTTCTTGAGCCCTTACCTTGTGCTAGTTGCTCTCACAGATGATGTTTTCCAGAGGCTGTACCGTGGTCCTGCAGAGTCAATAAAACTCTTTCAAGTTCATAGTAGGTAAGAAGGAGAGTCAGGATTTGAACCTGGCTTGTCTGACCCCTGAGATTCGCCCTCTTGCCCACTACACAGGGGCTCAGACACACTCAGCAGCGATGGTAGAAGGGACCGCCAGCTCATTCTTCCTGTGAGTGGCCCCTACTCCTGTCCTGGGGACATTTTAACAACCCGCATCTCGTTTTCAGCGTCTAGGTGGGGTTCACACCATAGCATCCAGGAAGTTTCTGACTTATAAGCAAGAGGAGGAACGGAAAATGCTCAAGGAACTGCAGTGTCTGTCTTCGGACTACAAACAGGTGACGGACCACAGGAAACAGCATTCCTCAATGCGTTCCACCTGCAGGCCTGTAGACGTACTATGGACGGCCAAGGTGGTCGTGCCCCCGGAGGAGTTCAAAATGCCGCGACGGACGCGGCTTGACGTCAGCAGGCACATAGCACGCATGCAGTTCGCTCGGGCCCTGAGGAGCAATCTGCGGCTGCCCTCCATCGACAGGGTCGGGAACCCTCCCGTTCTGTCCAGGGGGCTCCCAGGCCCAGGAACCAGAGACAGCCACGGGCAAGACAAGACAGAGGGTGACAGGAACGACTGCGATGATGGCACGCAAGAGGAGAGAGGGAACAGAGCCGCAAAAAGACAAGAAATAAAAATGAATGTAATTTTCAAGGCGGAAGAACCCCCAAGATGTTTCACATACCGGCCCAGTGACCTGAAACCCTTCCTGCCCAGGAAGAGAGCGGAACGGTGCATCACCGGTTTAACGAACCGCAGTCTTTTTCACGTGTCTGAATTCCCGGGAGACCTAATGCTGATGAACCAGGAGCTCACCTCCCGAGGCGCCCACCCCAGTGACGTGATGAAGGCCAACCGCTTGGGAGGAGCCAGTGTCTGGGGAGAGTGCCTGCGGAAACCTGCATCTCGCCATTATTAAAGTTTTATTTATTCCCCACGGGGAACTGAGCACCACGGTCCTTATTTTTCTTGCAACGCTGCCTGCCTGGGTGCCATCCCTCCCTGTCTTCTTCTGGGACCTGACCTCCGGGTGTCCAGGTCTGCTAAGGCTTCCTGTTTTCAGGCCACTCCTGATTCTCGGCTCTCGCCTGCCTCTGCCTTCTAGGATGCGGGCTCCTCCTCTTCATCCACTCCCACGGGGCCCCTAAATTTAGCAGTTTAAAACAACAGTGACTAATTTAGCTTGTAATTCTGTGGCCCACCAATTGCGACTGGGCCCAGCTGGGAGGTTCTCCTGGTCTCAGCTGGGGTCCTCACGTGTCTACAGCCAACTGCCTTCGGGTGGGCGGGCCTCCTCCTGGGGGCTGGCGATGATTGGCTGGGTCAGTGGGCCAGGTTTCCTCCCTGCAGCAGGTTAGCCCAGGTGTGTTCACGGGGCCATTGCAGGATCGACGAGAGTGAGTGGAAATCTGCAAGGCTCCTTGAATCGAGACTCAGAACTCGCACACCACCACAGTGCCATGTTCTGTGGGCCAAAACAAAGCATTTCCTGCTTCGGGCAGAACCAAAACATGCCAAGGACAATAGAGGACACCTGATCCATTCTCAAGAAGGTTCTGGAAGCCACAGGGCAGAGCCCCCTCTCTTTGGTCATTTCTTTGGCCAGCCCACCCTATTTAGCTTAATTTGAAGGGACCCAGTGCTTAGATGAGCCATTACAAACAATGACCAAACTGACGTTTGCATTGAAAAAATTTCTTTATTCAGCTTGTCCTACAAATTGACAGGTTAAGATGTACGTACGGTACAGGCCTGAGAAGTGACTTTCTAAAGGTCAGAAGAGTAATTCTCTCTAGAGGAAGCTCCGCTCCTGAAGCGTTTGGCTCAGACGCAGGCTGGGTTTTCAGTGAGGCACCTGCTTGCCTGACATCCTGTCCCAGCACTGAGCCTGATTTTAGGGAAACCTGCCCCTGACTTTCTGCACCCCCCCTTCTCAACCCACCCCACCATGGGCCTGGGCCAGAGGAAACGGAGTCCGGGGCTGCTGGGTGCCAAGCTCAGATTCCACAGCCCACAGGGTCCAGGTCTGAGCCCTGTCCTGGGCAGTCATTCTCCTGAGGACCCATCGCAGAGCTCAGAGGCCAGCGTCAGGTGGCGTGCTGGCTCCTACCCAGTGTGAAGGCCACCCAGGCCAGGACCACAGCAGGAAGACCCCAGCGGAGGTGGCAGCACTGTAGCAGCTCCCCTGGGTGCTGGCTTGCTCCTCCATGTCAGACTCCAGCAGGTTGGGAAGGAGAGAATGTCAGGATCAGGGTGCGTCCAGCAGAGACAGAGGGGATGAGGGAGTGGGGTGGTCCCAGGGCAGGATGACATCATGAGAACGGGTTGTCTGGTGGGAGGAGAAAAAGGAATGAGAGAGAGAAGTGCCAAACAGGAAACTGAGGCCAGACACCAAAGGGCAGCTGAGTGTGGGTTGGGGAGAGTCACGGTGTCTCATCAGCTGTGGGAGTAGGAGTGGTTTCTGGGCAGGATGTTGGAGTGGGGCTTTGGGAAATCAATCCGGCTGGAGGCTCCCAATGGACGGGAGGGGAGAGAGTTGGGGCACTTGAAACCAACTGGGAAATGGGTACATGAGTCCCGGGCAAGGGGTGCCCAAGTCCCCAGCTACTGTGGTGCCCCTTGGGAGAGAAGGGAGAGGAGAGGAACAAGCAGGTTCCCTATTGTCCTGTTGCACTACCACCATGTCCACAGCTCCAACTCCTATTGGAGGGGGCATGCACTGTCCTCTCCTGCTGGTAAGCTTTTCAGGGATGAGGATTTTGATCTGTCTCTGCTTTTAGTTATTTGTCTCCTGGCACATAGTAGGCCTTCAATAGGTATGCACAGAATGAAAGAAGAAGTAAGGAAACAGCCTAGAATCACCCTGACATGGGGGACAGCCTGAATGTGGGACATGAGGAGGGACAGCTCTCAGAGATGCTCCATGGTGTGGAGCCTGTGACCCAGGGGGTGGTTTGTGACAACTGCTGCTACCCCACCAGGGCTCCTGTCACCAGAGCCACCACATCAGATGGCCTGGGCCTGGCCTGGCCCTGAAATCCTGGGAGTCTGTCTGCAAACACTCCCTCACCTCCACACACAACAAGACAGCACAGCAGGACACACGGTCCCCATTCCAGGAGAGGAAAAGGAAATGGCTCGGCCGGTGTCAGCCCCTGTGAGCAGTCAGAACAAGTCGGTCCTGCCTGCTCCCTGCGGCCTGCCCAGACCCTGGTTTCCTGTCCCTGGGACTACAGGGTGTGGTTATCACTGTCATGAGTAATAACGTTCTCCTGACTGTTGTTAATAGGGGTGACAATGATGATAGTAACAAAAGCCACGCAGGGTTTATCACGCTCAGTGACTGTACCAGGCAGAGGCCACGGCAGTTTAACTAACGTTATTTTATGTAACTCTCTCATCAGTCCCAAGAGCTAAGTGTGAACAGTTTTGTCTTAGAGAGGAGGAGCTCAGAAGCAGAGGTCAGAGGTGTCAGGTGTGTCTGCGTCCCAGGTCAGAACTCTCTTGACCAAATCCCACGTACGGGTCCCTCATAGACCAGGAGCCCTTGGAAGAAGGCGGGCGGCGGGTCTCGTTAACTGTGCGTCACGGGCACAGCACAGCAGGTGCCCAGTTCAAGGTGGAGCACAACACCGACAGGAACGCCCCAAGTCCCCGGGGTCGCGGGCCTGGGTCCCCTCGGGGGGTGAGGTGGGAGGGCAGCCACCTACCCGGGCTCGTCTTCTAGGCGTGCGGCGCCCGCAGCTGGATGGGTCCCAGGATGACATCCACCTTCTCCTGGTAGGAGCCCACGTCCCTCTTGGACCGCACCACGCAGCCTCTGCGGCAGCGGGACGTGGAGTCGTAGGCCCTGCACACCACCATCTTACACTGCAGGTACACCGAGGGGAAGCGGTGCAGGAAGTGGAAGGAGCTGAACTTGAAGCGGGCGATGCGGGGCGACGGGGGGTAGTAGGACTCGTAGGTCTCGTCCTTCACGCACCTGGAAGAGGAAAGAAGAGGAACCCGTTTGCGCTCACCAAGGCTCTCATCCCTCCTGGCTTGGGTGCACTGGGTGTGGAACTCAATCCTCGGGCCAGGCCTCCTGCCGCACTGCACCTGCCTGCCTTCCAAACCTGGGGTTCCGACTTTGTCACCCTGCAGGAAGACCCTGGGAGCTTGCGCGTGGCAGCAGCGTCTTAAAGCAGCAAGTCAGCCCAGGGCTCCCACCCCGACAAGCTGGTCCCCATATTGCTCAGTGACCATGCGCTCACTGGCCCCGGGTACCCAGGTGAGTCAGGGAGCAGCAGAACCCAGAGAGAGGACAGGAAGGAAGATGGCATTTCCTTCCCTCTGCTGGTTTCAGGGTCAGGCAAGGTGACACTTGGCTACTCTCTGGTGTCTTTGGTCCCCTCTCCTCTCCAGATTGTCTCCTAACACACCTCAACCTCCTCTGAGGCCCCAGGTGTTTGAAGCTCACGGTTATTCTAATGGGCCTCCAGGCAGGTGATTCAGTGGGTGGCCAGGTGTAGTCCATGCGTCCTTGTGCTCCAGGTCCGGCTGGGACACATGTACCCCCATAGGTGCTTACGCCCTCCCCATAAAACCGTCTTATCTTATACACACATATATGCCAGAACTTGACCGAAAAGGAGCCTTTAACAGAGAAGCACCAAATCACTCGCTCATTGGCATTACTCTCAATCGTTTGACATAAATGCAAATGTCATCTTGTTACTATTCGCTCAAAGAGAACCTGGGTAGGCCCCTTCCCCGTCCCCCCGTCCTTGCTGCCCGCAGGGCTGCCGTGAGCTGGACCGCTGTGTAGACTGTGAACAAGACAAGCCTCAACACCCATTTACCGAATCGACACACATGAGCATTGTGTCTGGAAAGAGATGCTGTTCTTAGTGTCTCGGGGAGGTGAGAGATTTGACCTCCGAGGCCTATTTCCCAGCAGACTGCCTTCCCCTGGCAGTACAACTTCTACGTGAGGCAACTCTTACTGAATGCCAAGGTCAGATTATAAGGCAAGAAGTGATGTGAACACCGATGAGCAAAGACGAAAAAGGAGTGATTAGAGTTGCACGTCGTCCCGGTGTCCTTGGGGCCCTCCCACCTCACCAGAGTCCTGTCACCCAAGGAAACGAGACCACAGTAACCGCCTGAGCACCACGGACCCAGCCTTGGCACCCCTGGTCTTGCCTCTGCATCTTTGAACTTGGTAGGAACCATGGACTCGGAGAATGGCCACACCCAGCTGATATAGGTCAACATTCAGCGCCATCAGGGTGACATCCATTGGGAACCACCTTCTGTGCATTTTGGGGCCCAAATCCCCACCTGCTCTTTCTCATTTAATCCTCCCAGCAGCCCACGATGTGGGGACCGCCATGTTCCTCCAGTGGGTGAAGAAACGGGCTCAGACAGGTGCACCTGCCCGCGCAGACAGCTGCAGCTGGTTACATGGCAGAGCTGGCATCTCAATCTCGGTCTGCTTCAAAACTAACGCTTCCCCACCACACCCACGTCCCTTTACCACTAACGTTTGCCCGGGGTCTGGTCACCTGGGGTCCAACCCCAGTTTGCAGCCAACCTGCTTGATGACCACGGGTGAGTCATTCAATTCCTCGGACACCCACCTCCCTATATGCAAACCAGATGGGACAACCTGACTGGTTAAGCTTGAGCTACTAGAACCGAAATCTGCGTTACTGGAGCCTTTGGGCTACTCGTGTTTGCGTGATCAGGCAGAGGTCCAAGTCTGCTCTGCGAGGACCTTCCTTACCCACTCCGGATGAGATAATAAGCCAACGATGTAAAGTCGTCGGGGTACGGAGATGCTACGCAGGTGTCCACGAACAAGGCCAAGGAGGCGTCGGAGTGAAGGATCTCAGCCTGAAGGTACAGACTCTGGTTCAAGTCCACGTAGTGTGGGCTGCTGGTCACAGGGTGCGAGAACGAAGGAGACGTATAGAAGGAGATGTTCACGTCGAAGTTGCCATACTGCACTTCCTTCACGCCCATGCTGTTGTTAGCAATATACATCGTCTCCACCCACGCGTTCTGGAGCATTCTGCAGCTGATGTGAATGTGGAGGTCCTTTTTCCTCCTGATGATGCCGCCGGACGCCGCGACGCTGAGCACGTTGGAATAGGTGATGGTGTCATTATCCACCTAGGAGAGGCAGGCAAGAGAGCAGAGTCAGGCTAACGTCTGCTGCTAAGGGAGTCTCGTGGCTGATTTCGGTTAGAAGGAGAGCGAAGAGACTCATCGAGACTTCAAGGACCTTCCCAGGACCAGAGACGGCCCGTGCCTCCTGCCAGGGCTGCCGTGACCCGGGGTGGGCATGCTGCCCATCTAGCAAGACCCGCCTTTCACAGATCCCCTCTTTTCTGCCATAGGACGGGGGACCACCGCATGGCCCAGGTGTCGGGGCCCCCTGGGAGCCGCTCCTCCTGGGGAGACGGGCGTGTCTCGGTGACCCCTCGCCCTGCTGTATGCCTAAGCTGGGTGTGGACTCCAGGGCTCGGGGCCTCTCTCTGGCTGGTTCTGTTTGGTTCTCTCTGTTGCTGGGGGAAACCAGGGGAGGCGGTCAGGTACTCGTGGGAGGCGCTGCCAGCATCGGTTTGCACTGTGCTGCAGCTTGGGGTCTGAAGGTGCTGGGGCTAGAAGCGACAAGACGGAGTTGTAGCTGCAGCGGGTGTCTGACCACGGGGGGCGGGTCTTCCCCAGAGCTCCGACGGACAGTTGGGTGGCAGGGTAAGGCGGAGCACTTCCTGTCGCACTCTGCTTTTTCACTTCCTGCACCACAGGGTTCTTCCCGACTTTCATCAAACAGCAAGTTCATAAGATTATCGGTCTCTCGCACCATGTGATGCGCCTACTATCTAGCGAGAGTGACTTTTCTGGGGATGAGAACCTTGTACCTAGTGCTCTGTGAGCGTCTCAAGCAAAGGATGCTTTCTCTTCCCAGGGCTTGGTATCCTGTCAATCAGAGCATCAATAACATCCATAAATAGCCATGAAAGGGACAGGGGATGGAAACCAAGCAGAAGCACTGTGGTGGAAAAGGATGGGTCCAACAGAAGCTGCCCTAATGCCCCCAATGGCCCAGAGGACACAGGGAACAAGGTCCCCTGGAAGTTCCATCGTCACGATCATCGGGCCCCAAGGGAGATGAGCACACGCAGGGCGTGGCCGGGAGGAGACCGGGGCACAGTCTGCCCTTCCCAAATGCTATGATGGTCAGACGCAAACTTCTAACCAGGTACGAGTTTCCATAGCCATGGTGCTTTGGCAAGAAAGGGCACAAAAATAACACCATCGTGGCCTGAATGCAAATCCTAGAATGTAAGGCCATCTGCTACTTTGTCAAAGAGGAAGGAGTAAGATATGTTTGCATTCTCTCACTTAATGAGGTGCCCGCCCCTCTCACCCACCCCAACTCCAGCCCCAACCTGTACCAGCTTCCGGCCCTGGAAGCTGCTGTTGTCGGGGCTGATGTGAGTGGCATCCTGCTGGGCACCCCCTGTGCGGGACGGTGCTGGGAAAACTGCCTGCTGCCCTCCCCTCCTCCTCCTTCCTTCTGTGTGGAAGAGGCCAGGAACAGATTACCACAATTATGTTCTAGCCATGTAGATGTCATCATGTCATCTGGGCCCCCGGAATTCCAGCACCACAGTGCACATCACATAAAAAAGCCTGCTCAGCAGGAGGTAGAGTGGGAAGGCCTGGGCTTACCTGCTGGATGGTGCCACAGCCTGAGTGGGGAATTGTGAAGGTCACGTGGCTTGATGTTATCCGGGGCTTACACTGGTAGACCCCGTTCCAGTTGGGAATGACAAGGTCATTGGCGGAATAGCCCAGGGATTGCAGGTAGCTCCGGCTCACGTTGGCTTGCATTTGATTCGACAGACAAAGCAGCTCTGGCGGCCAAGAGCAGACAATGAAGTCAGTTAGTGCTCCCAAGCCCCAGCAAGTCCCACTAGGAGCTCCTCCCATGCACAGGGGCAGGGATCCAGGTGGAGGCACTGACGGTCCCCATGAGGATATGCGCCGCCCTCCCCCGCCAAGGTCCCCTGGGGCTGCAGTCAGTCTCATTCTGAGGACAGTCCCGCGGGGACACAGGGGATTCCTCAGATAAAGAGAGGGGCGCAGGCTGAGACAGGAGTGAAATGTTTGTCTGTGGTACTGTTCTCTAGAAAGTAAAGTGACGCTCCAGTTGAATTGTGGGGTTGCAGTGAAATAAGGTCCTTTAGCCATGGAGCAGGTCAAAGCTTAAACTCTAGGCTGAAAACGAGCGCTTAGCCAGCACCTTCCCTGGCCAGCCCGTAAGTCAGTCCATTTAATGGCTCAGATCGTGGCAATGAGCCTCTGCTGGGGGTGACTGAGTGACCAGGGACTTTCAGAGGGCAGCCAAATGTGCCAGGTCTCAGGACATGGCCAGTGTCCCATGCCCTGGAATGGCCACAAGGCCTCAAGACAGGAGTCACTTCTGCCCTTGCCAGGGACGTCTCACTATACGCGGAAGGCATCATCTGGTACCTTCTACTCAGTCTCCACTGAGTGCAGTAAGGGCAGTACACAACCCGTCGGCCGGTTCTCGCCCTTGACCTCATTTCTGGGCAGCTGGAGTCCCCAGACCCACTGCCCTTGGTCCCTTCCAGCTGCAGATCGAGCCTCGGTGACCTGCCGATGCTGGCTGGTCCAAGTTCCTGTCCCACCACCACTGAACGGCTGAGGAGCAGAGGGCTCTCCGCGGTGCCCCCTGCCCTGACGAGCCTGGGGACATACTGGTGCTGTCGTTGGAGGGACTGGAGTAGTAGTCAGCCTGGAACCCCCTCCTGGTGACACTGCCATCGCTGACGAAGCGGATGGACATGAAGTTGGACGACGAGGTGAAGGAGTCCCGTTCTCCATGACACAGCCGGGCCATGAGACGGGAGCTGTGGTACGGGCCATCGAACACTTCGATATAGTCGTAGTTACAGTTCCCCTCGAGTCTGCAGGGACAGGGTACACGAGTTTGCCCGCACTTCTCACCAGGCCAGAAACCGACAGAATTAATAGTGGAAAATAATCGATTTTCTCAAATCAAGCAGAGATTACTCTTCTCATGGCCTCCCTACACGGGTCTTAGCCCTTCCTGCCTTTTGGGGTCACACGTATAACATTTATAGTCCCTCTCCCGACAGCCCTTTGCATCCTGGGAAGAAAGCCTCCCATCTGCCTTAGACTCTTCCTTCAATCAAAAAGAGCCTGGTTTCCACTAGAATAAAATAAATATCCATGAATTCATGGAGATAGAAATAAGCTGTTGAATAAGCTATTTATTCAATAGCTTATTAAGTGTTTGATAAGTCAAATAACCTCTCTGAAGGTCGGGTTCTTACAAAGGTGAACTGATCCTATTCATGCACAGAGCTTCCGTGAGGCTCAAATGAAATGACACGTGGAAAAGGTGCTACACAAAATGTCACAAATGCTGCTGGCCACTGTTATTCCAGTGCTGACTAAGGAACCAGTCCCAGTCAACCTGCCGCTGTAGGGTTTTATGAGCTTTAACTGGAGTCCCCGAAATCCAACATGAATTATAATAATAAGGTGATTAAAATCATATAGCGTCTACAAGACCCCACATAAATTTCCAAGGCAAAGACACACACACACCCCAAGGCCACTGCAGATCAGAACTCAAGAGAGAAAACTGTTTTTGCTCAGTGGTGGCTTTTAGGAAAGAAATTATGGTACCTTCTTTCCGGAACACTGAAAAACACCGGGACCCTGCATGTCCACCTCCCCTGGACCCATCCCTCATTAGTGTGCTTTCATGATGTCTTCTCTGCTTAAAATAATGATTTCCCCACTTCTGCCTAAGCCCTGAAACTTTCACCCACTGCTCCCAGTCAAAGGAGTGGAGAGAGAGCTTCAAAAAAGCCGGTGTGCTGGTTAATAGAGTCCTCTGCATTATTATTGCTCCTAACAGAATCTCTCCTCCGGGTAACGTTTTCCAAGTACCTGCATATATTTCTCTCCTGTGACATTGTCAATGACCAGTGATGGGGGAGGGGGGTATTTTATTCTCCGTTTTTGACAGAGGCTCAGGAAAGTTAAATGATTTCCTATGGTCACCCGGCAAGTTAGTGACCAAACTGAGACTTCCAGCCAAGGCTCTTGTCCTGGCCCCACTTTCCTGGGCTGTCTCCATGCTAGGTCAAAAATGGAACCCATAAGAAACAACGTCCACGGGGAGACATGTCTGCTGAAGTGCTAGGTACCATCTGTTCCCTTTTAAAATGCCTGTGAGGTCCCCTACGCGCCCCGCTCTGCGCCCACACACTTACTGCATGTCTCTGAAGACGACAGTCACGCGGTGATTGTTCTGGACCTCAATGTCCCACACACATCTGGCATTGTTCGGGTAGTTCCCGGGATAGAATGGGCTGGAAAACCATCCCGATGGCTGGGACAGGAAGCCTCCGCAGGAATAATTTGCTGCTGGGACAAAGCAGAGATGCTGGTGAGCCCCAGAGCACACAATGGCCAAGACAGAAACCCAGCGAGAGGTGGCCTGTCCACTCAGGGTCAGCGGGACACCCTTCCAGGATGGCTGCACTCAGGGAAGCCTTCTCCTCATCTTTCTCATCATCTCCCCCCAGGGCCAGGCCTCTGTCACGGAGGGAGAGGGAAAGAGCGTTCATCAGGGGGTTCAGAAGTTACTGACTGGGCTTGTGGCAATGTGGGCAGGAACTGTTGACAAAGAGAAAAGATCATGATGAGTTTCCCGGTGTCCCTGACACAGCGGTGGCGTGCTTTCTTGCTAAGTGTGCCCGCCCTGGGGTCACAGGGGGATTCTGGCTGGTGGGACGGAGTGAATCCCAACACAGCGGGCAGATGGGAGCCCACAGCCTTGGCCCCAGACCCCGCGGGAGCAAATGAGTCTGCTTGTCTCGTAATCCTCGGCCTCATCCAGAACTTCCCCTAACCCTGGATCAAGCGAGGCCCCGGCTCATGTGCCCTTTGCACCTGATCTTCCCCTTTGAAACACCTGTCCCGACGGTAGTTATACCATTAATCCTGAATTAAATATTGAATACTGTGTTCTCCCTGAGGGAAGAGGTCACGTTCTCTTTTTCATTATTCTGTAATTTCACAACCCTTCTCAATGACAATGGGACCACACACACAACATGTTAATTTTATAATTAACATTGTAATATTTAGTATTTTTAAAGTATTTTGAGATACCAGATACTTCAATGTTAACTTCAGTCCAGTAAATCTATATCTGTACTAAAAGGAAAAAATGAGGCACATCAAGATTTATTTATAGAAGTGTTCTTCATCGCAGAATCATTTATAATAATGAATAAATATAAATTATCACAATGCCCAGCAACTGGGGACTAGTTAAATGATTTGTGGGCCTAGCTGTGCAATGGGATATAACACAGGTATTTCAAATGATGGTGAGAAGAATTTCTTAAGAGCAAGAAAAAGCTACTGAACTGTATCCATGTCATCAGGTAAAATTTGCAGGTACAATCATGATTATTTGTGAAACTATCCATTTATTATCTCCCTTCTTTCTCCCAAAGCTTCGGCAACATTCCGAGAAATAAAAGCCTTTAATTCTATTCTTTGAAGAATCAATGAGCTCATTCACTTAAAAGAAGGAGAAGGAGCCCTCCTTGGCTAAAACAAAAGTGGGGTAGCCCGCGGCGGGGAGGTAAAGGTTCCGCGTGTGCAGGCGAGATGCTGGCTGGTGGCACCCAGAGCGCACAGGTGGGGAGCGGGCGCGGGGCGCAGGGCCCTGCCCGGGGTGGCTGAGTGTGCACTCGCGGGCCTCTCCACCACAGGCGGCCCAGCCTAGGCGTGAGGTGGAAAACCCTGAGACTTACCCGTAGTGGTCGCAGGTGATGACGGCCACCAACCTAGAAAGGGAATGAAGTGACTTTAGGGTTTTACTGGAAATGCTTACATGCCGTGGTCAGTCCTTTAATAGAAGTGAAATCCTTTTCCTTATGGCAGGAGTCCTCAGAGCCTTGACCATTCCAGTGTGCACTGAATGGCCAAGAACCACACAGTAGCGCTTCCCAACATAGTTGGCACCGAATATTTTCATTATCACACAAAGGACATTTTGGGGGTTGCGCTCTCAATGGGAAGGGATTCTGTACAGATGAGCGTGTGTAAGGGCATCACTTGGCCACGTTTCTAAAATGGTCGTGATTCTCCATGGGTCAACGGGGACAGGCTTCACCTCTGGAAGGACCAGACAGCCAAAACCCGTTCCACTTCCCCTCTCCTGGTGCGGCCAGCGGTCCGAGAGGCTCGCCAGGCTAAGTTCAGTGACAGCCATGGTCCCGGGGTCTCAGCTGCTCACTGTGACAAACCCCAGAGTCCTCAGAGAGAAATCACTCCCCAGAAGAAGCTCGTTCTTCTCCCCCTGCTGCTGGAAACATGAGTGGGTGGAGTCCCAGAGAGGAAGACGGGGCCGCAGGCACTCACCTGGGGTAGTCCGGCTGATCTGTGACGCTGTGACAGAGAGAAGGAGACGAGGTCAGTCTCAGGGGCCAGGGTGTGCGGGAACAAGCCCTCTCAGTCCTGAGACACAGGCATGATGCCTGCGGCCTGCCCCCTTCATGCACGGAGAAATGCTCCCGCAGGCTGTCCAGGACAGCTGAGTCGTACATGTAAACCTCACGGGTTGCTCTGCCCCAGACCAGTGGATGGCAGACACTTGGACAATAAACACTTGTCTGCTCCAGGGGTCCACCTAGGGAACATGCTGCAGCCCACCCATAAAACCAGGGCCACCAACAGCTGTGGGTGAGGCTGCCCTTCTCTCAGGGAAGTCCAGGGGGACAGCAGCCCTTGCAAAGGTGAGCAATCCTGAAGAAAACCACATAAAGAACAGAAGCCCAAAGTATTGGAAGCCCACCTGAGCAGACGACCCCTGCATCCTCATGATGTCCACAGTTGTGTGAGTTCCAGCCATTGTGGGGACAACTCCACAGGTAGGACTCGTGCCCGGAGCAACGCACGTCGTCCAGGACGATGGGGCCAGAACCCTGACCAAACTGGGCACTTCCTGGGGCCCACGTGGCCCAGCCACAGCCCAGCTGCCTGCACACCACGTTGGCATCGTTGGTGTCCCAGCTGTCGTCACACACGGTCCCCCAGGAGCCTCGGTAGAGGACCTCCACGCGGCCCTCACACCGGTCACTTCCGTTCACCAGCCTCAGGGCCAAACCCGACTCGGTCCCTAGAAAGGGACATGAAAACTCATTCTCTCCCGTGTCTCCTGAAGGAGGGGGTTCCGGCGTGGGCTGAGGCTCAGAAGTCTTCCTCGGACCAAGACCTGGGTCCAGGATCCTCTTCCCCAGCGTCAGGGCCTGACCAAAGCCTGGGCGTCACCCTCTCCCACCCGGGGCTGGGTTAGAGCCCTAGGTGTGCGCTCGGATGCACGTTCTCTGACTGGTCCCCACGAAGCCCAGGGATTCAATTGCTGAGCCTGGCCTTGGGGCGGAGGGCAAGGGGGAGAAGCCGGCAGTCTGCGTCAGCAGTGACCGCTGGGATCACCCTGGCACCTGCCACAGGACACCACCAGAGACAGCTTCCGAACCCCCCCACCGAGGGGCAGCCAGCCCTAGGCCCTGGTCTTTGGGGACTCCATCTTCTGTTGACTCACCCCACATAGGGGACCCCACCCCACTGATCCTTAGCCTTGTTCTGGAAGTTTCTTTTTAACTGAGCACCTACTCATGTCACTTTCAAACACAAAGCTTGCCCTGACATTCATTGTAGTATGACCCTCCTTCCTATTAAATAGGAAAACAAACTCAAACCACTGGCCACGAGGCTGAAGGAGGTCCTAGTGCCACATCATCCCCCTGTCCCCTGGGGAAGGGGAAGGTGGGCATGACACCCCGACTTGGCCATCAGAGCACATGGGACTGATTCGTGAGAAGGTAACTAGTGCCCAGCAAGCTGCTCACGGTCCTCCTAGACTTGGCAGCTGAGATGCCGGGACAAACAGACTCTTTCTCTTGGTGGGAGGTACACGTGGGGCTAGCAATACCCGCCACGCGCAGAAAGGAAGGTGATAGTGAGGACCATACACATAGGAAAGTAGAGATAAGAAAAGCACACGGGACGACCTTGGAACTTCTGGATCCAGCTATGCCTGAACCCAGGAGACCAGTAAATGCAAAGCTATGTGAGCCCTGGGTCCTCTTCTAGCTCTAGGGAGTTTGAGCTGCGTTCCTGCCACGTGCAAACCAGATGCCCTGACTAATGTATCCCATCATGCTGGGAGGCAGAGGGCTCCCTCCCCATTGGACGAGGAGATGAGCACGGAGCTGCTTTCACCCCAGATGCGTGCACTTCCCCCAGGCCCGTGGGCGCAGCGTTGAGTGCCGATGCTCCGGCTGGGCCCCAGGGATGCTCACCGTAGGAAGGAGTGGTGGACCACCAACCTGGAGAGAAGAGAGCAAAGCAGGCTTAGAGCAGGACACAGCACCGAGGCTGGGTCTAACAATCTGGGACTGCGGTCTAGGGCTGTGGGGGCGAGGGGAGCCTGTGGCTGGGGAGAAGGAGGCCTTTTCTGAGAGCTCGTCCGGAGCCAGACCACGCCCTTGAACGTGCCTCCCTCCGGCAATGCGGTGGCCCACGTGTGAGAGCAATGACAGTGCTCTCCGGACACAGTGCCCCTCGGGAAATCATCCTGGAGGCTCTGTAGGGCGTCTGTGCCATAAGAGACCTCCCAGTACACGACACGTTTGGCCCAGACAAAGCTTTCCAACAGCAATGGCACCAGGACTCAGCCTCCTCTGTCGCCAGAGGGGGGTACGCACTGCAGCCAGAATGCTCTTGTCTCCCTGAGCCTAACTGGCAGCTCAGGGTGTCATGGGCACAACTAGAACCACCTACGCGCTCTAGACTGATGGCAGAAGGGACCTCGACAGGCCCCTCCTAGAGCTCCCGGTGGGGGTTGCCGGGGTGAGCAGGGAGACAGCAGCCACAGGCAGGGGACTCACCTGGCCAGGCTGTGGACTGGGACTGAGCAGCTGCGAGGGAGAGAAGGACAGTCAGACACGGAGCACACGGTTGCCCAGCCCAGACCCCAGTGTGAGGATCCTCTGCTTGTACCCACTCAGCTGACACCTCCCAAACGTCCTCGCTCTACTCACTACCACTGTCTGTCCCAGCCTCTCTGTTCAGTGCCATCGGCTACCTCCCTCTGCCCAAGAACTGACTTCTCTGTACGTCAAAGCCAGTGCCTTGCCTGGGACAGGCCACCACGGCCTTGGCATTGACACCCAGGGAATTAGCAGAGATTGACCCTAAAGAATGTGTTGATGTGGACGCCAATTTATGCGCTTTGACATGTGATGATTGTGGACCTTTATCGAAACTTCTAGAATTTCCCAATGCATTCTGCCACTGTCCCCAGGCCCTGCCGGACGCATCAGCATTGCCCTCATGGCCAGCTGCCCTGTCACCCCTCAGCCTGCTCCCTACCACACCGTCTGTATTTCACAAGTGAGCCCTGTGCTTCCGGGTCCTTTCCTCTGGGTCAGATTCTGGGAGAGCCCAAAACACTGGGCTCAACACAGAACAGAGGTTCCTGCCAACCCCCCAAAACTGTCCTAAGAGCAACACCCCAGGTAACCTTCAAGGAGGAAGATGAGCTCCCATCACTGTGGTTCAGTGAAGAGGCTCCCTGCGTGCCCTCAGGAAGCCTGGTCCTGTGTGTGAACACAGTGTACGGTCACCTCCACACCAATTTTGGTCAATACCAGCAGGACGCTGGGGACATACCTCTTCTAACCAAGATGCTCCCTCAGCTACAGCAGGTGACAAAATACCTTGGGTGACAGCTGCCCTCCAGCAAAGCCCAGTGCCCCACAGGCATTCTGAGGATGGGAAGCAGCCCGGGGCTGGCAAGTGTGCTTGGTTTCTGTCACGCCTGAGGCCCACCTGAGCAGACGACGCCGGCGTCCTCCCTGTGGTTACAGTTGTGAGAGTTCCAGCCTCGGTGCGGGCAGCTCCACAGGTGCGACTCGTGCCCCGAGCAGTTCACGTCGTCCAGGACGATGGGCCCTGAGCCCTCACCGAACTGGGCACTTCCTGGGGCCCACGTGGCCCAGCCACAGCCCAGCTGCCTGCACACCACGTTGGCATCGTTGGTGTCCCAGCCGTCGTCACACACGGTCCCCCAGGAGCCTCGGTAGAGGACCTCCACGCGGCCCTCACACCGGTCACTTCCGTTCACCAGCCTCAGGGCCAAACCCGACTCGGTCCCTAGAAAGGGGCATGAAAACTCATTCTCTCCCGTGTCTCCTGAAGGAGGAGGTTCCGGCGTGGGCTGAGGCTCAGAAGTCTTCCTCGGACCAAGACCTGGGTCCGGGGTCCTCTTCCCCAGCGTCAGGGCCTGACCAAAGCCTGGGCATCACCCTCTCCCACCCCGGGCTGGGTTAGAGCCCTCGGTGTGCGCTCGGATGCACGTTCTCTGACTGGTCCCCACGATGCCCAGGGATTCAATTGCTGAGCCTGGCCTTGGGGCGGAGGGCAAGGGGGAGAAGCCGGCAGTCTGCGTCAGCAGTGACCGCTGGGATCACCCTGGCACCTGCCACAGGACACCACCAGAGACGGCTTCCCAACGCCCCCACCGAGGGGCAGCCAGCCCTGGGCCCTGGTCTTTGGGGACTCCATCTTCTGTTGGCTCACCCCACATGGGGGACCCCACCCCACTGGGCCTTAGCCTTGTTCTGGAAGTTTCTTTTTAACTGAGCACCTACTCATGTCACTTTCAAACACAAAGCTTGCCCTGACATTCATTGTAGTATGACCCTCCTTCCTATTAAATAGGAGACCAAACCCAAACCACTGGCCACGAGGCTGAAGGAGGTCCTAGTGCCACATCTTCCCCCTGTCCCCTGGGGAAGGGGAAGGTGGGCATGACACCCCGACTTGGCCATCAGAGCACATGGGACTGATTCGTGAGAAGGTAACTAGTGCCCAGCAAGCTGCTCACGATCCTCCTAGACCTGGCAGCTGAGATGCCGGGACAAACAGACTCTTTCTCTTGGTGGGAGGTACACGTGGGGCTAGCAATACCCGCCACGCGCAGAAAGGAAGGTGATAGTGAGGACCATACACATAGGAAAGTAGAGATAAGAAAAGCACACGGGACGACCTTGGAACTTCTGGATCCAGCTGTACCTGAACCCAGGTGACCACTAAACGCAAAGTTATGTGAGCCCTGGATCCTCTTCTAGCTCCAGGGAGTTTGAGCTGCGTTCCTGCCACGTGCAAACCAGATGCCCTGACTAATGTATCCCATCATGCTGGGAGGCAGAGGGCCCCTCCCCATTGGACGAGGAGATGAGCGCGGAGCTGCTTTCACCCCAGATGCGTGCACTTCCCCCAGGCCCGTGGGCGCAGCGTTGAGTGCCGATGCTCCGGCTGGGCCCCAGGGATGCTCACCGTAGGAAGGAGTGGTGGACCACCAACCTGGAGAGAAGAGAGCAAAGCAGGCTTAGAGCAGGACACAGCATCGAGGCTGGGTCTAACGATCTGGGACTGGGGTCAGGGGGCTTTGGGGGCGAGGGGAGCCATGGCTGGAGAGAAGGAGGCCTTCTCTGAGAGCTTGTCTGGAGCCAGACCACGCCCTTGAACGTGCCTCCCACCGGCAATGTGGTGGCGCACGTGTGAGAGCAATGACAGTGCTCTCCGGACACAGTGCCCCTCGGGAAGAGCATCCTGGAGGCTCTGCAGGGCGTCTGTGCCATGAGAGACCTCCCAGTACACGTCACGTTTGGCCCAGACAAAGCTTTCCAGCAGCAATGGCGCCAGGACTGAGCCTCCTCTGTCGCCAGAGGTGGGTACGCACTGCAGCCAGAATGCTCTTATCTCCCTGAGCCTAACTGGCAGCTCAGGGTGTCATGGGCACAACTAGAAGCATCTACATGCTCTGGACTAACGGCGGAAGGGACTGGTAGGCAGGGACCTCGACAGGCCCCTCCTAGAGCTCCTGGTGGGGTTGCCGGGTGAGCAGGGAGACAGCAGTCAGAGGCAGGGGACTCACCTGGCCAGGCTGTGGACTGGGACTGAGCAGCTGCGAGGGAGAGAAGGTCAGATTAGACACGTGGCTCAGTAGATTGCCCCATTAGCAGCTAAGGAGGAAGAAACCAAGCAGATGAAATGTTCAAGGGTGTATGTCCCTTGCCACGGGGGATGGTGCATTTGCCCTCTGACCCTGGCAGGATTGCTCGTGGTCATAACCCAGGAAGACCCTGTGCTATTATTTCCAGAATCAGGTGATTTGCTCTATTTCTAGACAGAG
Organism: Furipterus horrens; assembly: GCF_987537825.1. Taxonomy (NCBI): domain Eukaryota; kingdom Metazoa; phylum Chordata; class Mammalia; order Chiroptera; family Furipteridae; genus Furipterus; species Furipterus horrens. The sequence goes on from NW_028327175.1 coordinate 198,468,636, forward strand.
TGATTGAGTGGACACAAGGAAATTGTCCACCCTGCATTGTGCAGCAGCTCACTGAGGTGGCAAGGCTGAGGAAGAAGGCTCAGGACAAGCCCTGTGGGTGATGTTTCTGGTTGAAGGCTAGGCAAGTAACTACAAGGGGTTGCCTGGCAGGCCTTGCAGGGGCTGCTGCCCTCGGCAGAGCTCACTTAGTGTACAGACTGAACCCACATTCTCTGCAGAAAGTCAAAGTCAAGGACTTGTGACCCCCAAGTCTAGACCAGCCATGGGAGGACTGCTGCAATCCTAGCCCACCAACCCCACTCCCAAGGTTCCTCCAAACCCTCCCTCTTGCCGCTGCCTTGACTTCTCTGGTGGGGAGGAGAGGGTGGTCTCACTTTCAGTTTGTTTCCAAATTCACTTTTCAACTCCCAGCACCATGACAAGGACCGATACTGAACTGGGCAGACACTAAGGAAGCTTCAAGGAATCAAGAGAAGCACCAAGACCTCGCCAGTAAACGCGACTTAAAGACGAGTTGCAGTGAGAAGTCCACCCCGTGACAGCGACACGAAACACGGCTGAGGCCCACCTGAGCAGATGACGCCGGCGTCCTCCCCGTGGTTACAGTTGTGAGAGTTCCAGCCGTTGTGGGGACAACTCCACAGGTAGGACTCGTACCCTCCACAGCGCACGTCGTCCAGGACGATGGGCCCTGAGCCCTGGCCAAACCGGGCATTTGTGGGGGCTGACGTGGCCCAGCCACAGCCCAGCTGCCTGCACACCACGTTGGCATCATTGATGTCCCAGCTGTCATCACACACGGTCCCCCAGGAGCCTCGGTAGAGGACCTCCACCCGGCCCTGACACCGGTCACCTCCGTTCACCAGCCTCAGGGCCAAACCCGATTCGGTCCCGAACCCTAGAGATGACACAAGAACACCCGGTCCGTGACTGTGCTGTGCCGCCAGGTCTCAGCCCTGCTTCAGACTCAGGGGACATCCCCTTGGCAAAAAACAGCCAGCTTTGGACACGTCTAGAGAGTCATCTTCATCACAGGAAAGATGCAGAGACAGCCTATTGCTCCAGGTCAAGGATGCTCCAGTCTAAAAAGCCCCCATGACGGCCCCAAATGGGGTCAGCCAGACTGCCAAACTGACCCCCGGGGTCACCCTCGCAGGTCTCCATAGCTACAAGGCATTCCCTGTTGGGCAAGTGTTCCTCCTTGTGGTCCTTGGTGACCTCGGGCACAGCCCCAGGATATGATGCCAGGTCTGCCTGACAGGTGGGGGACAGGCATTTCACCCCCTTTTTGTGGGACAAAAGTTAGAGACCTGAGCCAGCAGAGAGGTCTCAGCAGGACAGGCCAGGCTCCAGCGCTTACACTCAGCGACGGAAGGAAGCTCTGCTGAGATCCTGCCCAGAATCCAAAGAGAAACAGGCCCCCACGTATTATATCACACCCAGAACCTGGTCTCAGACACTATTTCGTTTCTATCCCCACCACAGGGACAAGGACATGAACGGCACATCTGACACCTCTTCCAGTCCCATCTATCATCGCCTTCAACCAGGGGCAGAAAGAGACCCCTTGGGGGGCTCATAGGAACATTTACCGTGGTCTGTTGTTGCTTCAGGCCAAACTGTGGTCCACCAAGTGTCTGGAAGTGACATCAAAGAGGGAGGCCATAGTTAGGCATCACTGACAGAAGTCCTTTAAAAATGTGTGGGGACATCATGACATTTACACATGTGCTTCAGGTCACCTCCCCCCTGTGTGAGCACAAGCCCCTTTTCAGCAACTGGAGGCCACCTCTCTGACCACGGCAGCAGCCCTCACAGACAGCACCCACGTATTGGGTGAGAACCCAAATGGGTGAATGATTTGTGGAGCCTTGGAAATCCCACGCATCCTCCCAAAGCTCTGCTGGGAATCTCAGAGATGGAAGTGACAGAGCACGAGCACCTGGGTGGGTTCACAGAGAGTGGGTTCCCCAAGAGTGAGAAGGAGAGCCCTGGTGTGCAGAAAGTAAGAAATATCTGAGAAAGGCCGCTGGAAGCTCCCATGGCCAGGCTGTGGCTGGGGACAGAGCAGCCGTGAGGGAGAGAAGGAAAGTCAGACAGGAGCACACAGGTGCCCAACCCAGACCCAAGTTAGATGACCCTTGGTGGGCAAGACCCTGCTGTGCATCACAGGGATCCCTGTAAATCTCTAAGCCTCGTGTGCTCTCCTTAAGTGAAAAGCCTCTGCCATCTGCTATCCCATCGTCGTGTGCTCACTGGTAGTTATGAGAGGTGACCAGACTCCAAAGCTGGGCAGAAAGAGTCAGGGCCATGTCGATGAAATCTGGAGCTCAACAAATGTCCTTGGAGCCAGAGGACCATAATCACATGTGAATCTATCATCCCCTGGGCACTGTCTCTGCTACTATGAGATACAGAGCTGACCGCGCCAAATCTGAGGATGTGAAGCTGTGAGGGTAGGAGGGAAACCTGGGTCCGAGGTCCCATAACAAACCCTAGTGGTTAGGAATGTCCCCCCCACCCCCATCCCCAAATTCATCATTCTGGATCTAGTATGTCCTAACTTCATGGAACTGGGGGCCATCTCTCTGATCATTTTAGCCTCATTGAGGACAGCCCCCATTACTGGGTTAGAACGGAGATGGAGGGTGAAGAGCTGGGGTCTAGGAAATCCCACATATACTGAAAAAACACTGTTGGGGATCTCAGTGACGGGGAGCAAAATGCAGGAGACCAGGAGCATGTTCAACAGTGGTTCTCCCAGAGCGAGAGGGTGCACCTGGGAGGCCCCACCACAGAGACGGGGGAGAGGATGGCACGTCTGGTGCCTCATCTGACCCTGTTCTGTCCCCGACTGAATTCAGAGGCGGGGACAGAGCACCTGGGAGGGGACAAGAAATATTTACCTGTCTCCGTTGTCCGCGGTGCATCTGTGGACGTGGTCGGCCATGTACCTGGAAGTCACAACCGATAGAAAGGCCACAGTTAGGCATCACTGAAAGACATCTTTAGAAACTCTTTTTGACAGGCAGCATGAGAATCCCACATGCACCTCAGCTACCTGCTTCCTATGTGAAATGAGCCTCACGCTCAGAGAGGTCTCGGGGTCCGTGGTCCTGTGCAGATCAGACGGACCCCTCTACATCTCTGAGCCTGCGGTGTTCCCTCTAAACTACAACACCTCTGACACCTGACATCCGTGAGTCTAAGACTCACTAACAGCACTGAGAGGGTGACCAGACCCGAAGCTTGGGTAGAAAGAGTCAGGGACCTGTCGATGAAACCGGGAGCCCATCACATATCCTTCTACCCACAGGGCCATCATCACATGTCACTCTACCATCCCCTGGGCACATCTCTGCCACACAGTCATGCTGAGGTGACCGTGCTGAATCTCAGGGTGTAGAATATATGAGGGTTATAGACAGGATGGAAGTCTGATGTTCTATCAAGAGAAACCCAGGGGTTATGAATGTCTGTTATCCTGCAAATTGTATTGGCCTGGATATGATAGATTCAACGTTCATGCAACTGGAGGCCACGTCTCTGAACATGGCAGCTACCCTGAGAGTCAGCGCCCACGTATTGGGTGAGAACCAAACTGGATGAATAATACGTGGAGGCTTGGAAATCCCACGCACTTTATCAAACACTGTTGGGAATCTCAGTGATGGAGGGCAAAGTGCATGTGTGGCCTGATAGGTTCACAGAGACGGGGTTCACCAAAAGTGGGGAGGAGACAGCTGGTGTGCAGAAAGGTAATATCTGAGAAAGGCCGCTCGCAACTCACCTGGCCAGGCTGTGGACTGGGACTGAGCAGCTGCGAGGGAGAGAAGGACAGTCAGACACGGAGCACACGGGTGCCCAGCCCAGACCCCAGTGTGAGGACCCTCAGCTTGTTCCCACTCAGCTGACACCTCTCACACGTCCTCGCTCTAGTCACTACCACAGTCTGTCCCAGCCTCTCTGTTCAGTGCCATCGGCTGCCTCCCTCTGCCCAAGAACTGACTTCTCTACGCCAAAGCCAGTGCCTTGCCTGGGACAGGCCACCACGGCCTTGGCATTGACACCCAGGGAATTAGCACAGATTGACCCTAATGAATGTTATGATGTGGACGCCAATTTATGCGCTTTGACTTGTGATGATTGTGGACCTTTATAGAAACTTCTAGAGTTTCCCAATGCATTCTGCCACTGTCCCCAAGGCCCTGCTGGACGCATCAGCATTCCCCTCATAGCCAGCTGCCCTGTCACACCTCAGACTGCTCCCTACCACACCGTCTGTATTTCCCAAGTGAGCCCTGTGCTCCCGGGTCCTTTCCTCTGGGTCAGATTCTGGGAGAGCCCCATATATTGGGCTCAACACAGAACAGAGGTTCCTGCCAACCCCCAACCCCGACAATCAACTCCACCTAAGAGCAGCGCCCCAGGGAACTTCCAAGCCCAAGGTGAGCTCATGTTACTGCGGCAAAATGGAAAAGCAAAACTCTCTGCTCTGCCCTCGGGAAGCCTGGTCCTCAACAGGAACATGTGCTGCTGTCACCCCCAATGGACCTGTGGGCATTACCCAGAGAACCCTGGGGTCTTACACTGACCCAGCTGCTTTGTTATAACCAAAGCAGGTGACATAACACCTTGGGGGCCAAGGGCCCTGGAATAAACTCCAGGAGCAGGGAAAAACTATGAGACCCGGGCAGGCACCCTCAAGTGGAAATTTTGTTAGTTCTGAGCAATGTCACCCGTGACAGGGAGACCAAACATGTCTGCCGCCCACCTGAGCAGATGACTCCAGCATCCTCCCCATGGTTACAGTTGTGTGAGTTCCAGCCGTTGTGGGGACAACTCCACAGGTAGGACTCGTACCCTCCACAGCGCACGTCGTCCAGGACGATGGGCCCTGAGCCCTGGCCGAACCGGGCATTTGTGGGGGCTGACGTGGCCCAGCCACAGCCCAGCTGCCTGCACACCACGTTGGCATCATTGATGTCCCAGCTGTCGTCACACACGGTCCCCCAGGAGCCTCGGTAGAGGACCTCCACCCGGCCCTGACACCGGTCACCTCCGTTCACCAGTCTCAGGGCCAAACCCGATTCGGTCCCGAACCCTAGAGATGACACAAGAACACCCGGTCCGTGACTGTGCTGAGCCGCCAGGTCTCAGCCCTGCTTCAGACTCAGGGGACATCCCCTTGGCAAACAGCCAGCTTTGGACACGTCTAGAGAGCACCTTCCTCTCAGGAAAGGAGCAGACAGCCTTTCCCACCAGGTCGAGGATGCTCCGATGTAGGGGAGCACCCATGACCTCCCCCAAGGGGGTGAGCAGGACTGCTACCCTGACCGTCACGGGGCCACCCTGGGGAGAACCCCATAGTTCCCAGGGTAGCTTCCTGATTGGGCATTTGTTCCTCCTCCATGGTCCTGGGTGACCTCAGGGACAGCCCCAGGATATGATGTCATGTCTGCCTGACAGGTGGGGGACAGGCACTTCACCCCCTGTCTGTGGGACAAGAACCTGAGGCCTGAGCCAGCAGTGGGGTCCCAGTGGGACAGGCCAGACTCAGCACTTACACTCAGCGATGGAGGAGGCCTGCTCAGCCGCTGCCTGGGGTCCCATCCCTTAGAGACAGGTAACCACGCATCTATGTGACACCTACAACCTTCTCAGAGACTATTTCTTTGCAGGCCCCACCGCAGGAACAAGGAGATGAACGGCACATCTGACACCTCTTCCAGTCCTGTCTATCATCACCTTCAACCAGGAGCAGAAAGAGACCCCTTGGGCAGGTGACAGGAACATTTACCGTGGTCTGTTGTTGTTGCTTCAGGCCAAACTGTGGTCCACCAAGTGTCTGGAAGTGACATCAAAGAGGGAGGCCATAGTTAGGCATCACTGACAGAAGTCCTTTAAAAATGTGTGGGGGCATCATGACAATTCCACATGTACTTCGGGCCACCTGCCCCCTGCGTGAGCACAAGCCCCTGTTCAGCAACTGGAGGCCACCTCTCTGACCACGGCAGCAGCCCTCACAGACAGCACCCACATATTGGGTGAGAACCCAAATGGGTGACTGATACGTGGAGACTTCGAAATCCCACACATCCTTCCAAAGCTCTGCTGGGAACCTCAAAGATGGAAGGTACAGAGCATGAGCACCTGGCGGGTTCACAGAGAGTGGGTTCCCCAAGAGTGAGAAGGAGACCCCTGGTGTGCAGAAAGTTAGAAATATCTGAGAAAGGCCGCTGGAAGCTCCCATGGCCAGGCTGTGGGCGGGGACAGAGCAGCCGTGAGGGAGAGAAGGAAAGTCAGACAGGAGCACACAGGTGCCCAACCCAGACCCAAGTTTGATGACCCTTGGTGGGCAAGACCCTGCTGTGCATCAGAGGGAATCTCTAAGCCTCGTGTACTCTCCTTAAGTGAAAAGCCTCTGCCATCTGCTATCCCATCGTCGTGTGCTCACTGGTAGTTATGAGAGGTGACCAGACTCCAAAGCTGCACAGAAAGAGTCAGGGCCATGTCGATGAAATCTGGAGCTCAACAAATGTCCTTGTACCCAGAGGACCATAATCACATGTGAATCTATCATCCCCTGGGCACTGTCTCTGCCACTATGCGATATAGAAGTGGCCACGCGGAATCTGAGGATGTGAAGCTGTGAGGGTAGGAGGGAAACCAGGGTCCGAGGTCCCATAACAAACCCTAGTGGTTAGGAATGTCCCCCCCACCCCCATCCCCAAATTCATCATTCTGGATCTAGTATGTCCTAACTTCATGGAACTGGGGGCCAACCCTCTGATCATTTCAGCCTCATTGAGGACAGCCACCATTGCTGGGTTAGAACGGAGATGGAGTGTGAAGAGCTGGGGTCTAGGAAATCCCACGTACACTGAAAAAACACTGTTGGGGGTCTCAGTGATGGGGAGCAAAATGCAGGAGACCAGGAGCATGTTCAACAGCGGTTCTCCTAGAGCGAGAGGGTGCACCTGGGAGGCCCCACCCCAGAAACGGGGGCGAGGATGGCACGCCTGGTGCCTCATCTGACCCTGTTCTGTCCCCGACTGAATTCAGAGGCGGGGAGAGAGCACCTGGGAGGGGACAAGAAATATTTACCTGTCTCCGTTGTCCGCGGTGCATCTGTGGACATGGTCGGCCATGTGCCTGGAAGTCACACCGATAGAAAGGCCACAGTTAGGCATCAGCGAAAGACATCTTTAGAAACTCTTTCTCACAGGCAGCATGAGAATCCCACATGCACCTCTGGCTACCTGCTTCCTATGTGAAACAAGCCTCATGCACCGAGAGGTCTCGGGGTCCGTGGTCCTGTGCAGATCAGACGGACCCCTCTACATCTCTGAGCCTGCGGTGTTCCCTCTAAACTACAACACCTCTGACACCTGACATCCGTGAGTCTAAGACTCACTAACAGCACTGAGAGGTGACCAGACCCAAAGCTTGGGTAGAAAGAGTCAGGGACCTGTCGATGAAACCGGGAGCCCATCACGTATCCTTCTACCCACAGGGCCATCATCACATGTCACTCTACCATCCCCTGGACACATCTCTCCCACACAGTTATGCTGAGGTGACCGTGCTGAAGCTCAGGGTTTCAAGGTACGAGGGTTATGGACAAGATGGAAGTCTGATGTCCTATCAACAGAAACCCAGGGGTTTTGAATGTCTGTTATCCCGCAAATTGCATCGGTCTGGATATGATAGCTTCAACGTTCATGTAACTGGAGGCCACGTGTCTGAACGCTCGTAACTACCCTGAGAGTCAGCTCCCACGTATTGGGTGAGAACCCAAATGGATGAATAATACGCAGAGGCTTGGAAATCCCACGCACTTTACCAAACACTGTTGGGAATCTCAGTGATGGAGGGCAAAGTGCATGTGTGGCCTGATAGGTTCACAGAGACAGGGTTCACCAAAAGTGGGGAGGAGACAGCTGGTGTGCAGAAAGGTAGTATCTGAGAAGGCCACTGGCAACTCACCTGGCCAGGCTGTGGACTGGGACTGAGCAGCTGCGAGGGAGAGAAGGACAGTCAGACACAGAGCACACGGGTGCCCAGCCCAGACCCCAGTGTGAGGACCCTCAGCTTGTTCCCACTCAGCTGACACCTCTCACACGTCCTCGCTCTAGTCACTACCACTGTCTGTCCCAGCCTCTCTGTTCAGTGCCATCGGCTGCCTCCCTCTGCCCAAGAACTGACTTCTCTGTACGCCAAAGCCAGTGTCTTGCCTGGGACAGGCCACCATGGCCTTGGCATTGACACCCAGGGAATTAGCACAGATTGACGCTAAAGAACAGGCTGATGTGGACGCCAATTTCTCCACCTTGACATGGGATGACTGTGGACCTTTATAGCAATATCTAGAGTTTCCCAATGCATTCTGCCACTGTCCCCAAGGCCCTGCCTGGCTGAGTAGCATTCTATTCATGGCCCCCGGTCATCTCTCACTCTGCTCCTATATTTCACAGGTGAGCCCTACGCTTCGAGGTCCTTTCCTCTGGGTCACATTCTGGGAGAGCCCCATACACCGAACTCAACACAGAACAGAGGTTCCTACCAACCCCCCACACCTCACAAACAACCCCACCTAAGAGCAGCACCCCAGGGACATTCCAAGCCCAAGGTGAGCTCGTGTTACTGGAGCAAAAAGGAAAGGCCCCCTGCTCTGCCCTCGGGAAGCCTGGTCCTGAACAGGAACATGTGCTGCCGTCACCCCCAATGCCTGTGGGCATTACCCAGAGAACCCTGGGGTCTTACACTGACCCAGCTGCTTTGTTATAACCAAAGCAGGTGACATAACACCTTGGGGGCCAGGGCCCTGGAATAAACTCCAGGAGCAGGAACAAGGCTATGAGGCCCAGGCAGCGCCCTCAAGTGGAAATTTTGTTAGTTCTGAGCAATGTCACCCGTGACAGGGAGACCAAACATGTCTGCCGCCCACCTGAGCAGATGACGCCGGCGTCCTCCCCGTGGTTACAGTTGTGTGAGTTCCAGCCGTTGTGGGGACAACTCCACAGGTAGGACTCGTACCCTCCACAGCGCACGTCGTCCAGGACGATGGGCCCTGAGCCCTGACCAAACCGGGCACTTCCTGGGGCTGACCTGGCCCAGCCACAGCCCAGCTGCCTGCACACCACGTTGGCATCATTGATGTCCCAGCTGTCATCACACACGGTCCCCCAGGAGCCTCGGTAGAGGACCTCCACCCGGCCCTGACACCGGTCACCTCCGTTCACCAGTCTCAGGGCCAAACCCGATTCGGTCCCGAACACTAGAGGTGACACAAGAACACCTGGTCCGTGACTGTGCTGAGCCGCCAGGCCTCTGCCCCATTCCAGACTCAGGGGACCTCCTAATGACAAACCCCCCCGGGACAGATAGCCACCTTTGGACACATCTGGACACTCCTCTTCAACACAGGAAAGGAGCAGAGACAGTCTTTCCCACCAGGTCAAGGATGCTCCAAAGTAGGGAAGTACCCATGACCTCCCCCAAGCTGGTGAGCAGGACTGCTACCCCAACCCTGCACAAGGCTACTTTATTCCATCCTTAGGAGTAGGTACAGCCTTTCTCTTATATGTTCCCCTCATGCTTTCAGGCTTTAAGTCATTCAGAGTTCTTCACAGTAAGCAGGGATCCCTGAGAGTATCTCTAACTGGTCTAGACTCTTCACGTGTGTTCAATTGGAGTTCTTCATGGTGCAATCCCACTGACTGCTCTCCAACCCAAGCTACTAGAAATTCAGGGGCAAGAAAATGTTCCTCAGCTGGTTCCCTAGAGAGGGTCTGGAGACCGTTCACGTGTTTCTTCTCTCGGCAGACTGTGGGTAGTGTCTCCATTCCTTGGGACATGTGTCCTATGACTTTCCCATGCTGAAGAGAAGTCTGATCAGACCTGCATGTCCTGGGAGGAGCCCTGACATACATCTGGGGATCTGCTATTGGCTTGGAGAGCATTTTGCCCATGTTCCTTCTAGTTGACATCCAGGTCTTTGTAGCTAAGGTGGCTGAAAAGTGCTGACCCTGTGGTCGGTCTTGAAACTGATCCCCTTGGTCTCTGACCCAAAGCACACAGGCTTCTGGAAACCCCTGCCTCCTCCCCACCCACTGGGACACGGACAGCGAAGGGGGCTGCCACCTAAGCCGCCTCTACTCTGTCCCCAGAGCCCTCCCTTTGCGCTGCAGGCTGACATCATTCTCTCTCCCCGTGCCCCTAACGTTTTCCCGTGTAAGAGTCAAACCCATGGCTATACTTCATATCATGACCTGCAGAGAAGGACCCATATAAAATTATTCATTACCTCTTGCAGAAGCAGTTGTGACATTTGTGGTAGTAGTCTCTGCTACAGGTTGTAGAACGGGGAAGAAACAGAAACATAGTTAGGTCTCCTCTGAGAAGAATCAAGATCTGAATGGAAACTTAAATCTGGTACGGAAATGTCATTGCTGACCTGGATTTTGTCTTCCTGTGTGACTTTGGAAAAGTCAACACACCTATCTAGCTTCGAGTTCTTTCACTTTAAAAGGCTATTTGAGGGAAGAGGGGTGTCTCTGTATCAACCTACTGAGCTTGATTTTGACCTTCCCACATGTGACCTACGCAGGGCTCCAGGAAATGGATGTGAAAACAATGTTCACATCTTTATATCCTACTTACAATCACTTTCTCTTATCTAATTGCATTGGCTAGCATCTTTAATACAATGTTGCATAGTTGGGGGGTGGGGCTGAAGGGAATATTTGCTGTGTTTTTCAGTTCTGTGAAAATGCTTCCAATGTTTCCCCATTAAGTAGGATTTTAGCTTTAAGCTTGTGGTTTTCAAATTGCTTTAAGGAGCCCCGGGGCTTGTTCAAGGTGCCAGCAAGAGCCTCCTTGGTGCTGGGGCTTGGAGAGAAGATGATCTGAGAGCTGCTGTTACCCCACTGCACCCAGAGCACTCGATTTTTGTCTAAATTATCTATGGAGCTACTGCATGAGGTCTTTTTGGATCTAGAAGTGTGACAGCCCCCCCCCCCATCCCAAGCTCCACCCTCACTGGAGACTCTGACAGCTCTAGATGAGTCCTGTCTGTCACCTGATGTCATGGGCAGATAATCAACCCCCTCCAGCCCCTCACTGGCACTCCTGGCCAGAGCAGCTGTACCAAGGGCCTGTCAGGCCCGACTGGTACTCCTAATACCTAGCAGGATTCTCAGAGGAAATCATTGCAGAGGGGAGAGGCTCTTCTGTTACAGCTGTTGCAACTAAGACTTTGGGGAAGAGACATGGTTAACTTAGAATACAGCCAGTCTCATCCTCAGGTTTAGTGACATCCTTAATCAAAGGGAATGGAAAAAGAAGGCAAAGTCAGGCCTTACGCCATTGGCCTTAGGGACAGGAAAACATAAGACCTGGAGAGAGAAGTGCCTGACACATGTAACATTAAGATTCCCAGCTGATCCTTGCTGGGTCCTCACAGGGGCCTTGGTCAGAGTTTCTAGAGTCAAAGGTTCCCATGGAAAATGGGCAGTGACTTTCCTTCTCAAAGCCCAGGCCACCAGTACCTCAGGCTATATTGACTGTACCTTCCAGCTCTCCCCACTGGAGGCCCGACAGAGGGGTGCATGGGACCTCTGCTGCCCACAGGCTGAAGGGCCATAGTCCTTCGTACTGAGAAGGAACCAAGGTGTCTTGATATGGACTCAGGACGGGGCACAGGCAAGGATGCTGCTCCGCAGGTTTGTACCTGCCTCTCCAGGCCCTGCAGCCAGAAACCCAGCACCCCCGCCTGGCTAGGAGGCAGCAGGGCTTGGTGGGGACCACAGGAGCGAGCACTGAGCATGGACAACAGATCCCCCCAAGATAGGACACCAAGCTCCACCTTGGAGCTCCTTGGAGACGCCTCTGCAGGTTGATTCCTCCTTAATCCATGGACACGGTCCATACAAAGGATACCCATTCAGGCCTGAGGCCTTGTTCAGAGGACACCCCCGCCCCCCCAACTTGGGAGCTATGCACCCCCATCTCTCATGCCTTTCGCACCTCCCCAGGATCTGGGTGCAGTGGGGTAATGAGCCCACAGAGATCCCACGTAACAAACATTACCTTCTGCATGCGTTGTCCGGGATTCCTCCGTGGAAACCAAAGAAGCTAGAGTGGAGGGAAGCAGAGGTTGTTTGACATCGGTCCTCATTTGGGGGAGGTGGCCCTGCACTTCCTCAGCTCTGAAACAAGGGGCCGGAGGCCGAGACCCAGGAGTCCGCTCACTGCTCAGAGGCCATTTCCTCTTGTGAAGCAGGACTCATCTCTCTGCCCCTTTGCTGGCCCTCCTTCAATGCGGGATGCCACCAAGGACACGCCTCTGCCCCTGTCACCCCCCTCCCCTCCTGAGCTTCCACAGCCTCCATCCACAAAATCACCCCATGGATTAACAGCACCCCCCTGATTCACAAGGTTGGACTTCGAATAGCAACTGCCAGTTTCTGCTGCTCAGGCACACCCTCACATGACGAAGAGCTACCATCTCCGAGACAGCCCTGAGAAGGCGGCCCCAAGAGGAAGAAAGGCATTTTCCCAAGATGTGTCCCCAAATGCTGAAATAGACGCGCTCCAGAGTGACCACTCTGAGCACCGTGCTCTCTCAGGGAAGTCATTCTCGTGGGGTGGTCAGATCATCAGAGTCACACCCTGGGCCTGGTGGCATGCGTGGTGGCCTGCGCACGCACCAGCCCACATGGCCAACGCCAGCGGCTGCTCTCACGGTGACAGCTTAGCTAGAAGCTTCCCTCTGGGCACCCGCAGTGGGGGGTGTCCTCAGAGGGCTGTTTGCGGGTGAACAGCAGTCAGCACGCTGTGAGCAGGTGACTTCTAGCACTGGCGGGTCAGCGGCAATTTTTTTTCTTTTTCCAATAAGGGTGTAAATATCTTTTGCTGTCCCCAGTAAAGGGAACATGGTAGTGACTCCTCAGTTTGATTTCGGCACAGACATAAGCTTTAAGGATCAGAAGTTCTGAACCCTTGTCTCCCACCGTGAAAAGGAGGAGAAAGAGTCACCTAGGGAAGTGTCTGTGCGTCCCGGGTGAGCGCTGGCCATGACGCGGCTCATCGGAATGAGCCCGCGGCTTGATCACGTCAGCCAGCTCTGGACGGGGCCGAGATTGAAACCCACCCCCGCCGCCTCCCAGCTTTAGGGCCTCAGCCCTGTCACTTGGCCTCTCTGAGCCCCCACTTCTTTGTCTGTGAGAAGGGACGGTGATACCTGCCCTAAACATCAAAGCACACACGACTTAGAGTAGGACGGGCGCACGGCAAAGCATTCCGTGCAGGCACCACGGTGGTAGGGGACACAGGAGCCGCGTCCCCAGAGTAGCCTTGGGGACCGTGCAGGGCACTGTCTGCGCTACCTGAGCACACGACTCCGGCGTCTTCCCTGTGTCCACATTCGTGGTCGTACCAGCCGCCGTGGGGGCAGCTGGACAAGGAGGACTCCCGTCCCGAGCAGTCCACTGTGCCCAAGAGGATGTTCCCCGAGCCCTGACCAAAGATGGCCCCGCCCGGGGCCGACACCGCGTAGCCACAGCCGAGCTGCCGACAGACGACGTCTGCGTCCTGAGCATCCCAGCTGTCGTCGCACACGGTGCCCCAGTAGCCTCGGTAGAGGACCTCCACCCGGCCCCGACACCGGTCACCTCCGTTCACCAGCCTCAGAGGCAAACCTGCAGCGGCACAGAGGAGAGCCATCGTGTCTGCTCTCGGCCCCGCGGGCTGCCGCCACCCAGGCCTCCGTGTCCCCCTGTGTCAGAGCCCTGCCCTGTCTCCTTCACGGGTTCCCCTCCTCTCTCAGGGCCTGACCACGCTGCCCTCCCAAGTTCTGCCTCAGCCCTCTTCCCAACCCCCTGAGGACCTCTCCGGAAAGAGCCCCAAATCCAGGTCTCCAGGGCTGCTCAGCCTGACGACCCCAGCCCCAGCCTCTAGACCAGCAGTTCAGTGGCCTCCTGGGTACCCCACCCCCATCGCCAGACTCCTCCACCTGAGTCAACGGGGCCGCCCCGCTCCACCGTAACTGTGCCGGAAATGTGGTTGCCATATTTGATCCCTTCTTCTCCCCTCCTCTTAGATCCAACGTATGGCCAAGGTCATTTTCTCTTTCAGCGCAGCCACCTAAATTGCACTAGGTTCGATCTTCCTTGGAGCCCGGCCTCCCCCAGCGGCCTCCATGAAGCTGCGCTCCTTTCCCCAGTGCGTGCCCACTCGCTGATTCGGCCAGGATCCACGGGGTGCCCACTCTGCCTCCCCCCTGTGCCGGATCCCTCCGACTCACCCAGGCCGCCCCGAGGCTTATTCTGACAAAGTACAGGCACGTTCAGGCCACTGCTCAGAACGCCTCTGTATACTCTGCTCCCATGAGGGTCAAGTCCAAGGGTGGCATTTGCCCAAGAGGGGGCCTCAAGATAACGTTCGGGCCCCCTGGGAGGGGCTTAGACATTCGCACTATAAAGATGACGTCAACTGGGAGTCCACAGGGACCCCGTTCCTGCTGGACAAGACCCTGCTAGTCCCCTGCACTGATTACACAGGGGAAGCAGGCAGCCGGTCCTCAGGGATCCAGCCCCGCGTCCCAAATGCAGGCGCCCAGTCCTGGGGGTGGCTTTTCAATGGTTAGTGTGAGGTTATGAGAAGTTTGCGCTCAGGGGTGGCCAGAGCCGTTGGTCTGGGACGGAAGCGAGAGGCTGGCAGTTGCCGTCAGGGGAGGGGTCAGGAAGAGTGAGCAAAGGACAACCCGACTGTGTCTAGGGAATTCCCGCGGTGCACTCTGGGCCCCTCCACCCTTCCTGCTCCCCCTTTCGGGTCCCTCCTGTGAAGGGTCCCTGCAAAAGAGCCGGCCATCTCCCAGCCTCTGCCTGCCCCTAGCTGGGCTTCAGTCCCCAGAAAGCTGCTCCACACGCCCCTCCCAGGCCACTTCCGGACCACGTGGGCCTGCTCCAAATGGGCAGGGATTGGCCTCAACGGAGCCAGGAACGCAATGGCAGGGCCAGCTGTCCCAAGTGAGCACAGACAGGACCCTGACGTGTCAAATCTGGGGCAAAGGGTGCACCTTCTCACTGCAGAGAATGAGGAGAGAAGGATGCGTTTAGTCAGAATCTTGGGCAGGAGCAAAGGCGTCTGTTCTGAGTTCAAACCTCGGCCCAGCCCCTGTGACCTTAAACATCCAACAACTGACAAGTTACCTAACTAGGCCCCGTTTAATGCATCTGCAAAACAGAGGTTACGATGCCGCTTACTTACCTCAAGGTGTCATTGGGATGATTTCCTGATCATAGGACGTACTATGTGCGTTAGTTGGGCACTTACTATGTGCCAGGCAGCATTTTAAATGCTTTTTTATATAGTAACTCGTTGGGTGTGTGAAGATCATTTTGTGCGGGGTGCACAGCGAACACTTGGAACATGTTAGCTACCTTCAGGATAGCTTCTTCCTTAACTGTGAGAGCAGGCACTGACTCCCCTGCCCCCCATCTCTCCTGACACCAAGTTAATCTGCAGTGAATGACCGAGAGGCAGAGCAAAGGAAGGAGAACGACAGGTGGGACAAGCCTGAGGTCTCAGGCACCCTGTGACCTCTCCCTCCGCCCCCCCCCCCCATTCTAAAGGGCCAATGGGCACTGGCTCTGTATCTAAGACAACACTCAGCCTGCACTAGCCTCCAGCCGCAGCGGCAGAACTGGCTGACCCAGCCAGTGAGCAAAAACCCGGGGAATACAAGCAAAAAAAAGTCTTACCATAGTCTGTAGTCTGGGCGGGCCACTCACCTAGAAAGAAACCAAACGCGTCTTACAAACGGGGTTCTGCTGCTTGGCAATGACCTCCAGCCCGGCACTGGCTTGCGCGTCACCTCCGAGTCCACCAGGGGGCGCTGCGGCCTCAGCCTTGGGTTCGCGTGTCCCCAGGGCTGTCGCTCGAGCGCTTGGGGGTTTGGCGGTACAAGAGGTCAGCCAGCGTTGGATACGGGACACGCCGTCATTTCCGACGGCAGAAAGTACGGGTCTCTTTGCCAGGCCCCCCAGTGCTCCAGCTGAGAGTCACGGGATGGCACCTGTGCTCACAAGGCAGCGCGCGCTGCCGGCCAAGGGGTCCGGGCTGCACCTGCCTCCGCCTTCCCGTCCGAAATGCGGGCGAGCCAGCACTCAGGGGCCCCCTAAGGAGCTAAATACTTTGATGTCTGATAGCCTGGTCCTTCTCATCATCCCCTGGGAAATTTTAACTGTCTTGGAACACCCCAACTGATACCGAGAGCCTCCTGAACCCGGGGATCCTGGGGCACCGGGAGTGAGCGCATTAAGCAACCGGCACAGCCGCCCGGGCCCTGCCAACTGCCCCCGCCAGCCACCGGTCTTAAGGCCCAATCTAGAGGGAGGCACAGAGATGTCCCCGTCTGTCCCTTCCGAGGGACGTGGTGTCAGGTGCATGTGAGTCCTTCACAGTGACTGAGGATTCAGAAAAGACAGGACAATGAAACACACCCCTCAGCATGCTTTAGTGTTTCAGCGTAACGAGCTGAACTCTCCTGTGTCTTCGGTGGAGTGTGGCCAACCTTGTGTTTTGTGTGTGTGTGGGGGGGGGGGGTCTTTGTGGCAAAGTCACATTCAGGTCCCACTTCTGCCTCCGGCCTGAGCGTTCAAACCCAATTCCAGCCATGAGAAGCTAGCTGTGCCCATGGCGTGCCCTTGCCCCCGTCCAGGGACGGGGGTTGCCTGGCGTGTGCACTCTGATGGGGTTACTCCCCATCAGCAAGCAGAGCAAGGCGCAGGGGTCAGCAAGGGGGCTTCTGAGATGACTACATTCCTGCCCCTCAAATCCACGCTGTGACCTCTCAACTACCTCACACGCCCAAGGGTGTCGCTTTTTAAAGCTTAATCATGGTAGATGATTTTGAGGCTCCCCTCAAATGAGGTGGGAACCTCATTTCATGCCCAAGAGCTTTGCGCGTGTTACCTCCGTTCATTCTCAAAACAGCCCTGAGGCTCAGGGAGGTGACCCAAGACCAGCTGGCTAGTAAGTGACAAGGGCAGGCAGCTACTCTTAACCATTCTACTGCCCTGCGTCCTGGTGTATATATTTGTAACGCACGAGCTGTTTGGTGCAGACGATGGCCTGTGCTTTTGCACAGGCAGGCGGGACTGGGATCAGAGAGGGACTAGTGAGAAGTTACCACCTGAAGTGTCGATGAAGTAGAGGCATTCACCACTTCCCGACGTCACGTAAAAATGACCAGAAAAGAAGAGAGAAGATAAGCGATTATACTCAGAGAACCCTAGGTGGGTGCTACTGTCCCACCTGTGTCTGCTTCCCTACTGACGGGCTAGAACGCTGCGGGACCCCCAGGGGGGCAGCGTAGGGGCCAAGGGGGCAGAGATCTTAGGAAAAAGGAGCGGCTGAGCAGAGGCCAGCATGGAGACTCGGGCTGTGTTCTGCTCAGTGTGGAATGTCTAGGAGAAGAGGCTGAAGGCCCAGGCGGACCCCATCAGAGGCCGTCCTTCCTGTCCGACATCTAACACCCAGTGGGATTCTCTGCAGCAGTCCCCCATCCTGAGTCCTTCTGGGTGGCCTTGCGTCCCCAACCGCCCAGTCCCAGAGTTTAGCATTACCAGTTGACATAGGTGTCTCTGTAAAACTTGTTCCCGTGGCATCTTCTGTTACTGGTGTTGTAAATGCTACAAAAAAAAAAAAAAAAAAAAAAAAATGGCCAAATGAGAGTTCCTCCAAAAGAAAGCGTTAAATCTGACCCCCTTACCCCAGCTGCTGGGGCTTAGCAGATTGAGCGTCGGCCTGCGAACCAAGCATCGCTGGTTCGATTCCCAGTCAGGGCACATGACTAGGTTGCACGTCAGGTCCCCAGTTGGGGGCGCGAGTGAGAGGCGACCACACAGTGATGTTTCCCTCCCTCTCTTTCTCCTTTCCCCTCTCTCTAATCAGAGCAAGGCAAAGGGGCACACTTGGAGGGTTAGCTGGGCCCGTCACATTCCTTTTTATTTTAGTTTTTTAATCCTCACCCAAGGATATGTTTGTTGATTTTAGAGAGAGAGGAAGGGAGAGAGAGCGAGACATCGATGTGAGAGAGAAATATCCATCAGTTGCCTCCTGTATGTAAACACCCCAACGCGGGATGGAACCGCAGCCTAAGGCTGCGCCTGCCACATTGTTCATTCATTCAGCAACTGGGGGCGAGTCTCTGAGCTCACACGAGGCGCCGTGCTGAGAGTTGGGGAGACAGGAGGGCGCTGCCTGGCGTGTAACGCTCAGTCCCCTGGAGCTCAGAGGCTCCCAGCCGCCAGGTGGGAATTCAGTGCGGACCCTGTGGTGGAGGCACCTCCGGCAGTCAGTGGGAGGGTCAAAGCATATTTGTACGTTTTTGGCTAAAATGAGAAATTTTAAATGTGCATGTATTCTATTCTAGACATGTTTTGAGTAACCCACCAGCTAGCTGTCCCAGTCACACCAGAAGACAGTTCCTCTGAGATCAATGGTCCCCAACGTGGGTTCCATGAAGCAGTAGCACCGGCCAGGCCCTGGAACTTGTCAAAAACGCAAGTTCTCAGGCCCTCCCTGGACTCATGGAGCAAGAACCCCGGAGGCGGTGCCCAACCACGTGGGCTTCACCCACGCACCAGAAGCGACCGGTGCGCACTTGTGTTTAAAAGCTACTGCACTGCAGCAAACGCAAGGAAACGCAACGGTGATTTCAGCAGAGGAGGAAGGGACAGTCCCCTGGACAATTCCCCCGGAAACCACTTCCTGAGCACCTACTGGGTGCTGCTAGACCCCAGACAGCAGCGGTAATGTGGAAACTACACAGTGCCTCCTTCGGAGGTTTGCCCTAGTGGTGAGAGGGACAGGGAGGCAATCAGAGGTCAGGGGGCCAGAGGCTCTGATTGAGGGGGTTCCCCGAGTCTAGCAGAGTCACACGGGATTTCCTGGCACTGTACCGGGGCATCCAAGCAGGCACGAGCCAGGCAGAGGGGGAGACGGTGGCTAACGCGGGCCCCAGGTATGGAGAAACACTATGAATAAACTGTTCTTTGAAAATAAGTCTCATAAGAAGACCACAGACACTAAGGGGACTTCTCGGCTGTCTCCTGGCACATGAAGAAGTGCCTCCCGCGACCATGAGGTCACCCACATTAAAGATATTTCTGCAGAGCTTAGAAGTCCCTCTGTTAGACCGTCCTCTCCTCTTTAAGGCATTAAGGATTGCTAGACCCCAACCCCCTGAAAAAACGTGGTGAGGGGAAGTGCAGGATTAACAGTTCGGTAGGAATTAGTTGGTGAGCAATCCATTACTTTCTCATTTTGCAAAACACTGACCTTGAAAATTGGGACCAATGGAAGTTAAAAATGTTTTTGGAACAGCTTTACAGAGTTCTAGAAAAGCTGCCGCGCGATGCAGAGTCCCCATGTACCCCTACCCAACTTCCGCCGGCTACCAAACCAACGTTTGTATATTCCCGTTCACTAAACTCCAGGATTTTATTTGGGTTTCACCAGTATTTTCTCTTTCTGTTCTAGGGTCCCATCCAAGATGCCACCTTGCACTTGGGCAGTTACAGGAAGATAAAACATTGGGGAAATGCCTAGAAGATTAACACTGAATGGTTCTAGGCACCGTCTGTAGACCAGACACGGCAGGGGTGACCTCCTGTCTATACATCCGTATGAGGTTGGAACACCACCCCATTTTACAGATGAGAAAACTGAGGCTTGGAGAGGCCCCACAGCTGGTGATGACAGAGCAAAGGCATGGTGAGGAGCAGGAGGGCTCCCGTGGCCCCTCCGCCCAGCATGCACCTGATCCACTGACTTCTCTCGAGTTTGTGCAAAGGCCAGAGCAGAGAGACTGTTGCCGTGGGTCTCCTAGCGCAAGCTTCCCCATGGGGCCCAGAGCTGAGCTAACGGCCACAGTTCACCCCCAAGGCTCTCTGCAAGGAACAGCAAGGGTTAACGGGCCAAAACTGCTACCCAAATGCCAGCAGACCTCCTCCAGGTTCGAATCCTGGCCCGGCTGCTCACCAGCTGCTGACCTCGGACAAGCCCCATAGCCTTTCCGAGCCTGTTTCCTCCTCTGCAGGGTAGAAACAAAGAGACCCAAGTTTGGGACTGCTGGCAGACTTAGAGGACAGAATATGGGCGCATTGTCCATCCCAGCGCCTGGTGCAGAGTAAGCACTCGGCCCACCTCTAAACTGCAAACACAGGCACACGTGTGCGTGTGTGTGCATGCCTGTGCACACATGTGCACATCACTTCATGGTAAAACCACAGGCTGCCCCCACCCACGAGCACTGCCACCTTCAGCCCCTTTGTGGATGAGGACGCGCTGGCTCTCTCCCCGTCCTTTCGGGGCTGACATGCACCTGCATTACTTTTCAGAGTCTGTGCAAATCTGGAGATTAACTTTGCACCAGGAAGTCTAAAGGGAAGAACACTGCCTCCTATTTTCAAATATTTTGATGGTAACACGACCTCAAGCCCCCGGACTGCCCCAGAGCCAGTACCCCTAAGGTCCTCCTGACAAGAAGGGAAGGTGGTGTCCTCTAGCTGGCCTGCTGGTGTCACCATGTGCTGTACACACATCACACTCTGGGGCCTGGTCCCCACCGCCAGGGCCCCGAGGGTTTCGTTTGGGGTGCGGCTTTCATGGAAGCAACTCCCCAAGTGAACCTTCATCCTCAGAGTGTCGCCTAGAAGCCTGGGGGTGAGGGGCAGGGTTCTAGAGTTTACCTGGAAATTAGGGTATTTTTTGCCATTTTCTAAAATTCATGGATGTAGCAAAAAGGGTCACCAAGAAAGGGGGGAGTGGGAGAGAAGAAGGAGGGACAAAATGAGGGAAGGAAGGGATTGGGAGAGAGCAGGAAGGAGGAAAGAGATGAAAAGAGAGAGAGGGAAGAGAGGAAGGAGAGAGAACAGACACCAGGTAGATGGGAGAGAGCACCTGAGACAAAGACGGAGAGACAGAGGGACAGAGACAGAGGGACATGGAGAGGGACAGGGAGAGGGAGGGAGAGAGAGGGAGGGAGCAGGCAGGCAGGCTCATCGTCCTGTTCACTTCGTATCTCCGTAAAATGACACTAAGCTTCAATGGTCACACCGATGTGCCCGTGACTCCTTCCTGTACGTTTTACACTTGACGCCCTAAGAACACAAAGATATGCTGAGCTACCAAGTTCAAGTCACTTATCTAAAGCAGTAAGTGACACACACGCACTTGACACCTTAGTGATCTTGTCTGTGCTGTTGATCTACTTTTGCTCAGAATATAGTTAAATATCAAGTCAGACGCTCCTGCGGACAGAAGTCCCCTAATGAGTAGTTCCGGGGCAGTCTTCCCTGCCCATCTCCATAGGACCCAAACACCCGGCCGAGTTTTAGGGCCTCTTAACAGGACACATCCACTTTAGGGATTTTTCTAAGACCAGTCGATCTTAGAAAACACCGACACAGTGCCTGGCCTTTTCTAACCACCACCATTGCATTTCTCAGCCAGAAACCGAACAAGAAAGAGCAATTCCTTTTAAATCCTTGCAATCACAACTATCAGCAAAGAACTGCCTCCTCCTTGATACAAAAACGTCCTAGAAAAAGAAAGTCTAGCACCCAGGAACAATCAGACGTAATTTACCACGACTTGGAGGTGTAGGGGTGAAATGGACAAATATAACAATCAGATATAATACCTGAAGATAGAACTTGGCCCACGAGACACAGTTCAAGGATGACCCTGGAGATCCCCATTTTGCTGGGTCCTTCTCAGTTTGAATAAAAATATCTCGATATTTATAGGTTTCTAGCTGAGAGGAGGCGTGTCTCCTGGGGTATTCTGTTCCTATCGCTGCCATAAATCAATACAAAGGAAGCGAGGGACTTTGCTAACAGTCAATAGTTAATCTGTGGGAACAGTTTAGGTGTGTTAGATGAACTGTTGTATAAATAATCTGGCTACTCCCCAACTGCAAAAGCACTGACATTCGTGATACAATTTCCAACTTCCTTCTAGGTAAGCCTTGGAGATTCTCGCATGCTCCCTGAATATAGGCTTCATTTTAATCCTGGGGAATTTGAATTCACTGGTAGGAAGTCGGTCCCAAGATTCGGGGCAGAGCAGGATGTGGGCTGCTGGGCAAATACAGGACCTGGTGCCAAGGGGAAAGCATCTCTGTGGGCTGATTTGTCCTGGCAGGGCCACCTCTCCTTGGCCCCTGGCCTTGGAAAAAGGAGGATTGGCCCTCGTGCAGACATGGCCGCCAAGCAGAAGGCGGTGGGACGAGTCCACGGAATCCGTGGGCCAGTACTAACCCCTCTGGGCCACCAACTTCTGGATGCCACCCTCATTCCACAGCCCAGGAGCCCAGAAACACGTGGCCTCAGACGGAACCACCTCTGGCCACTTCACAGGGTTTCAGATCTTGCTCTTGGCATTCGCCTGGTAGGAGGCTTGGAGCTTGGCTGGCCCGCAAAGCCAGCCCTGACCTCCTCCTGCCCGGCACACAATCCCTCTCCTTGGCTTTGCTTCGTAATCATCTCTTTGCCCTTTGAAACCCCAGCCTTGATCCCCAGACTCTGGTAAAGCCCCCCTCTCCCCGCATAATCTACCGGGAAGGTGGCCTGTCATTTATTCTTATCAAAACGCTCTCGGTGGTTGGTGACTCTTGGTTAGGAGCATATGGCTTTGCAGGACTTGCCTGGATGAGACCCTGAGGCTATGAGTGACACCTGGGCTTCCTTGTCATGAGCTGTGAATTCAGTCTCCAGGTGCCTCATTCTGGAAAGATACCAGGAGCCCCTACTTTGATTCAGGCACTAGTCAGGATTCAGGGCTAAACGTCTGCATTTGGCTTGGTCCCGATGAAACACAGTCAACCTTGGATTTCTTTTCCTACCCTACAGCTCTTCCTCGTGCTTCCAAACTCCCTCTCTCCCCCTCGATGAGCGTGGGCATGATTCCAGGGCGGGCTCGTCGCCTCTCGTTCTCCTATTATCAATCCAACAGCTGGCAAGTGTCAAGGGACCAGACACACGCGTGCCAGGGAATGCCCCAGCCCAGACGGCGCAGGCAGCGATTGGTTCCAGGGGCGCTGGCCTGAGTGACTATGAAGCTGAGTCTGGGGTCATCAGACACGGAGAGCTGTGACAGACCAATCGGTCTGCCCTGAGCATGGCACAGAAAGGCACTGCCGGAGTCCTGCATACCTGTGGGGCAGAGGAGTGTGCAATGCATCCCTCTTCCCACAGAAACCCCTGTCTGATCTTAGAGACGGACCAGCATAGTGACGACTGTAACGGGGGTAGGAAGTGTTAACACACCCTGCTATGGGAACAGACAGACAGAAAAAGCCTCCGAATCCGACGGCAGGGGCGGGCGCTCAGAGAAGATGGCTCCTTCGCCACGTCCTGAAACGTGAACAGGAGTCCTTTGCAGCCCAGCTTGGGAAGGCCGGACGGGGAACAGGAACGACGTTCCAGGACCGTGTGACAACGAGGCAGGGAGGGAGCCTGCCAGGGGACCGTGGAGCTCAGCTCGGACACCAGGAACATCCTTCTGGAGAGTTCGGTGAGATGTCCCCAATGACACAACTTCCCTGTTTTTGTCTTTTTGGTGACCCTGTCCTTTCCTCCTGCGGTTAGCGGTATAGATCCTAAGACAACAGGGTCTTGTGAGCTTTTGTTCAGAAGACACCAGAAAGAAGGAAGTGGAGGGAACCTGCCTGTCATTTCAAAGCTGCCCGGGGATGTGCGCCAGGTGGGAAAATGGTGATGACACTGGACGTGCAGGAAGGACACCATGGGGCCTCGGGCCACCTGAGCCCCACCCGTCCCCAAGTCCTCTGTGTGGTTTATAAGACCCTGTTCAGAGAGGTCTTCCTATTGTGTGGGAAGGGGGTCCTGGGGGGACCCACCCCTCCATCAGCACCAGCTCCCTCCCAGAAGGCCCACCTTTTCCCCGCCCACTGGCTAGAAGAATCTGTGTCAACAGCATGTCTCGGAGGAAGACAGAGCTGTGGAGCTCCTCTTACTAACAAAGTGCCATTAAGACCAACAGGAAGCTCTACTAGGTATCTACCCCAAAATTCTGAGAACATTAATTCACCATGACATAGGCACCCCTCGTTCATTGCAGCATTATCCATGGTGGTCAAGACGTGGGAACAACCCAAGTGTCCTTCGACAGATGACGGATAAAGAAGACGTGGCACACGCGTGCAATGGAACACCACTCAGCCAGAAGAAAAGATGCAATGCTGCCATTTGCAACGACATGGGTGGATCTTGAGAAAATCGTGCCAAGTGAAAAAAGGCAGAAGAAAAAGGTCAAGAGCCATGGGATTTCACTCTTATGTGGGATCTAAGACTGAAACCAGCAAATGAACAAACAAGAGAAACCCACACAAACTCACACACACAGACAATGGCGTGGGGGCCACTAGAGAGAAGTGGGGTGGGGGTAGTAAAGGGTAAGGGAGGTCAAATACAGGGTGACGGAAGAAGATCTGACTTTGGGTGGGGGGGCACACGGTGCAATATACAGATGATGTATGATACCATAGAATTGTAACTTTGAACCCTATATAATTTTATTAATCAATGGCACCCCAATAAATTTAGTTTTAAAAAAACAACAGGGAGAAGGAGAAGTGTGTTCAAGCCCCGAGACTTGTCCCCCAGTTTCCATTTCTAAGGCGCCTTCCCAGGCAAATATGGTTCTGATGGCCACCCACTCCTGCAAACTCCAGAAGGTAGAACAAAGCACTTGGCCTTGGCCTAGACCACAGCCTTCACTGGGAAGAACCCCGTATGTGGTCCCCTGTGGTTTTTATTTTTTCAAAGCAGCAGAACCCTTTCCTAAGTTGAAATTCATGGCAAGCCCCCAGGTGGAACACAGTGGCAGCCCTCTGATCATGGCGGGGGGGGGGGGGGGTCCCCTGCCGGCTCACCCACTCTTCCTCCTTCGGTCCACACCACCCTCTTGCTCCTCCACCCTCACTACCTCTCCTATAGGACAGCCTGTGGGCAGAGTTGGGAATTTCCCGAGGGAGGTCAACCCCTCCTTTTATAGGACAGGAAAGTGGCGGGCAAGTAGGGGCTCCTAGGATTGCCAGGGTCTTGGCCAATGCTCAGCTGGGGTACCAGGCAGGGTTCCCAGAGCAGGCAACTGCCCTCAGTTTAGTTTGCCTGAGCCCCCTTTCCAGAGGTTGGCTCTCCCCACAAACCAGCACCCTACCTGCCACCCTGGGAAGCTGGAGGCAACACATAGCTCTGCCCACTTTTGTGGGGCCTCTGATCTCTGAGCCTGGGAACCCCGAGACTTGGGACAGTCCAGGGACATGGAGCTACAGGGGTGAGAGAGGACTGGGAGCCTCAGGTGGGGAGGGTCGGGGAGCTGTGGGGTCTTCAGGCATCCCTGTTTGCTTCTGGGCACCGCGTGCCACAAGTCTGTGTGACCATCGCTCCCCTTCAGGTGTCAGGTTGACCCCCAAAATCTAATTTTACCCTCCCTGAGTAGCCCACCGTAACTGTCCATCTCTGTTGCCATAGTAACCACCCTTTGGGCACTGTGTATATGGCACTGACAATGCTACTCAACAAGGTCACGGGACCCCTGCGCCCCTGCCCCTGCCATGATTTGAGGCCAAAGCTGAGTCTTGTCCGTGTCCCCTTGCTCCTCGGGGACCACAGCACCACCAGCAGAGCAGATGCTCTTGGCTGTTGAAGGTGATTATGGAGAGCAAGCCCCAGCCCTGCTTCCCAAGGTCACCAGCATGCAGCCTTGAGCTGGGGACCCTCAGGTCCCGAGAGGGGAAGGGACACGCAGAGCAGGCCAGTGTCCAGGCAGCATTCCCAGAAGACACTGCCCCCATCAGAAGAGTCTCGCCCTTTATCAGGACCCAGCCAACAGCAGACTCTTCCGGCTCAAACTCAGCCCTCTCCTGACCCTGGAAAACGCGACGTCTGGTCACCTCCTCTCACCTTCCTCAGACTAGTGCTGCGGGCCCCGCTGTCGCTTACCAGGCCCCGCACACTTCCCCCTGCTCCTGGCCGCTCTCCCCCTGAGCTCGCCCCAGCAGCATCCAACCTCAGGGCCTTTGCACTTGCTCTTTTATTTTGCTGCCTGGAAGAAATTTCCCCGGGGAAATCTGCAGGTTCACTCCCTCCTCTCCTTCAGGTTTTTCCTGACATACCATCCCCTCTGCGTGGCCTTTCCTGACCAGCCTCCCCAGCAATCCTGGTCCCTCCCTGGCTCACGTTCTATGCGGCCCTTCTCACACCTGGCCCCCAATATCTGGCTTCCCCGGCCTGTTGCCTCTCTGCTCCCACTAGAATGCAAGCCCCACGAGGCAGGGATTTGCATCTGTGTTGCTCACTTCTGTTTCCCCAGAACCTAGAACATGCTTAGCACATAGTAGGTGCTCAAGAAACATTAACTTGACAATGAGCGCACACAGATCTGGAAGAAGAGAACCTGGCCCCTTCGCGCACCGTTAAGTCCTACATTTGTGGGTGCTGACCACATGCTAAGGGTGGTGTTCCCTGGGCCCCCTCCGCTCCCCGCCCTCAGACACCCAGAAGCTGCTTCTTTTTCACCCCAAACCACCATCCTCCTGGCGTATTGACAACTCTTTCCCATTCAGGTACATAAACTTAGGGAAGGCCAGCACACTGCCTCTCCCAGGGGGTTACTGTAGCTGAGCAGGGAACCCCTGAGAGTGGACGTTCCATGACAAAGTAAAGGAAGCCTAGGGTGGGGGCTGGGGGAGGGTGGCCACGTCTGTTTCCCGCGGGGCCTCGTGAAGGATGGCAGCGCGACGGAGTGTTAGCCTTTTCAAGTTCAATCCACCCTGGGGGGTCAGGTGCTGGGAAACCCAGTTACACGATTTATGCTCACCAGACACTAATTGGTACGGCAGGAGGTTTCTTCATTTACAAAAGGAGTGTACTTTGGCTCCAGAATGAGTCTGCTTGAGAAATCAAATTATACATCAATAGTTTGTTTGGGGAGCAAAGGATGAGAACAGGGAAACTGGATGGTGTCCAAAAGAAACGTATCGAGATTATGAAGCCTGTCCTTGTCCTTTCTTGGGAAGTTTCTTCATGCAGGACTGTCCTGGGCACCTCTGAATGCTTGTCGTCATGAATGCCCTCCCAGATCCCAGACGTGGGTCCCCTGGCATGGAAGAGACACAGGAGGCCCTTACGTAGGCCACCTCCAAACCAGAGCGTGGGTGAACTTGGGCCAGAGTCGATCCGGTTTAGTTCATAATCCCTCAGAGTTGATTTGAGTTGTTTTAGGGGGGTGGCCTTGGGTGGTCTTCTGGCTAAATCAAGAGGCTGGAGCGCAGTTACTTGAGAAGCCTTGCGGTCCGAGGGGGCTGGCGACGGGTCAGTGCCCACCAAAGGACGTCCCGAGCTGCGGGCTGGGCGCTGCGCTTCGGGCACGAGGAGGACCCATTGTTTACAAACAGGATTTCACAGACCCAGGCGTTTTTCAAATAAATTTTATATTGGGGACTGACACAGGCTGCCCTCTTTTACTGGGTAAAATTAAAGCTGCTTTTAAAGTCCCACTTTTATCACCTTTATTTCACGAAGCAAAGGACATGCCAACAAGAAGTGGAGTGACAGAAGATCAGATTCAAGGCCAGCCCTTCCCGAGAGGGGGCCTTTTAGCTCCTTGGCCGCAGACAGATCGATCTCCACCCCAGAGGTGCTGGGGGCCGGGGCCGAGGCCCGTGGGAGCGTCTCCCCTCACGGCACAGCCCCAGGGCCAGCCCCCCACCCCACGCCAGGCCTTGTCCCCCAGCTCCTTTGCCCCCCTTCAATGTTTGCCCCATGCAGAGCTAGAGTGGGCTTTAAGAACCGCAGAACGGATACGTTGTGCCCCAGCAGAAAGCCTCCAGGGCAACGCTCGTGCGCCCCATATAAAGACCAAGCTCTGCAGCAGAACCTCGGAGCAGGGACCCCATGTCCTGTTGCCCCAGGACAGCCCTACACCTCACTTCTTACCCCGGGGACATGACTCCTGAATCACCCTCCCACCTCACCCAGTCCCAGAGGGACAACATCATGGGTCACCTTCCCCGAAGGCCATCCCCTGTGTGTCTGGCCCCTGCCCTCCGGCCTCCAGCCTGGCTGGCCTCTGGGCCTGTCCTCAAGGTCACGGTGCCCCCTCTTCCCTTGGGGTCCGGAAGCCCGACCACCTCCCTCTCTCTCCTTCAACAAGGACTACGGGCCTTTCGAGCCACCGAAACAGCAGAAGAGCAGAGAGAAAAACTGAGCCGAGAGGAAAGCAGCGTGGGCTCCCCGGGGGGCGGGGCGGCAGGGAAACTGGTGAGGAATGGCCCAGATTCCAACCCAGCCTCACCGTGCCCAGCGCTGAGGACCTTCGCACTTCACGGTGCCCCAGACTGGGGGGAAAACATATGGAGAGCGCAGCTTTCAGCAGGAGCCCAGCAGGGCCCCCGTCGGGTCTCCAGGCCCATGCCACCTGCTGTCCTGTCTCGGAGATGCCGCTCATTGTAACTCTGAGGTTGGGGGCAGTGGCTCTGAACTACAGGCAACATGGGCCAAGTGGAGAAACCCAAAGGGCACCCATCACCCAGAAGGAAAGCTTTTTATTTAAAACACACGCACACACAACGGAGGCTCATATGTTGTCCACACTGACTGAAGAGCCTGCTCCAGTCCTAAAGTGAGCTCAGGTGGCAGGTGTGGCCCTGGGCACCTGGAAGCTGTCACCACAGCCCTCCCGATCTGGAGAGCTGGTTCACACTGGGTTTCCGGAAATGATTCAAATCCACCGCTTTGTTCATCCACAACGCCCTGGTGAGTCTTTGCCGGGGCCTTGACAGGTGGTGTTGAAAACCACAACAAATACTCTAAATCCAAGGAAACGGGAACAAAGGAAGGGTCTTACAAGCACACAGGCCAGTGGCAAGCACGCAGCGCTCAGCCAAAGCAAAGAGAACAAAGTGCTCCTGGGGTCACCGGCGCTTAAGAGCAGGGTGGCCATAATGAACGCCTTATGCCCGACCGGTGAAGGAGGAAGTGGCGGCAGCCTCCGCAAAGCTGTCACTGACTCTCACGCTGGTTCCTGGGGTGAGAAACATTTTGTCCACATTTCCTTCTTCCTATTACAACACGAGGCCCCGAGAGCCAGTGTGTGTGTGTGTGTCTGTGTGTGTGTGTGTCTGTGCGTGTGTGTGTCTGTGTTCGCACCCATGCGTCCCCCATTTGGCTGGATGGAAGTGGATTATTTTCAGAGCTTTGCAGGGTGCTTGTCATCAGACCGAGAGATGAGCTCCAGGGGTCTGGCCCAGCAGGGAGAGGGGGCCCCAGGCGTGGAGAGCCAGCCCCAGGAGGGGCCGCTCCTACCCCAGGTCGGCGTGGAGCAGACATGCCTCCACCTCTGGGGTCGCTCCTGAGACATTGGAGGCTTGGGTCCTGCAGAGGGGCCCCGACTGGGACCCACACCAACATCTGCTCCCTCCCTCCTGCCGAAAACGCCAGGGCGCTGGGGCACAGGAAGGGCTTTCACCCTCTCTCCTTCAACCAGAAGAGACTTAGTTGGAGTTCTTCTCCCTTCTCTGTCTGCATCCCCCCACGAAGCCTCTCCTCTCTGATGGCCGCCGGTTCTGCACGGATGGCAGCCCACTCACCGCGGTCTTCTTCGGGCTCATGTGCCAGATGCGTTGAGCCGGAGTTGCTCTGTGCACCGCCATCAGGTGTCCCTGTGACGTCAGGGACCACAGCCTCCACCCCACAGCATTGCACACCCAGCCCGATCGCAAGCCGCCTGTGAGGGCGACACCAAACCTGTCGCTCTCAGCTTCACACGCGCTCAGTGTCCCTGACGACAGAGTGGCATGCGCACCCTTCAGGTGAGGCTCAGCTGCAGGGGTGCAGCCATTGCTACCTCCACTTCGCATATCAAGAAAACTGAGGCTCGGGAGGGGAGGTGCCCACACCCAAGGTCACGGTGAGGAAGTGAGGCGAGCAGGAGGACCGAGGGCCAGCCCAGGACACAAGTCCTGCAGTCGCTCCCTGAGGAGCTCACCGCTCTTCTTCGCTGACACTCCCCGATGGGATCTGATATTTTTCTCATAGTTTGTTTTCAGCCTGTCTTGCTCCAAAATGATTGGATGCAGTTTTGAAAACCACATACGACGCAACACAGCCCGGGAAAAAACGTGGAACACGGCCGTGCCAATGGAGAGCTAAAGCGAGGGCCGCAAAGCCCGGGCAAAGCACAACACAGAATTAAGGAGTCCCGTACGTTTCCCCGCGAGGGGACCTTAGTTACGAGAGATCAAGTGGAACTGGAGCTCCACGCTTCCTAGCAGCCAAAGCAAGGAAGAAACCAAGATCAGTGTAAGGTTTAACCCGTCTGCTGTTCTTAGAGACTTTACCTTTCTTGCTCCCAGGGCCCGAAAAAAAAATGTCTACCCCGTGACATCCTGGAAGGGCTACCTAGGTGCAGACAACGGCTTTCAGTGCTCATGCCCCCACCCCTGAAGTGCCATGGATGTGAGGAAGAGGAGGGTGAGGGGGTTGGCCCTGCTCCTGCACCCTCCTCCGCACCCCCAACCTCAGCTCCTCTTTTCTGGGGGCCCCTAAAATGCTATGGTGGTCTGTGCAGCCGACATGAATTTTGACTTTGACTTTATTAAAACACTCGCATCCTATCCTATTTTCTAGCGCCTCAAATTCCCAGCAGTCTTTTCACTTTTCTGTGCAAACAGACAAGACTCCCAGGCACAGACAGGAAGCCCCTCGTCTGGAACTCCTTCCCCTTTCTCCTCCTCCTCCTCCTCCTCCTCACTACTGGCAGCCCTACCTGGGCTAAAAAGTCCGCCAAGAATTCTTCTGTAGCGTTTCTGTCTCTTCTCTCCCCAGAAAGCAGGGAGAAGGGGGAGAAGCCACACACTCAGCAGGGAGAGAGAGAGGCTGTGTCCCTACAGGTGTCCTGCATCGTGCTGATCAGTAACCACGTGGAGGATCGAGGAAGAAAGAGCCCATTAAAAGGTGCCTCAACTGCGAGACAATTCCCGTTTCAGAAATAGAGCAAAAAAAAAAGTATGTTGGAATCCACAAAATAGATTTATTAGAAAGGATAGTTTTCTAATGTGTCTTCCCAATGGAGAAAGAGAGGTGGCCTGATCAACGCCTCCTTTCCTCCAGGGAGGAAAATTGAGCCCCTAAAAGTTACAAATCTTCCCCAAGCTTTCCAAATCTGGACCCCAGTCTCCTGACCTCCCAAAGGTCTTCCCACTCACTGGTTTCCAATGGTTTATCACCTTGCAACACCTTGATCGCCACGGCCTTTGCAGTAGCAAGCTAATAAAAAATAAAAAATAAAAAGAAAGGTACCAGATAAGGGCAGATAAGAGAGCCAGATTTTTCAAAGTTGGCTTCCTGGTTGAACAAGAAACCACCTAGCTTCCGTCGCCCCGTGGCCCATCAGGGAGGAGAGGCAAGAAGCTGCTTTCTCTGGGTCGGGCCTGGTGATTTGTCTGTTTAATCTTCCCAGGGGCCTGGAAAGCTACTAGGAAGAATAAAATCATCCCTGCCCGAAGGAATTCACAGTCCAGCTGGAGAGAAAAACGGCGCATCGGAAAACAGACGATGGAGAAGCACCCGGTGGCCCCTTTAAGAGCTCAGAATCACCGCTGACCCTAAGACGGGCTCTGGGGCCCTCAGCGGACGGTTAAGAAAACAGACTTTGATGAAATCAATAACCTTCATGAGCTTGGTTCTGGGGCACAGATAAGAGTTAGATCGATAACAGCGAAAGATTTATGAAATGGTACCTGGCAGCGCCTAGGCAGTTACAGGTTCAAGCCATCATCCACCATACATATCACTTTTGTGAAATCACTGATTATTTTGAGGTCTGTTTGTATAAATATGTGTATTTAAAAGGTAAAAATGAAAGAACAGCAGTAGCCAGTCTGTCCCTGGATTTGCCTAGACTTAGACCTGTTTAAGGCTTCATCAGGGACTCACAGACGCTGTCAAAGAGACCCCTGGAGGTAGCGTCCCCAGATCTAGTAAGTGTCTGATCACAGGCGCTGTAGCAAATTCTTTAATGTACTGACAAAACGGCAGCCGGAGTGAGTTAAAAAAAAAAAAAAGTATAATTAACATTATGAGATATCTTTTTTTTTTTTTTTTTTTTTGGTGCTTAGATTTAAAACAGTTTTATCAACAAATTGCTGCAATAAATGTTCAAAATGTAATTTCCTGGTTATTTTCAATTTTATAATGGAAACATTAACAAGGGCTAAACACAACAGGATAAACTGCCTTATAAACTGCCTTTTCCTTTATTTTATTTTATTTTGTAAGAGATACTTTCCAAATTAATGCGTTTGAGGACAGTACATTTGCATCTTTGTCACGTGCAGTGGTGTTGCGCTGTCCCACCGTGTTCAGATGGAAGAAATTCCACGTTAATTTTTCTTAATCCGATCAAACCCTGCGGCGAGCCCCTCACTCACCAGTGTGAGAAGGTCAACACCACCATTCCTGAGAGGGCCGCCTGCCTCCTAGGATGGCATCCGGTCCCAGGCTCTCCGTGGGTGGTCTCAAGTCCCCCTTCACCCCACCCCTCATCTTTCACTCCTCCGCACCCCCCATGGTTGGCTGATACTGTCCATCCTGGTCGTCCCCCCCTACCCATCGCTGTAGCTTTGTGGACACAGATCTTGCTTGACCTGCTTCCTGCCCAGGGCAGCTGGCTCGCACAGTCGTGGGTGACCTCAGAGTCCACGCCTTCACTGGCCCCCAAGCAGGTAGCCCCAGAGCTCTGGCTTGGGACACGAAGGGACCGTGGCACTCTATTTCTGAATGAGGTCCAGCCCAAGCGCTCTTCCTGGCACAGGGGAAGATATCCCCGGGGACTACATTTTGAAGGGACAAAGACAAAGGACAAACACAACTTTTATATAATTTACAAAATAATGAAACGCATGGCTTCCCATCCTTCCCACGTTCCTACCTCTTCCCGAAGGACATGGCCCCAGCAAGGGTCTACATTATACGGTTTTTCCTTGCACAACACAACTGCTCTTAAAATTTCATGAGTAACCTTATGTGACTGGGACCCTGTCTGTCCAGGAACTAGGGGGAACGGGCCATTTAAAGGAATCCATCAGGACTCCTCCTGTATGTTGCAAAATCACTGCCTAGTGATTTGGGGGTAAAGCAGGCTTCTTAAGCATTCGGTTGCTCACACATGTAGCTTAGTTTTCTTTAATTTTCTGGTTTAGTTTAACTTTCCTTTCTGTTTGGGCTGGGAAATGAAACAAAAGAGGCGAATTGGTTGGGCTAAAATGGAGGGGCAGGCGCTCCCTGTCGCAGGCCCACAGGAAGGCACGGGTCCCCTGCATGGAGGTGTCGCCCCTGCGTTACGGGTCCCGTAAGTCATGAGACCCCAGAGCTAGCAAGGACCTCAGTGAACATTCACACCCTCCAGTCTGCTCGTCCCCCCATTTCACAGGTGAGGAAGCAGGGCTTCCGGGAGGTCCCACTACCAGCCCAAGTTCAAAGAAGTGGGTCGGGAGCCCCCTGCCTCCCGCTGGTCCCTCTGCCGGGAAGGGGGCAGAGGGGCTGCCCGTCCTCCTGCCGGGTCCCTGGAAGACAGGGTGATGGGGAAGTCGGGGCGCACAGGCCACTGCAGGAAGGGGAACATCGTGTTCCAGAAGAAGGACTGAGCAAACTCTCTATTAATGAGTGTCTACCACCCTCCCCCCCACCCCACCCCGCTGGCAGCCCAGAAGCCCAGGTACAAGGGACAAATTATCTCAACGTTCTTTGTGTGGCAGTGACTGTGGCAGAGGTCACCGAGGACGCAAGGGGAAGCTTCCTGCTCGTGCTGCCAACAGAGATTGCCCAAGTGCCCCCGTCACCTCAGCTGTCCCCTCGCCGAGCCAGTGCCCACGGCCTGCCTTTCCGCACTGTGGGGACTTGACCTCTTCCAGCCCCTTCCCGGTGGCCAGCCTCCCTCCCGCTTTCCGGCTGCTCTCTGGGGCCAGAGCAGCAGGTCTCCCGGCCTCCCGCCCCTTTGCCCACTGCAGGGCCTCTCACCAGCTCACCCCGGGCCGGGGCAGCCCGGTCTCAGAAATCAGACCTGGTCCTGCCGAAGAGCCCTGGGTGGCGCCTCCCTGGCCCGACTGCCAGGCCTGAGAGGTGCCTCTGCCATGGCCGCCCGCCTGTCTCCTTCCTGAGGACCCTGCTGCTGGCACGTCCCTGGGGCAGGAGTCCCTCTGTTCCCTTTCACGGCTCCTCGGTGGCTCCCACTCTGTTTTTCTTTGCCTCAGGACATGTCCTGAGTGTTGCAGTCACCTGTCATCATGAGCTTGTGAGTTAACGCTCGTAGGTTCAGGGTGTGCCCTTAGGTGCCCTCTGTTAGGGCGTTTGGGCCGGCTGGCTGCGCTGTGTTCATCACAGAACAACGTATGTGTAATATCCGGGGATCGGGGGGCAGGAAGGGACTTGCCAAGAAGCCAGCTCACCCACCCCGCAGTCTTCAGGTTAGAATGGGTCTCTGAACCACCCCCGGATGGTGAAATCTACACGTCTTGAAAGACATTCAAAAAACGAGGTTCCACTACTGTTAGTCACCCTCTCTCACGGGGAATGAGAGTCTGAGTTGTTCGCTGCTGCCCAAAGCCAGGAAAGAGACACGCCCGCCTCCCTCTGCTGCACTGCTGGGCTGATGCTCCCTCCGTCTTCCCCGAGACGGCAGGAGTCGGAAGGGGCTGCACCGGCCCGGGCTCTCGCTTCTCCACCTCTGCCCTGGCTGGGGTGCCCCCTCTGCCCGAAATAAACACATGTGCCTGTGCACACGTGCAAACACACACGGGGAAGGACAGGAGGTTCAGGGAAGCCAGATCCTCAGTCGGGCCTGTCGTTCGGTACTTTTTCAAAATTTATTTTCAAAATTATGTTTTAGACAGGGTCATCTCTCGGGTTCACGTGTCATGTGAACTGACCTCCCATCACCTAACACAGCTCGTGGCTGATTTCCTTGTTCTCCACAGACCTCGACCGTGGACTGCAAAGAATAACCCTGTTTTCTCATTGGAGCCCTTCCTGATTTCATAAACTTTTCTCTGGTCTCACCCTGGCTTTATCTTTCTGTCCCAAAGTTTCTTCCTCGGTCTTTCTCCATGTGGCGGCCTTTCTGTGTGCATGTGTACTTTTCTTGACCACGCCCAGTCCCACTGATAGAGCGGACAGTGGACAGACGTGAGCAGAGTAGGAACGACAGGCCAGATGCAGGAGGTCGCCAGGGCAGAAAGTCCTGACACCCAGCAGTGGGCCGGGCTAGAAAAACAAGTATCGTAGGGCCTCGCCCCCAGGTGACCCTTCCTTCCTGTCCTGTCCCCGGTCCTGTGGGAGACCCCCGAGAGGAGGAACAAGCCAGCCAGAGAACAGCCTCATGGATGCCCATACAAGCCTGGCAGGACCACTCCCTTAAGCATTAAGCCCTGGAGACAATGAGGTTCTGACCAGCATTAAACAATCTTAGGAGCAAAGCCTCGGCTCTGTCGACCCCAGAGACAGAGTTTTGGTCAAACTAGAGATGACATCCGGGCCTCAGCTGCGTTTCCGCTCCAGGCCCAGAAAAGCAGCAACGACAGACAGGGGACGCCATGGCGGACATCGGGACCAGGTGTGATGGCTGATGACCCCCTAGCCTGGCGCTGACCAGTCCGTGGAGATCACTCCCCACCCTGAAAAGACACACCTGGAAAGCCGATGCATCGTCTATTGGAATTCTCCCCTGAAACCTTAAAACGAGGGACCCAGTGGCTCGGTCTCTGTGGAGCTCACCTGTGCCGTCCCCGTGTCTTTCCCCCCAGGTGCATTTTCTTTTCCTATCTTTCTCCTAATCTCCAAGGGCCCCCCTTTTGCCTCTGTGGGCTCCTTGCACCCCTGTGGCCTTTTCTAAAGAAACTTGCCTTTGTATTTGAATTCCTTGGCTCTGAATCCTTTCTCAGACGAAATAAAGGACTGAAGCTGCTAAACCAAGGTCCAACCTCCCGTGCCTTGTCACTGCTAATGTCACTGTTACTTGAAAGATAATGATTACAATTCAGAAAGTTCCTTTTTAAGGTTCTCACAGAAAAGTCAGCTAAGGCCAGCTGCTGGGGCCTCTAAGAACATGACAACCCCACTCAAAAGGATGAAGCAGTTTCCAGAAGCAAACAGAAAGCTATTGTCAAAACAAGTGAAGACAAAATACTCAGAACAATAGACGCTCACCACAAACTATCTGTCGTCTGTGTAGGCGCAGTGAACTGTGGGTAAGGTTACTGCCTGAAGACGGGTTCACGCAAAATGAGTGCCCTGAACAGAGGTTATCCAGATGCCAGTCCCGCTGGCATCTGTCCCGCTAAGATACTAAATACCTTTATATGTTTCTAGAAAAAGTGAAACTTAAGTATAAAGTTTAGAAATGGAAAGGTGAGAATTAAAATAAGAAGTGTACCATTTCTAGCTTTCATGCCAACAAAGGAGGGAAACGGAAACACAGGAAAAGCGTCATCAGAGAGGAATGAAGGCAGGAAGGGAAAAGAAAAAAATGCGACCAAAGAGGATGGTGAGCGCACAACATAAAAGAAGACGTTTAAAATCAGTTCAAATATATAAGAAATCACCATAAATGTAAGGATAGTAATGCTCGCTCTGTCAAAGAAACAGACTATCCATTTGTATTTTTAAAAAATCAAGCTATGCCCTATCTATAAAAGTCATGTTAAGTACTAGATCAAAATCTGTATGGTGACATTAAAATAGAGTAACATAATTTATGCTAAAAATCATTAACAGGGATGAAGAAAAATGCTTCATAGTAGTAACGTGAACACTCCACCAAAATTTGGTTACAGCTGTAATACCAAAATAATATTGAAACGAGTTAAGCAGAATCGGCTATAGTTGTAAGGAGAAATGAATAAAACCGCAGCCATGAGGGATTTTGGCACATCTCCCTCAGGCACAGATCAAGCAGGCCTCAATTGTTAAGAATGCAGAAGCCTTGCATATGAAAGGGAGCTGTTCAGTCCCCCAACCCCGATAAAACTCCAATCACTACTGCAATTTCGGGGGAATCAGAAAAGGCCGTGGTCACCACTGTCTTTTCTCTTAGCCTGAAAATCCTTTACCCGTGAAAAGCAGGACTGAGAAATGATCAAATAACCTGGGATAAACTACACCCTTATGAAGCCTGATAATCTCATAAAAACAGGAGCAAGGCAGTCCTCGACTTTTCGTCATGTGAATGGGTTTTTAAAATTTTTTATTGGTTGATTTTATAGAGACAGAGGAAGAAAGGAGGGGAGAGAGACAGACAGACAGAGACAGAGACAGAGGTTTGCTGTTCCACTTAAGTGATGCAGACATGGGTTGAGTCATGTATGTGCCCTGACCAGGGATGGAACCCACGACCTTGGCCTATCAGGACGATGCTCTAACCAACTGAGCTACCCGGCCAGGGTAGAAATGGTTTTTTAAAAATGGCATCAAGTTTCGGGAACAGGAAAGCTGCTAGTATTTCCCACGGTGTCTGTCCTAAGACATGCTGCCGGCCGATCACAGCCTGGTGACCTCGTCACCACTCAGGAACTCCTCCTTGGACAGCGGTCCCCATCTAGAACTCTGGCAGGAACTTGAAGAATGAAAAGACTCCAAACAACGCTAAAGTTTACGACAGAATTCTTGTGCTGTCTATAAAAGCCTCCACAGTCCATGTGATATTCACGTAACTGCCTTCTACCCCACATCTCTGTTTGATCAGGAGTTTTATTGCCCTGACTGTAGTTTCTTACACACTCACATCCACATCTGTTTGTGACTCAATTTTATGCGAAACCTGTTAACTCTTCCTTGGAGTAAGAGGAGGGGAAAAGCCACCTCACTTCAAATGCCCTGTTTAGTTCATTGAGCCTCGGGTCGGCAGCTCCATAATGACATATATCTTTCAATGTAGCAAAAATGTATCGGAAGTGTTCATCCAATTCTCCTAACCCCCTTTGAGAAAAGTCCATAATGCTTGAGAACCATGGTTCTAGGGTCTTACTGTCTGCACACCCTGGGAGTTTTCCTTCATAACATTTTGCTTTAGCTTCAGTCAGTTTCTTCATGAAAAAAAAGAAAAAAAGAAAAAGAATAGTTAATCTGTATGCTCCGTGTCAGGTCCTGGGTTAGGCATTGGGATTCAAACTGAGCAGAATGAAGTCCTGCCCTTGAAGAGCCTAAGATGCAGTAGGGAGACCCACAGCGCGCGCCATGACCCTACTCTGCGACAAGGCAGCCAAGGAGGCACTCTGGGTGCCGGGAGAGGCCCCGTGGTGGAGGGAGTGGCACAGAGCAAGAGCATGGGTCACAAAGGTGACGCTCGAGCTAAGTCACGGGGGAGAGTAGGTAGGACGAGGGCAGGGTGGGGATGGCGGTGGGGAGGACCCTTGGGGCAGGGGCGTGAGCACATGCAGGGCTGTTAAGTTGCACGCGTGGAAGCGCAGGCACACCCGAGAGCTGCGGGTGAAGCCTACGCGGCAGAGGCAAGCGTGAGCGATGGGGCTTCAGCAGCACGCAGGAGCCAGGCGGTGGGCCTCGCGTGAGCCCCGGGTGGAGGTGGGGCGGTGCTGTTGAGGGCGCAGAAGGGAGCTCAGTGCGTCTCCATGGCAATTTCTTGTGGATCTAGCGGCCTGTGATACCTGCCTCTTTGCTTTGTCTTCTTTGGGCTTCAAATCAATGCTTTAGCCTTTGGACCTGTTTCTAGCTGCCATCAGAGGAACATTCTAGGAGGCTTCAATGCCCATTGTCTACAGGACAGACTTCCCGGTGGAGGGCCTCCATCCAAGGCACCTACGAGTGCAAAAGCGCTCTTCTCCTGGCCTTACCCTCTTCAACTGTTCTCATTTCCTTACACCAGCCCGGCTCTCCCTCTGCAGCCTTGTCTGCCCCCCCAAGACCCACCTCCATCCACCGCCTTTGGTGGAGCACGAGGAAATGTCTGCCCACTAACGTGCCGTTTCATATACACTGA
The DNA here is from genome assembly GCF_987537825.1 of Furipterus horrens. NCBI lineage: Eukaryota > Metazoa > Chordata > Mammalia > Chiroptera > Furipteridae > Furipterus > Furipterus horrens. Next base: position 198,507,723 of record NW_028327175.1, read on the forward strand.
GCTAACCCGTGAGCTCCTGGAGGCGGGGTACGTGCTCATAACAACACACTTCCCTTTCAAAAGCTCGATTGGGTTATTACGGATCAGAGCATGAGCGAGGCTCTCTCCTCGTTAAAAGGGTGATCCGTGGAACTTAGCACCAGACTGAAATGTCCTGACGGAGCAGACAGCGGGCAGGGGGACGGACAAGGGTTCTTTTCTCACCGTGAGATCCCGACCATTTCACACCGGCTGCTGCACTGCCAAGTGGGTCATCTCCCGATTATCAGCCGTATCAGTGAGTCCTCACACCCATAAAGGTCTGAATCACTGAACAGCAAGATAGGAAGAGCAGTCACCTGGGAAAGGGACAATATAAACCTAGGATGGGACTTCCCATTTGACTGGACAGACCTTGGCATTATGTTTGAATCTCTTGCACATATAAAAATATATATTCGTAATAGAAACAACTATTAATGTTTTCAACAAAAAATGACCAAGAAGCTTATAAAAACAATTTTGTAGTTAGATGTTGTACTCTTGGCCAAGACATCACCAACAAATGGTCATGGATTCAGCAAACGCTACTGGAGACAAGGCTGACCGTGTAGCCATAAGGATCTGTTTTAATCAGCATTAACCACATCAGTCTTGTTAGTGTATAAGGACTTTGGGGATCATGTAACTGGACGGCTTGATGCTCTGTATGAACTTACGGGTTTTCTCTCAATACATCTTTCTAAAGCAAAATGGAAAGGTCAAAATCATTTCATGGATCGTAGGCCCTGCAAACAGGCCCGTGGAAGCACTTCCAACAGTTGATGGTAGAGTTTCCGCCATGAAACAGCAGAATCAGGGCTCATCATCGAGCCCACAAACTCTTACCGCACCTGCTATGTTCCAGGCACTGCACTGAGCAAGGAACCAGAAGCCCTGGCCTTTGGGGGCTTCCAGACTAGAGAAGGGATGACAAAAAAAACAAGCACATAAGTAGAGGGGAACCGAACCCACGTTTCTCCCCCTTCCCCACTCCTAGTTCACTTCAGTTACCCAAGTCACTTCTTTGGATGTAATTAACAAGTGCCAGGAAATAACCATGTAACCAGTTCAGGATTTGCCTCATCCTTTCCTTGAGGGGTTCGCTAGGCGAGCTCACGTGACCTTGACAACAGAAATACTTCTTACTTGCGTTAAGGGACATAAAGGCGATTCTCATAATGATGGGTATTCTAATCTGAGCACCCAGACCTTTCTCTGAGAAAGACAGCCAAGCGAGGCTCCCCTCCACAGAAGAACCCAGGTTCTGATTGTGGCCGGATTTGTGATCTGAGGAAGAAGACTGGGGTCACCACTGGACACTCCGATTCAAAGAGTAAAGGGCTGGCGAGAGGTTGTCCCTGCCAGCGCCATTTTGCAGCCGCCAAACCCCAGTCTTGGTGCCCTGTCAGTGCTCCAAATTCCCTTTGGTTCAATACTGACTTCCTTTGAGACAGGGGTTCCCACACCCGGTCCCATGGGCCTTGGGGCTTGAGGGCCCCACGAACACATAACATGCAGGGTGTGTGTGCATTTCCCTAGGTATAGCGCTCATGGTTTTCACCCAGTTTGCAGAAGAGTTGAGCTTCAGGTTCATGTTCTCACCCAACCAGCCATTACAAGCAGAGGCCCAAGTGCCGGAAGCAGGGCCGTGAGTTTCGGCTCCACAGCCGTGGGCACGCACAGAGGGTACAACCTGCTCTGGAAGGCCAGGCGACAGTAAGCTTAATTCGGCTCCACGCCCGGTGCCAAGTACCGTAGCCGTGGGTCTCATCTGCCCGCCCACGGCCCATAAAACAAGTACGAACACCACGATATCACACCCACTTTGCAGAGGAGGAAACTGAGGCCTGGGAAAGTTCAGTGAGTAGCCTATTAGCACAAATAATAAGTGGGAGCGCTGGGACGCGATCTGGGTCTGAGGGGTTCAGGCCTGCAGGCTTGACCACTGCCTTCTACCTGCTCTCGCCGTGGTCAGTAGCACTAGCCATTTCCTATGGGGACCAAAGAGCCCTGTGATTACAAAGAGCCGCTAGCTGTCATCCCCTGTGCTGTTCAAATCGCACCCAGAGCCTAGTACCAGAAGTCCCCAAAGATGTTTGCGGCAAAATCTGATTTTTTTTGTTGTTGTTTAAAAAGGAAATCCAGACAGACTTCCAAGATCTCCCCGTGCCAGGAGCGCCGATGCCCCAGCGCACACATGTCAGAGAGCCATTGTGCTTCTTATCTACAGGTAAACAGGTGAACATAATAGTCTCTGTTGACTTTTTCCAGGTTTAGCCATTTCATTATGGTCTGCTCAAGGGTGAAAACCCCGCCCTCTCTCAGGATTGCTTTGCCAAAGCTTATAATTCAACTCAATTCAACCGTAATGTAGGTAGCACTTACCACTTACAAGGCAATAGCCCTCAGGCAGCTGCGGAAGGGAAGCTGGCCACCGGGTGACCCGGACATTGTATGTAGCCTTCCTGGAAAATAAATAAGGAGGCAGGGTACATTTTATGTCATCAGTTCTAAAAATTAGGCACAACCCGTTGTTTTCCAGGCTCAGCGGAGAGAATAACCGTGACGGAGATCACGGCTGTCGCCTCCATGTAACGAGGACCGACATCGGGACGGGCAGTTACATGCACTTTCTCAAAACCCCACGATGCTAGGAGGTCGATTTTATGGGCCCGCTTTAGAGATGAAGTGAAGTCGAGAAAACTGCCCCCCGGCACAGAGCTCGTCACGAAGTGGCTGAGGGAGCGCGTGAACCCCATTCCCTCGGCCTCCGGAGCCCTGCCCGCCTCCCGCTGGCCCCTGCTGCAGACTCTCTGCTGGAATGGCAATGCCCTCTCTCGTTTATCTGTTTTATACACTTGGTCATCCAATAAGCATAATTGAAATAGTGATTCTGAAAATAGAGTGTAATGGTGGACTTGAGCGCCACTCAACACTGAGCCTCGGAAGAGTTAACGCCGAAAGGCTGACCTTCCTTTACGCGGCCAGTTTGAAGACACCAGCCATTCACTGTGTTCCGTTCGCTTCCTCGTGAACAACTCCTATCTTCAACCCCAAGCCCAGGTATGGTACCCCAGAAGCCCCGCTCCCCGGGGGCTGCCCCACGGAGCGGATCAGCTGGTTTCCTTTGTGGTCTCCTAGCACCCAGCACGGAAACAGCACCCAGGGTGCCCATCTTTACACTGTGGTTAATCAGTTACAGAATTCCCGTACAGCTCAGACAATGCCAGTAATCTCCAGCACAAAAATAATCTGCCAGAATGATTAATTTTCATTGCTCCATTAGGTTATAAAACAGCAAAACTGCTGACCTTTGGGTCATCAAGCGCTTGGATTATGGGAAAATGCCTGTCTGAGGAGTGACTTTATTATTATGGGTAACCGGATTCCCCAAAGTTTATCAGGCAACGTCTGCCATGTCTATTTGTTAGCTATCAGACTCCTAAGAGACATACTGTACCATCAAGTATATTGACCTGATGTGACTTGTTGAACAGGTGAAATGATAAATTTTTATTCAGCAAAACTGGCATCTGCTGGAGATGCCATAAAATGTGGAGTTAGTTATTCCGACTCTACAGAAATCTGAAAGGAAAATCAATACCAAGATTCAGTCTGTCCAACTCAGGTGTTCTGAGGACCCCAAACAAACTTCATGCTGTTTGGTTCCTAAACCTGCTAAGATTATTAATATTTCGAAAAAACTTTGCCCAATAAACAGAAAAGTCACAAGTGGCCCCAAATCTTAGGTAACATCAGAATCAAAGGGTCTGGGAGAGGTTTAGGAACGCTCATAGGCTCGTCAGATAATCCGGATACAGGTGCTCTCTGATACTTGCACGTTAAAGAAATGAAGCTGACCCACCTGGGTCCAAGGCCATCCCCTCCCCTGGCAGGATGCCAATCAGCAATGTCCTGGTGCTGACCCCCGCCCTGGTGTCACGGAGCAGGGACGCTAATAGTTCTTTTCAGAGGCGAGGGCTAAAGATAAAGGTCATTTTTAACCCTGGGAAACTGTGGCTAATTTGTTTTGTTAGCAATTTAAAGGCAGAGATAATGGGTTATAAATCAGCGAGTTGGGCGAGGTTAGTGATTTCCCAAAGCCCCTTCTCATTCCAGAACCTCCCGTCCGGGCCCCAGCCCCTTGGCCTCTACAGTCTTCAAGCTATTCCTCCCTCCAGGCTCCCTCACCGGCTTCTCTCCCCTTCTTGTTCTTCCTCACTTAGAGCTAAATTATTGAAAGACATTTTTATCTTTACTGTTGTTGTTCATTTAAAAATCTGAGGACCCCTATTTCTAGCTTCATTTATAAGAGCTACTAAATTCATTTGTATTTTTCTTTGTGTAATGATATTTTTTCTTTGTGTGGTAGGGACTCTCAGCACTACCGAATTACTACGCATCTCTTTTGGGAAAGATTTTGAGCTGGAACCTTTAAAATCACAGATATTTTAGATGTAGTTTTTTTTGTTTTGTTTTTTTTTTTTTTTTTTGAGGGCAGAGGCATGTTTTATTCATGTTGGTGTTGCTTTCCACAGGGATGCTCACTCAGAAATATAGAGAGTGCTCAAAATACAGCCACGGAATTAAGCGAGCCTGGCTGAGGGGGTGGGTGTGGCGCAGGGGAAAGAGATCGCAATGCCGACTTCTCGTTTCTCATTGCTCCCGTTCCGAATTACCGCAGACGGGGTTGTTTAAAATAATAACAATTTATTATCTTACGGTTCTGTTGGGCAGAAGCATAAAATGGGTCTCGAAGATGAACATCAAGGTGTGGGCCTGGCTATGTTTCTTCTGCAGGCTCTGCGGGAGGATCCTTCTCTTGCCACATTCCTTGGCTCGCGGCCCCTTCCTCTGTCTTCAAAGTGCATCCGTCCAACCTTTGCTTCTGAAATCACATCTTTCTCTCCTTCTGACCCCCCTGCCTCTCTCTTATAAGGACCCCCGTGATCACCCTGGCCCACCCAACAGATTCCTCTCCTCACCTCAAGATACTTAACTGGCTCACACCTGCATGCTATAACACACTTGGGGATTAGGATGAGGATGGACATTGGGCGCGAGGAGGGGAGGTAGGGGGGTTCAGCCTGTCTCAGGCAAGCACACACCTGGGGGTTCAGGAAACAGGGTTGGAGATGCGGAGCCCCTCGTGTAGGGGTGGTAGGGGGTGGCTTTCTAGAAGAAAAGGCTTTCCAGGGGAGCCTCGGAGGACAGGTCAGTTAGTAAGAGCTTAAGTTTTAGAGGCATGCAAACCTGCAGCCTCAGCTCTTGTCTATGTAGATTAATATAACACACACTTATTTCACAGGATTGTGGGAGGACTACGTAAGATATCGCATGTCAAGTCCCTGGTGCGTGGTGAGGAGGCCCTGGGACAACATACGGGACACAGAAAGACAGGGGACTTTGGAAACATCAGGGATGACTTCCCCCTTCGCTGCTCATGACAAGCCACTCCCCTCGAGGCTGAAAGGCTACAGCAAAAGAGAAACAGAGAAAAAAAATGTGGCGCCCTGAAAGTGACCGAGAAAACACCTAGCGGGGCCCTTCTGCTTCCCAGAAGTTACAGGTTCCACATCCAGTGGTCAGCGTCTCCTGCCAAATTACTTGGCTACATCCGCCCAGAATAAAAAGAAATTGTGGCTGTGGTCAAGCCAAAGGAAATGCCCTTGGCTGTCATCAGGAAACCGTTTCCATAGCAACACGCAGCTGGGCAGCCCGAGGGGCTGGCTATTGTCCTCACCCATGCAAGGGAACCGCTCCCTCCTCTGGTTCCTCCGACAAGGTTTTCTTCTAGAACGTTGGGTTGGGTCTGGGAGGAAAACCAGTCTGGGAGGAAAACCAGTCTGAGAGGGCTGCCGGCGATGGTGCCGGCGGGGGGCAGCTGACTCCGCCGCGCGTGGCAACTGCTCCCCAGACGTGCAGAGCTGGCGAGTCCGGTGTTGGGCGCTCACCAGGAAGAGCGTGGGAAGCGTGCGGCCGGAACCCTAGCTCGGGGAGGGAGAAGGCCACAGGAACAAGAAAGGCACAGAGAGACACCTAATGTCCTTGGGATGCGCTATCGAGGTGACGTTGGGACACGGGAGGAAGATTGGAAACCAGAGATGACACCTCACCAAGGGCCCAGAAACCAGGGGTCAGGAGCCTGTGCATCCTCAGGTCCGTCAGCTTTGCAATCACCCATTCTCTGATACTTAAATATAAAAGGCTCCCACTCCCATCCACGTCCGAGGGCATCAGCACAGCCCCCTGATGTCTGTGACTCCCGCCTCCTATGCCACCGCGCTGCGCCGGACTCACCATGGTCTGACCACCTCGTCTGTTTGCTCCTGGTCAAGCGTTGACCTGAAGTTACATCAGTACATCTTTACCCAAGTTTGGGGACAGCGAAGACAGTTTACATAAGAGCAAGAGCTTCAAGTATAAACCCCTCCCTCGGCTCTTCCCGCCTTCAAGAATTTCCCACAGGCTTCCTGGCATGCCCAGCACCTCGGTTCTCCTGGGCTTGATGACCTGTCCTGGGATGCCCAGCAAATGTCCAGCTGCTCTCGTCTTCCCTGAGGAAGCAGTTGAGCCATCTCCTCCTCCTCCTCCTCCTTCTCTGTCTAGATCAGGAATCTCCTTGGCCTTGGAGCCCCCACCTTTCAATCCCAAAGGCCTTCCAAGTCCAGCCCCAAGCCAAGACCTGTGAAAGGAACACAAACGGAGCCACGTTAAAATGGAGCCAGACCTGCCATGACAGGGGGACTGCCTTGCACGTCTCACGCCTCACATCGTAAGGGCTCACGAGGTCCAGGGCAGGTGAATCGCCTGCTCCATGTCCCTGAAAGGACTGAGTGACTCACGCCGGAGCCTGAGACAGCAGCTGGTGGCGGGAGCGTCCCGGGGCGCAGGGGCTGAGGGCACAGAGCAGGGCAGCAATGGCTGGACATGAACATTCTGACAACTTGTCGCCTGCGAGAAGACTGACTCAGCATCCTGGCTCCCAGGATTCCCTGCTGGGAGGGAGAGGGCCCCGCCTGAGATGGAGACAGGTCCGGTCCCCCAGACAGGGCGCTCAGTGGGAGTGCCTGTCAGTGTGGGGGCTCCCGGCTCTGCAGGGTCAGGGATCCGTAAGTGATGGGGAATCTCAGACCAGGCGTGTCCCTGTGAACAACTCTGTGGTGGGTCAAAGCAGATCACAGCCCAGTGCCTCGGGAGAGAGGAAGCCTGCGATCTTCAAAAACTGGAAGACGTGCTTAGCAGGTGAAGAGAGCCCTGACCAGAGAAGATAAAGGCAGCAGGAGAGGACACGAGACCCCCAAATTAAAGATCAAATGGGTGCGCCCAGTCCTGAGTGATGCTGCCCCGCCCCGTGGGTCTTAACATCGCCCCAGATCTCAAAGTGCAAGAAGCCAGAGGCAGCAGGCCGCTTCCCAAGGAGCGGGCAGGAGACCCCACACACCTTCGGGGGCTGCAGGCGGTTCTCTACAGCCTCGCATCGTTCACTCACTTCTCAGCGGTCATTTTCCTACAGCTCCCTCCCCCCGCTGCCGCCACGGTGAAGGGGCCTGAACGGTCTGTGCATAAGGTCCCTGCTCAGCTGGGGCTTGTATCTTCGCCAAAGAAACAAGCAAACAGTCAAGGAGGCTGGTGTGTAAGAGAAGGGGCCGCTGTGGCCAGAGCCTCGAAGGGAACTGGGAGAGGCAGGGGCTCAGAGCCACCCCTGGGCCTAACAGTCCTGTCCACGGTCGGGGCTGGAGGAGGCTGCCCACGCTGGCCCCTGGCTCGCGGGTTCCTCCAGGTAGCCTTCCCTTTCACCTCCAAGTCCCCGGACAGCTCCCTGGAGTTTCACGAGGTCGATTCACCCCCTAGTGGACACACTACGCTGTCCTCACGGCCACAGTGTTTCCTGGAAACTTTCCTCTTCTCCCAGCCCGGTGATAAAGAGCTGATGTGCTCTGGAGCTCAGATGCAATATGCCCGCGTCAGGAATAAAAAAAAAAAGAGGTTATAAAGTGAACCAGTGGGAGGTGCAGCCCAATACTGCTAAGAGGGCTTGGGGTGGGGTGGGGTGAGGTGGGGGACTTCCTGCGAGGAAGGCACTCGTGAGCAAGGCAGGCGCCCCTGGGTCAGGAGGACAACGCAAAGGGGCAAAAGGCGCCATGCATGAGGCCAGGAGGGAGGTGACAGTGAGGAGAGGCAGCGCTGGCTACCAAAGTCCTCCTCGATCCCACTGGAGTCCTCGGTGAGGACAGGACACCGCCACCCGCCCTGCCGCAGGACTGGGTGTAGAAACACACGCGAAGGTGGCCTACCTGCAGTGCCACACAGAGCCACATGTGCCCCCAGGCCTCATTAGTCAAGAGCAGGCTTCCTCCCACCAGAACCTGGGTTTCTGTCATACAGAAGGGATGGGTCAGAAAGCACAGCAGTGCAGGTCGCAAGAAATGGGGCTCAGGGGCACGTGGCAGCCCTCAGGAGCCAGCGCCACCCTCCCAGCAGCTGCAGCTGGGTTTTTTATTTTCATGTCAGGGTTCACTCTGCAGGGAGAGCCTCTTCCTTTGGAAAGTTCTCTAAAGAATACTCTCCTCTTTGCCCAGAACACCTGTCTTGGATGCGCCATCTGGGCCAAAGAAGCAGACGGGGCCCCGCGTGAGGCCAGTCTGGGCGAGCAGCACCTGAAGTCTTTTCCTGGGTCAGACAGGTGCTTCCCTTGGCTCTCAGCGTGGTTGTGAGTCTCGGGCTTTTTTGTTTGTTTGTTTGTTTTTTTTTTAAATTTAATTCATAGATTTTATTTTTGAGGGCAGTTTTAGGTTCACAGCAAAAGTGAGCAGAAAATAGAATTCCCATACACCCTTCGTCCCCCTCAACACACAGGCTCCCCCACTATCCATGCCCCCTGCCCCCGGAGAGTGGTACATTTGTCACAACTGATGAACCTACACTGACATGTGTTTATCACCCAAAGCCCATAACGTACAGGAGGGTTCCTTCTTCACGATGCCCATTCTATGGTTTGGACAAATGTCCCCCACCACAGCACTGTACAGGACAGTTTCCTGCCCTAGACATCCCCTGTGTTCCACCTGTTCACCCTCTCTTCCCCGCGACCCCTGGCAGCCGCTTAGATTCTACTGGCTCCATAGTTTTACCTTTTCCAGAATGTGATAGAGTTGGAATCATACAGCAGGCAGCCTTTTCAGATTGGCCTCTTCCACTTAGTGAGATGCCTGTAGGTTTCCTGCACGTCTTTGCATGGTTTGATGGCTCATTTCTTTTTATCAAAGGACGAAATTCCATTGTATGGATCTGTCACAGTTTACTTATCCATTTACCTACTGAAGGGCATTTTGGTTCCTACCAGGTGTTGGCAATTGTGAATAAAGCTGCTCTAAACATCTGTGCGCAGGTGTTTGTGTGGACGTGAGTTTTCTTTCCAGATGCATTCAAGGGTTTTTTACTCTGGTTTTTCAGCACAAAATAATTTTCACTGTAAATAAAATGGTTACTTCTTTTGCCGCCCAACTCCAGGAGAGGGACGAGCCAGGGCTCCAGACCCCTAAGCCAGCCAGGACAAGACTTTGCTGATGGTACCAGCAGGCTGCACTGTGGACACTGGGGTGCGGTCCAGCTACAGGTTCGGGGTGAGACAGCCTGGCTTCAACCCCGAGTCACTGAATGAGGAAAGCCACCTCTCTGAACTCCAGCTTCCTCCCCTAAAAAGAGAGGAGGCAATGGGGACTCGGGTGCCACCAGAATTGCCTGGGACGGCGACTGTAAAGTCTCAACACCGTGCGGACACTCACAAGACCAGCGCTGGATGAAAGGTCACAGGCTCGTCACGTGAGCAAGATTCACAGCAGACGATGACCAGACAGGCCCGGACCTCCGCTGCTGTATCCCGAGAGAACATTCTCCCCAGACCTCCGTTCACTTTGATCGACTTGCATCAAAACAGCAGAGAAGTTAAATGTCAGTGCCATTAACTTACGAGGGACCAGGCAGGATAATAAACGAGAGAACAGCTTCCAAAGCGAGCCGAGGATCCTTGGTTGGTGGGATTTCTGACGAAGCTGGAGCCCTACGTGAGCGATCCTAGGTCTCTAGGATGCATTTTTTATGCTTAGGATCAGGGCAGGGCCTTCTAGATGAAGCTCGTTTTTCACCTGGGTATCATTTCAGACTTTGCATTCCAGTTTAATCACTCAGCAGAGAGAGCTGAGTGGAAAGAGCACGGAGACAGACAGGCACCTGGCAGGGAGCGGAGCCTGGGCCATCCATGACGAATCGGAGACGGATGTCCCTCAGGCCCTCTGTCACTGCCCACAGCATTGATGACCCTCTGTGGGGGGAGGGTGGGGGATGCCATCAACACAGTATGAGCTGTCCTGTCTTGCAAAGTCCTTCTCACAAGCCAGTCCCTAAGGCGGTGCCAGGCCAACTTTCCTTTACTGCTTCAGAGATGGGCCGAGGGGAAATTATACCAAGGTGCAGACGGTGGTCTGCAGTGACAACTGTCCCCAGGCATCATCAGCTAAAGGGGATGGCAGCCTAGCAGTTAAGAGAGAGGGCTCTGAGGCCCCACACCTGGGTTCCAACGCACCGGCGATGCCTTCCTCCCGGCTGTGTGACTTCAGGCTGGTTTCTTAACTTCTCTGTGCCTCAGGAGCGTCATCTGTAAAATGGGGGTCCCACAATGAGGGTGGATGAGGAGGAGGAGATGGGGCGAAAGACAAAACTTACCTGACCCACCGAGACACGTTTCACAGAAAAACTACTCTGTAAAGAATCTGAACCACTTTGTACATTTTAAACTAAAAATGTATTTGTTGGTGTTTACTTCATTTGATTTTTGGTGATTCTTGGCAGGCCTGACTCTGAGCCCACTGCTTTTAAAAGTTCTAAATGAAACAACCGCCCGGTGGCAGGAAGGCCTCCGCTGTGTGCATACCCCACCCACATTTTGAGGGGAGCCCCAGAGGGCCACAGTCCCCGTCTGGGTGGGGGCTGCTTCAGACAGCGGCGAGTCAGCCCAGCTGGGCCCCAGACACAGGACACAGACGGGGTCGGTGGCCCAGTTGGCTCCCACAGAGCCAGACCCAGTGCCCCACAAAAGCTGGGGCCCGTTTGGTGTGCGTTTCTAACATGCACGCGTTACTTGATTCCAAGAACTGGCCTCCTGCCTTGCAGTCAGGGTCCCTTCTAGGAGCTGGGGCTTGGTGGGGACTCAGAAGTATGACCAACACCACTAGTTTCACACCAGGACGGCTCCCCAAGTGAGCACCCGGACGGTCCTCTCGGATCCAGGGGGCAAGCAGTCACATCTCATGAGCTGATTCAAGTGACGGTTCTTTAGAACTACATGGGGTCCCCGCAGCAGAGCTGGGGAGTGGCAGGTGGCAGGAAGACGGCCTCAGGAGATGGCTGCAGAAGGCACTGTAGAGTGGGTGAGACCCCTCCCAGGCCAGGCAGTCAGTGGGGAAAGGAGGAGGTGGCCCGGAGGTGAGGGCAGGTCCGCCCGCCCCAGCGGGCCTGTCGCTTACGTCCCCAGCACGGTGGGAGTGAGGTCTCACAGGCCGCTTAGCCCGGGCTCCGGGCAGGCCCTACCAACTGAGCAGCGCTGGCAGGTCTCAGTAGAAACCCATTCGCCATCCTGGCACCGAGCTACTCCAATGCTGCCATACTTCTGACCTCACCTGTCACCGCCCTCAGGGGAGGCGGCAGCTTTCACAGTAACCTTGAACCTGGACTGGCCCATTCGCCCCACATTCGTTCCCTTCCACACAACCTCAGTGAGGCTGGCCCTGACTTCTGTGGCATTTGCCGAAATGGGCCCAGCACCCTCCCGGCCAATCAAAACACCATGCCCACGGCTCAGGGCCGTCTGAACGGTTAGCCAGGCACAGAGAAGCACCACGCAAGTCCTAATAAAAACGCATGCTCTTCATCACCCCCACACACAGCCATTCTTCCAAATTCTTGGATGGAGACGTGGAACCAGGAAAGAGTGGGACCCTGTGCAGGGCTGCCAGGCACGGATCCCACTCAGCCGGGTGCAGGAAGCACAGGGCGCGGACCTGATGCCAGGCGTCTCTCCCAGCCAGGGCATCCGGACAGGGCTGGATGGGGACAGCCAGGTAACACAAATGTGCTGGCGAAACCCTGTGGCTGGCATCGCTGGCTGTTTTGCAGAAGCTGGATGCAGCGGACCGGAGCCGGAGGGGCTGAGGCTGGAAGAGGCAGGGGTGAGTGGGAAGGAGACAGGGGAGAGGGCCAGCTGCTGAGCCACCAGCCAGTGGGGCTGTGAAGGGACCTGAAAGGACCAGGAAGAGCCACACGCTGAGCCGGGGGCCTCTTGACCACCTTCCAGAAGTGGAGGCGGGCCCAGGCCAGTGCAGAGATGGAAGGGCCAGGAGTCCTGGTCTCAAGAAGGTAAAGGTGGGCTGGTGGTGCCACACAGGGGCCAGGGGCTCGGACCTCCCGGACAGAAGTCGCAGTTCCCCACTGACCAGCTCTGTGACTTGAGCAAGACGCCTAATTTCTGAGCTTCCACTTCCTCACCCGTCACAGAGGATAAAATAGCATCCAGCTCAGGGCAGAGCTGAGGACTTGAACAGCCAGCAAAGGCAAAATGCTCAGCCGGACTCTGCCACACAGATAGCACCCAACAGACAGGGATCTACTGTGACTGTCACTAAGGACCAGAACAACAGCAGGCTAACAACAAAAACAGCAGCAGCTGGATTTCCGCGCTAGCCTAGTTAACCCGCACGCCGCCAGTGCAGGGAGGACACTGTTAGCGTTCCCCCCTGTAGACCGGGGAGACGGGGGCTCGAAGACATTGGTTTACATATATGTTGCTCGTTCTTTGAGTGCTTACCAGGTGCCATGTATGGATTCATTTAATCCCCACAGCAGCCATAGGAAGTAGGTGCTATGATTCTCCCCACTTTGCAGATGGGAAACAGGGAAAGAGAGGTTAAGTAAGTGGCCAAAAGGTCACATGGCCAGGAATACGCAGACAATAGCGTTGAACGCAGTCCATCGAGCTCCAAAAGCCATGCTCTTTCAAGCCAGCTCTGCCTCCCATGTTTAAGGCTTATTGATGTCAGAAAAACCTCCATCACAGCCCAAAGTAAGAAGAAACGGCCCCGACCAGTGTGGCTCAGTTGATTGGGTGTCGTTCCGTGAAGCAAAAGGTCACTGGTTTGATTCCCAGTCAGGGCACATGTCTGGGGCGCGGGTTTTGGTCCTCAGTTGGGGTGCATACGAAAGACAACCAATCAATGTTTCTCTCTCCATCTCTCCCTCATCGGTATTTCCCTCCCTCTCTTTCTCTTTCCCTGCCCCTCTCTCTAAAATCTGAAATTTAAAAAAAAAAAATTTTTAAAGAAGAAGAAACATGTCCTGGGAGGGCCTGGGAAAGCCCCAAGGATGAGTATGGGTGCTGGGGTGAGCAACCCCCACAAGGCCCAGGACCCCACAGGTCAGTGCAGCCATGGAACCAAATACATACTGCCCCCCCTCCCCAAATGTGCCAAGCCGACATGTCTGTGGCTTTGTATGTCACTGCACATGCAGGCGAATTCTAACCCCACCCAGAACCCTTGGAGCTCAGGGATATGTTGCTGAGTGTTGACAGAGGACTCAGGCCAGTCAGCTGCCAGGCTGATTTCTTCCAGAGGGGCCATGTGTAACCTCCTGAGCGTGACCGATGGGCTCTAGCGGGGGGCTGGCTCTGACCCCAATGCCACCCAGCACATCCCCCCGCATGGCAGCATCTCAGCCCTAGGGACCACCCAGAGAAGCAGACCCACAGGGAGGTCTGGGGCCACAGGCCACTCTGAGTCATCCCCTGAATGGAGAGGGAGGGACCACCAACCCCAGCCAGCAGTGAAAGGACTTACCAGCTCCGTCCGGACTCTGCAAGGTCACCCGGGCAGACAGCGGAAGGACGCGCCGGGGTTGCGGCGGACACAGCTGCTCAGCTGCGTCACGTCACTGCTGACGAGGCCTCTGCTGGGCCGGATTGTCCCTACAGTTCACCTGGGCCCTGGGCCTCCCATGGCCTCTCCTGTTCTGAGCTGATCTCAGACAGCCTAGCGTTCTCTTGGTCCGGGAAGGACTAAGCTCTCGGACTGGAGAACTGAACCTCCATCCAGCCCGAGGCCCCCCTTTTGCCTGCTGCCTCTTAGAAGGCCGGTTACCCTCGGGCCCTGGCATGAACGGCCGGTCTCTGGTGTGTGCTGCCCCGGGGCTCAGGCCTGCGCAGGCTTCCAAGCTGAAGTTTTGCAATAGGCTTCTCGGGTCCGGCTTCCCCAACTCCTGGAAACCTTCACAGAGATGCCTCCAGCGGCCCAGGGATGGGCCTGCTCGAGGCTGCTTCGAGGGGCGCCCTGCTCTGTACCCCCCAAGGCTTACCCTCTGCCTGACTCAGAGCCCAGCGCAAGTGGAGTCAGCTTCGGCCTGTGCTTTCTGGGGACTGAGGGCAGTTTGGGGCCGCATCCTAGTCTCCTGAAGTGTCTCCCCTTCAACAAGACACCTGGTTTCTCAACCGAACTCTGGGGAGAGAGGGGCTGGGTCTGTCGTGCCCTGCATTCACACCTGCAGGCTGAGCCCCGAGCCCGGCGCAGAGCAGGGCCCCAGAAAATCCGTGTTGAGTGATTGCCTCGTGTATGAGGCTGACAGGCTCTCTTTAGTTTGAAAAGCTCCAGATGCAAAGGCAACTGCCCTCCAATCCAATTCACGAAGCCAGGGCAGCAGGGCACAGATGTTCCTAACACCAGCGAGCCCCGCGGGGTGATTCTGAAATAGCTGCTTAGCCTTCCAGCTCGACCCCGCGTGGACAGCGTGGTTTCAAGCGCCCCGCTGACACAATCAGCACCTCCAAGCAATTGCAACCAGCTGTTCGGAGGAAAGTAAGAGACACACGCCAGAAAGCAAAGTATGAAGTATTTTAATAGCTCCAGCTCAGTCGCTGCGCTCCCAGTTCTGAGGGGGTGGCCCAGAGAGGCTGCGGCGGTGGTCTCGGCACCTAGCTCCTCTGGGTGCCGACTCGGAGGAAAGCCTACACTTGCTCAGGGCCACTGTGGCTCCCCTGGGACGTCCCTCTTATCTATGCTTTATATCGACTGCTTTCCTGGGACAGGGATGATGACTCAGTTAAAGGAGGAGACACATGTTGGCTGTCTAAGCAGGAACCGTCCGAGCTGGCAAGAAAAAGCACACTGCGTACAATACAATACAGGAGGGCGAGTCTCTGCCTGTGGACCTACACGTTACATTGGTTTCGCCTGCAAACTATCAAAGGAGGAGTCTGTCGGCCAGGGTGTTTTTGCTGCACAAGTAACATGGCAGCCAAAGTCTCGGGTGTCCCACGTCACCAGCCCAGAGTCACTATGCATCGTCCACTGAAGAGTCTTTGAAGGAAACATGAAGTCCAGCTCATGCCTCTGCCTACGGGTCGATTTCTTCAGGAATCACCGTGATCATAACGTCTTCATTGCCCCGGCGGACGACCATGTTCAAGGTGCTTTCCTTTTTAATGACGTCGCTGACGTCATTGGCGGAGGCCACCGACTGTCCGTTGATGCTGATGATGACGTCATTTTCCTTGAGCCCACCACTGCAACACAGGGCGAAAATGACTGTGAGGCTTCCGTTCCTGCTGTCTCCCAGCCACGAGAGGTGACCCATTTGACCTTGACAGAGGCACAGTTTAGAGCCCAGAAGCCCAGAGCAAACAGGGTGGGCAGGGGTTAGCTTATGTCACTTAAGCCAGCAACGAACTGCACTGTTTCCTTTTGAGATTTTTAGGACGAATCATGAGTCCCGTCCATTGCAGAAGTGCCTACCAGCAGTCGTATGACCCACGGCAGACCGAGCACCAAGGAGGCAAGGGTGTGCCCTACGCCACCTGCCATGTGCCATGACCAAGGCCACCTGTCCTGCAATGGGCGTCACAACCCAGAGAACTGTTCCTACCAGGATGGGCGGGATGGTTCTACCATGGGACGCTTCTTTTGTGTTACTGTTGCTGTCACTTGAGCTCTTACGTACGACAGCATCGAATAAGCTGTTGCGGCCCTGAATGGTCTGGCACGGGGGTCAGCTAACCTTTTCTGTAAAGGGCCAGAGAAGAAATACAGGCGATGTCGCGGTCTTTGCTGTCCTCTGTCACGACTATTCGCCTCGACTGTTACACCCCAAAGCCCCCGTAGACAGTATTTAATCTACTGGGTATGACTGTGCTGGAAGCTCCCGCCTGCTGGTGGCCCCTAAACTGAACCAGGCCGGGAGGCCTGACCGGCAGGACCGACCAAGGACGTCCAGCCGCTCTGTCCTGGGCCCTCGCCATCCCCTGGGCTGACATGAAAAGAGAGCAAGCCCCTCCCGTGACCCCCACGAACCACAGGGTGTTCGGAAGAGAGGAAGGAATTCTGACTCACGCTTCTGCTGGGGTGTCGGAAATGACCTCAATGATGTATGCTCCCGAAAGCACGTCTGGGAAGTCGCGGTGGCGGTCCTTCAGCTCCTTGGCTTTGCTGTCCCGGAGAAAGCGCGCCTTTGTTACCACTGAGCACCAGTGGGCCTGCCACTGCGGAGGCCCGGCCTCTCCTGCTGGCCCCGATTCTAACGCAAAACTCCTCCGGGAGTCCTGATTCTGCTTTAATTGCCTGCATCCTAGACTCTAAAATTCGCCGGGTAACAGCAAGAGGTGTTTCATCATCAATATTAATTTTGTTCACTAGTTGATAGTAGCTACCACTCAAGGAGTTAGTATGGGGTAGCTGGCTGGCTGCTTGGGAGTCTCAGCTCTGCCGCTGTCTAGCTGTGTGACCTTGAGCAGTTGCCTAACCTCTCTGTGCCTTAGTTTTCTCAAATGCAAGAGAGGAATTTGACATGGGTTGTTTTGAGGATTAAATAAGATCATCTAGCTACACCACCAGGCCCACTGCCTCGTGCAGAGCAAGCCAGTGAGAAACGGTGGCTAGCGTCACTGTGGCTGTGCTCATGGCCACCACCCGCTGATCCAAGCCTGGACACCCATGAAATCACTCAGTCCTCGCCAGACACCCAGATGCCTGCACTGTTACTTTCATCCTGGACAGCAGGAAACGGAGGCATTCAGAGGCCACGTCATTCCCCAAGTCACAAACCAGGATGGAGCAGAGCTCAGATGGGAACCCGGGAGGCCAGACCCCAGGCTGGCACCTCTGTTTCCCTTAGTCCAAGGCAAGAACTGATACATACCTCAGTCTTGGCTAAGGAAGGTACCAGCATTCATAATAGGTATCGAACCTATCACATGGGTTCACAATTAATTTGCAGTAAATTAATTATGACAATAATCCAGTAATATCTCTATTCATATGTCCTGCCCTTTGCTGAGTTTACCTACAACAATTTCAACCACGCCCTTAGTTACCAGGACTTGTGTGATTACATCAGATTTCTCCATCACGGGTAAAAACACCAGCGTGTTATGATCCCGGCGGCCACATGCCGCAACTTCCAGCAGCTCAGGGAAAACAAGCCCATCAGTCCTGCCGGGCCGGCATTCCTGGAGCCTCAGCCCACACGCAGCAGAGCCAGTGACCGGCAGGGCAGGGCGGCTGGGCAGAGGGAGGTGCCTGGAGCACTCCTGGAATGTGGGTTTCAGCAGACCAAGTGGTGACAGCAGCTAGGCCTGAGGGAGAGTGACCAACACTACCTGCTGTCCGGACCTGCCTTCAAAGAGGAGGGCAGAATCTTCTAGAAGGAAGGGCCTACTCGGAACATAAAAACAAACCGAAAGATAAAGCAAGGGGCCAAGGGTAACGACCCTTCCTCTCTTCCCTAATGTTTCATCATTTGAACCAGAAACTTAGCTTAAGAAGAGTAAGGTTTCTCTTTCAGGGGTGCCAGTGAGCCCCTGCTGAAGTTCAAGTTCAGTTCCATTTCAGGCATAAGACACACACATCTCGTTACCCACCTGGACGTGAGCGACATCATTCGGATGCCAATATACTTCTTCTTGGTGATGGCTTTGCCTGGTGGGACAACAAAAGGACAACAGAGGGCAGCCCTGTTGGTGGCTGTGCTGGGGATACCAGGAGCCATAAGGTTCAATCCCCAGTTTGCAGTGGAGAAAGTCAGGGTCATGGGGGCACAGACTGAGACTGTGGTCCAAATTCTGCCATGGGACCTTGGAAAGCCCCGTCACTTCAGTTACTGGCTGAAAACCTCGGTGCAGCCCTTGGTCCCGCTTGGCACCATCCTGACACCTGATAAGGCCTCCAGCCTTCATATGAATCCAGATGTGGCCCCAGCCCTCTGCCCTGCTCTGGATGCCTGAGAGAGCCTCTTACCTGGTCTCCCAACTGCCACCTGCCCCTTCAGGAGAGTCACCGCCCAGCCCTGTGAGTGACCTTTCAAAGACATCAACCAGATCATGAACTCCGCTGTCCTCCCTGCAGTGCACATGCAACGCCAGCCCCTCACCGTGGCCGGCGGCGACCCTGGCTGGTGTGGCCCCACACCCGCGTGTTCACTGCGTCCGGCTGCAAGGCCCACTCCCGGGTCCCGTGCTCCCTGCGCTGTGCCCAGGGCAGTGGCTGGGGACCTGCTGGTCCTCTGTCAGATGCCCCCCAACCCCCTCCCTGCCGGCTCCCTGTCCTTCAGGTCTCGGCTTAGAAGGCATTTCCAGCCCCACTCTCTCCACTGGCTGCCCCTCCCCGCTTGCTCCCTAACCACTCCGCTGCTTCCTGCTCTGGGAAGCTCTCGTCCCTGCCTCGCAGCCTTCTCCTCAGTAAAATGGGACTAATAACTCCCACCTGACGGGCAAAGGCATTAAATGACACCAGTGAGTAACACACTGAACTGGTGCTTAGAAACCACCCAGGACCAGACCTGTGCACACATTTACTGTGTGAAACGTCTATGAACACAGATCAAAAACGGCGAATCTTTAGGACCTCCTTCCAGGGGCTTCACCACGTGCAGAGCTTTCCTTCCTGACTAAGAGCCTGGGGGTGGGGGGTCTTCAGGTGTGTCGTTCTCCTGCCCCAAGTCCCGGAGGGAAGGCCAAGCCTCGGGCCTGCCTCTCCGCTGGCTGGGGGGGTGGGGGGGGGTCCCTCGTTAGTTACCTTTGGCCTGCCGATCGTGGGACTCTGTTAGGAACTTTTTAATCTTGTCGGAGGGGATGGCGAAGGAGATTCCAGCGGTCACTTTCAGAGTGTTGATGCCGATCACCTCACCGTCCTGAAAAGCAAGGCAGAAAGGGCTTACTGCGCCCAGAGGTTTACCTGAAGACGCGCTCCAAGAGCGAGCGGAGGATGCGTGTGGAAGAAGTCTCTGAGTGGGTGGGGGGAGCTGGCGGAAGGGGGCTCCGGGGCCCCAGGGGCCAGGCAACCTTAGGCAGCATGAAGCCTCACTCTGCAAGGGGAGACCGGCACCCACTCTGGGCTCGTCCTCAGGGACCACCATGCAATAAACACTGCCCTGAACAGACAGTTTGGTGACACGCATTTGCTCTCTTCACGGGGAATGGTCCCCAACCTCCCCGTCCTGTCCTTTAGGGGGCTGTGCACGCCCTCCTGCGGCTCCCATTCCCCGTTGGCCTTCGGATTCCCCTGCTGCTGTCGGGAGGATCAGGCTGCCCGGCTTCATTCCCAGAAAATGCAGTCTCAGACAGCAGCCCCAGGGCAGACGGGGGTGGGGGTGGGGAGGGGGGTGCACAATGGCCTCATTTCCTCCGCTTGTCTCGGACTAGCTTGAAGTCATGGAAGAAGCGGGTTTACAGGGTGTGCTTTGATTCAAGATAAATCCAGCTTAGCCAACGCTCCTCCGTCGGAAATGATCCTGGAATAACAGCCTCACCTCACCTCACGCCATTTGACCATTATTCTGAACACTCTTACTAAATGGTTTGTTCAACTCAGGCTTGAACGGGAAACCGGCCAGGAGGGTATAAATCACGCCTCGCACACTTCCCGTAGCACTGAGAATTCAGTCGCCAGCCCGGAGGGACCCTGCAGGAGACACTGCCGCCCCGCTAAAGGTGGCCTCAGTCGCGTCACTTGTAGATGAGAGCTGAGCTGGAGGGACTTTGAGCTGTGCCCTGGCTCTGAGGCTGAAGGGACAGCTCTGACAGTGGGGGAACTCTTCATTCCAGCCAGGCCTTCCGGGAGGGCTCCTGGCCAAGACAAAGGCTGGGGACAAGCCAAGACAGTCCTCCAGCAGTCTGGAGACTTCATCTGAAGGGGGTGTCTTTCTGGGACAGGCCAGAACTGCTGATGCCATCAGAACAGGGGCCTGCACCTTCAGCTACTCCGGCAGGGCACCCGAATGCCACTGCATTTACTGGTGACTTGGAAACACAGCAGGTGCCCCGGCATAACTTCCAACCTTTGAGTCTGGCATACCTTACTCTGTCCAGAAAGCTAAGAAGGGTAATTTGCAGGAATACATTCACAGATTTCATGCTGAAAGAATGAATATGCGGGCAAGTTCATGTCTGAAAAGAAAGCAAAAAAAAAAAAAAAAGAAGAAGCAAGTACACAGATTTTTAAAAAGGGCCTTACCAGGTTTACCAATGGGCCTCCGGAGTTTCCATACTGAAATGAAGCAAAAATTAAAAGGTTAGAGTTTGGACCCTTCCAAGCTCCGATCTACTGTCCTGCCTGGCAGGCTCCTGAGGGCAGGTTCTTTCCTGCGATGTGTTCCTGTCACCCTAATATTTTGCTGGGGGGAAAAAAGGGACCTTAACCATTTTCAGAAAGTTTTAGATATGCTATAAATAATTTTTTCTCTTTTTTGCTCCACAGCTCAGAGGCCAGCTGTGAACTCCCTGCAATTTTCTCTTGGGAGCAGCCCGACGGCCCACTGCTGCCACCTGGCATTGCAGCCTGCGCGGCCCCTGCCTGTGGGACCCCAACTTTGCTGCTGGGGCGGGAAACCCACATGGCTTGTTCTCTGTCCGTGGCTTCACGCAGACCGCCAGAAAGCTTGGGAATAAAACCTGTCAGAGGCAGCAAGTGCAGAAAACATGCTGTGTTTCTTATTTATCAGGCAGACGTAGGGGAATAAAACCATTGCTTTTTACAGACGTCAATCCTATGGGGACACAACCGAAGTGGAAAATGTGATTTTAAAAAGACTCCACTTAGGAGACTGTGGCGTGACCCCTGGCCTCACCAGCATCTAACAGTGGAGGGGTAACACTCAGGCTGCACCCCAAGGCACAGCAACTACCCCCGGCACTGCCGGGCATGTGCCAGGGTGAGCGTCCCCCCAGCCACCAGGCTGCCAAAGAAGCTCCCCTGGGGGTCTGCTGCCCCTGGAGGAAGGGCCGCTCCTCCAGGCTGCAGACCTCAACAACTCTAAAGCCCCCTTCGCAGCAGACCCTGGAGGTGGCTAAAGGGCGGAGGAGCAGCCCGCAGTCTCATCTGCTCTAGGGCTTCAGGGGGAGCTGAGGATCCGCCCCCACCCCCACCCCAGGTTACTAAGCCTGACTTTCCAAACACCTGCCCGACCCAAGCAGGCTGCAGCGGCCAGGCTCACATTGATGATGGCATCTGTCTGGATGTAGTCCATGTCTGAGTTCCGGAGCCCCAGCTCTTTGCCGCCGCGCTGGGTGGTGCTGACGATGCCGGTGGTGACCGTGTTTTGAAGAGAAAACGGGCTTCCGATGGCGACCACGAACTCCCCCGGCCGCAGCTCCGAGGAGCGGCCAAGCAGCAGCACCGGCAGCTTTCCCTGGAACCACAAGGCTGGCGTTGCTGCGCTCAGTTAGCAGAACGGATACGCGCACGGATGTCACGGAAGCCGAGCCATGGCGGGCACTCATGGACACCATGCCTTGCAGGAGCCTGGGCCAGCCCTGCGTCCCTTTGGGAGACGCGGGGCCACACGGCCTGTCCCGCATGCCTGCCATCACCGAGCATGGCAGCCACATGCCAACGAAACCGTGGGAAGGTTACTGGAGGCCACCGCAGGGTCTCGGCACATCCGGAAGCTATCAGCACAGACCTGCCCTGAAACCCTGAGGCCAGGAGACAGAGGGGACACGTTCCAGATTTGGGGCAAGGCTGCCTGGGCTGATCTTACAGTGCAGAGCCCAGGGAGGACCCCCAAGCCTGCGCACCGCCGGGTGGAAGGGACAGGCTGGAGCTGACCCCACTTCTCACAGGCGCATCCTCCCGAGCCCTGGGCAGCCGGGGGCACTGAGGGCCGGGGCTGCACTGACTCAGCCCGCTCGTCCTGTGCCGAGTACGTGGCCATTCCGGTGAGGGGCAGGGGTGGGGCTGGGACGGCAGGGCACCCAGGACCCCAGGCGCCAAGACCCCAGAGGTGGGCGCTCTCCTTGTCAGGAAGGGTCCTCCGTTACCACCTGCGCCCCTGGCCCGGGCAGGCAGATCCTGGATGTCCTGTGAAGGCTGAGCAGACTCGAAGCCCCAGATGAGCGCACGAGATCAAGTTCAAACCAAAACGGGGCAAAAAAAAAGAAGCCAGTTCCAGTCACCAGGCCAAAAAGAGCTGGGCTTCTATCAGGGGAGGCCCTAGGCCTGCCCCACCTCCCTTCCTCCCCAGGGCCTTTGGCCTTTGTTCTCGGAGGCAAAACAAGCCCAAACCTTGAGGACCAGGCCCAGAAAGCAGAGATCTAGCCCAGGCCTCATGCTAAATGCAAAGCAGGAGTCCTCCTGTCTGTCCGCCGCGAAGAAGAAAGAAGCAAGGGGTCCGGAGGCGGGGGGAACCAGCGGTGGCTTCAGCGTGTCCTCCGCCAGGGATGGGGACGTCACCAGCTGAAGAGGTGGGGTGACCAGGGGGCCCATTTCACAGATGAAGAAACCGAGGCTCTGAGCCACTGGATCATTCGAGACAGAGAAGGGACTTCAACCTGTGACCGTGGCCCCAGGCTTTCTCACCCACCACACACAGCAGCACCTCACCACAGAGACCCCCCGCCCCACCCCCATTAGGAAAGTGCTGTTCTGGAAGCTGCTGGGCCAGCCAGGCCGTGGGGGAAGAAAGGAACGCCCAGAGGGAGGACCTGAGACCTAAACGTGACTTTAAGGGACGCGCCTCGGACCGCACGTCTCAACACAGTGGTTGAGAACACAGGCCCCTGGCCAGGCTGCCCGATGAGGTCCGGCCTGAGAGGCCAGCCCTGGGTCCTCCGTGTCCATCTTGTCAGTGAGTTGTGAGAAGTCAGTGACTTAAGATCAGGACAGCTCCCACGTAAGCGGTCATGTAAGCATCATCTAAGTGTTGGCTAGTGTTAGTAGCGTCGGGGTTTGTGCAGACCCAATGGCGGAAACCTCGCCAAGTCAACTCCCACAAGCTAGTCTGGGTCACCCAGCCCCTCAGCCAGGAGAAGGCTGGAGGCACCGGTCTGTCCTGCCCGTGACCCTTTGACCTCGGGGTCGCCTGAGGCCAGAGCGCATGGTGCTGCTCTGGAGGGGGGCAGGCCTGCAGCTGCGCATGCTCCCAGCAGTCAGCGCCCAGGCGCCCCAGCGAGCTCAGCACTGCCTGTTTACCCTGGGCCCACGCCAGCCGCCCCTGCCAGCGATGACCTCACCCCACAGTCGCAGCACAGCGGGTGGGCGGGAGAGAGTCCGGGCCTGTGACGGGGCGGCCCACCAGGGACACTACCGCTCCTTCAGGGCCTGGGAACAGCCTTCGGGGCTGGGTTTGAGGCGTGAGCACGGGGACACAGCCGGGAAGGCTCCGGGGCCTGGGGCTGCCCAAGATAGCAGTTGCTTTTCCCCAACTTCAGTGCACGTGACCAAGTTCAAACCCAGAAAGGTGGGCTTGGCCCCCATCAGCACAGCCGCAAGCTGGGAACCACATCACAAAGTTACTTGCCAGAGAGCCCGTGGACAAGCGTGGCCCCAGAGCAGCGAAGTCATCATATTCGGGTGACCACGCGGGGCTGGACAAGTGAGCATCAGCGATCCAGCCTCAAGATCCCTGAAAACCAATCCTCACTGAATACAGAGGAAGGAGTGCAGGTGACAAGGGCCAGCGAGTCCCAGCTGCGCCAGTGGGCAACGCCGATCCTCCCCTTGTGAATGCTTATTCACGCAAACATGTCACAGGTCACGAAGGACAATCGTAAGGAAAAGCAAGTAGACGTGTAACGAGGGGAGGGGACATGATATGAAGCCTGAATTGATACAAAGGGAATGAACCTTTTGCCTCCCAGAGGACAAAGCACTTGCGTGACCACCTGCAGACTCGGAGCTCACTTTCCCCGTTTTACAGACGTGCAAACTGAGGCTCAGAGCAGTGACTCCTCACGGCTAATGGGCAGCTGCGCTCCTAGGACATGGTGACCCAGAATTCTACGTGTAGGCAGGAGTCTTCCCAAGGTAGGGACATGGGACAGAGATGTGGCCCAGCCAGGATTACAGCTCTCCGTGATGACCAAGTGCCTTTTGGGGGCTAGTTTTGGGGAGCTGGATGGCCCCACAAGCATCAGACTCCCCAGTCTGTTCCAGAGCCAAGCAGGGCTCATTCTCAGCCTCCATCCACGCCTCGGGCCTGTCTGCTTGGTGCAGCTATACGTTTGCTGGCCAAATTCCTGCGCAGTAATTGAGCATTTTATTCCATAGCTGTCTAGACATACGCTCCACAGGGGGGCTTGGGGAGATGAAATGCAGATACAGCCAGAAGCACAAAGCCGCGCCTGGCCTTGACCTGCCGACGTGAACCACCGGCCGCTCATTCCTGGTCTCACCCGGCGCTGCCGTTCGCAGGCTGGCGTCCGTGCCGCCCACATCAATGCATGCCCCGGCTCCTGGCTGTAGGCGCCATCTGAGCGCCTCTGAAGCGGCCCCAGCCACAAGCCAGCCCCCCTCCTAACAGCCATTTCCCACCCCTTGCCAGAGCCTCGCCGTACGCCTCCAAAGTGGAAGGCAGACAGTCCTCCTCTACCCTGCAGATAAGAAGAGCAGAGGAAAGGGGAAGGAGGAGGCCCGAGGCCCTGTTCCTCGCCTCAGCTGCTCCCGCCGCTTGGGGGATGAAAACACAAGGCCAAGTCCATGAAGGCAGGGAGCTCGGAAAGCTCCTACGTGGCCGACATCAAGCTTCCAGGCTCCGTGTCAGAGCCAAGAAGGAGCCCTCCCCCTCCCCCGCAACTGGAAGCAAGAAGCTCAAGATCAGCCCAAGTCCTTCTAGGATGAGGGACATTCCAGTCCTCCAGGCCACATTCCTGCTCATGAGAGCGGGGAGCCTGGGAGGCCAGCAGAGGAAAGGGTCATCTAGGTTGAAATGCACGCCCGCCTGCAGTCTGCGAGCGCTCATTGATGCCGAAGGACATCATCGCAACAGAGTCAGCGAGAGTGACTTTAAGAAAACACGCGTCCCCCTGAACCTGAGTTGTCAGCTGACTACCACCCAAGTCGATGGAGAAGAGAGAACGGTAGGGGAGTGTCAGAAGTCCTGGGTGTGGACTCTAGACTTCCCATGTCTATGTCAAGCTACCAAACACTAGCTGCAGGCAGGATGTGGATTGTGAGGCCAACTTAACGCTAAAACTTGGAGGAGGTTGGTGTCTAGCACGGTTGTAGAAGGTGCCCGGCAGGGCAGGCCTGGCAGCACTGTCCCCGGGGAACAATGCCAACACAAGAGAGCTTGCTCAACCGGCGCTCACTGAGCGTCTCCGAAGTGCCTGGCAGTGGACACAAAGACCAGTGCGATCCACTTGTGCCCGCCAGGCTACTGTCTGATGGGCAGAGAGTCACACAAGCCTCAGGGCCCGTGGCAGTAACAACAGACAAAGCCCAAGTCTCCATCTCCAAGGTCAGTCATCCCAGAATGTCCCATAAGGGCTAAATATAGATCAACACCCCAAATGACTAGGGTATCCATGAGGGTGTTTTCAGTTGCAAGTAACAGAAAACCCCACTTGAAATGGAATAAGTAGCCCCTTGTTTAAGGGCAGGGTGGTGCCGGAGCTGATCGCTCCAAAGACTCAAGGACAACAGAAGAAGAGGCTCTTTCCTTCCTTTCGTCAGCTCAGCCTGTTCTCAGGGTCACAGAACAGCCATCGCCATGCCAGGCATCATGTAAAGATACGACAATGTCCAGTGGAAGGAAAGACCTCCTCTCCCTTGTGTGTCTCTGCACAAGAGCAAAGAATCCAGAAGGGCCCCGTGCATTCCTCCTCATGGGTCACTGATCAGCAATGGAGCATGAGGTCGCCCTCAACCACCCACTGGGGAGGGGGACGTGGCCCAGTGACAGCCTTAGCTGTCTCAGGGTTTGACAGCATTAAGAATGGGTGCGACAGGAGTGACCTAAAACAACCCTGGGGGGAAATGGCCCATTATAGAGTGGTGACCCTAGTATCTAATAATGGTTAGAACGGGCTCTGGTAAGTATGCTTTCGAGCTTTTTCGGGGGCCTGGGGTTGGGGGCAAGGGGAGAAGTCTGCTGCAAAGGAAAGCCGTGGCCTCAAATTTCAGCAAGACACACGTGGTCCGAGCAGAGCAACAGGCAAACCCAGCCTGCGCATGCACATCCCGCATGCCCTGGGCACTGTCGTTCCCTTGGCTTTACAACGAGACAGATGGGACAAGCACCGTGCCTGCTCCCCTCACCGGGGGACTGAGCGTCCCACCGCTGGGTGGTGGCATTACTGGGACTAGAATCCTCTGCGCTTCCATTCCATGTGTTCTTACCACCAGCCCACTCTGCCCACAGCCCAGATGCTCAGAGCACAGCTGGCCAGCAAGAAAGAGCTGCTCTGTGCCGGGGCCGGGCCACAGGGGCAGGTGACGGGAGCAGGGATGTCACACAATGGGGTGATGGGCGACGTGAAGAAGGATCAGAGTAGAGGCCTGCCAGAGCAAGCTGTGTTCCTGCTTCCCCGGGGCCATGCTGTTTTTCCAAGGCTGGGAGCCCGAGGTGTCCTCGGACAAGCCCGGGCCAGCAGGTAGAGGCAAGCCTCTCTGGGGGCTCTTCGAGGGCCTGGGCTCCCACTGCTGTGAATCACAGCGGCTGGAATCCCCTGGGGAAGAAAAGCCGGGCTGAGCTGAGTCACGGCCCCCGGGCTGATGTCTTGCTTCTGGCTCACTCTTCAGAGCCGGGGAGGGTGGTGCGGAATGAAGACAGACAAAATGTTCACGCGCACACACAAGCTCACACACACGATGCCACCACGGCCTGCGCGTAACCTGGGAGCACCCTGTCCCAGGCAGCAGGACATCTGGATTCGGTCTTGGTCCTGTATTAACTCCCTCCGTGACCTTGGGCGACTCGGACTTCCGTGGGCCTTGGTTTTACCACTTCTGAAATAAGGAAGTTGAGCCTGCGGCTATCCAAGGTCATCTCAGCTCTGACAATTGGGATTCTTTCCAGAAGACCTGGTTGATTTCCAAAAAAACGTACTAGCAGACTACAGTTAAATTGGTAAGATCAAAACGGGCACCAGAGTCCTTAGTAAATCTTTCAGACAGCTCCCCAGCAGGCTCAGCACCGACCCGTCCGTATTTCAGCTTCTGGCCACGCCGGGTTTCGCCTCACAGCCCCCGAGTGCTCATTTCACTGCGGCCTCGTCCCCTGAAGCGTGGGGACACCAGAGCAATAAAACCAACCACGGAAGCTAAAGGGAAAACTGGCGACTCTTTTTAACCTAATGAGGCAAGTCAACTGCCTCGTTCTCTTCTTTGAAAAGGAGAAGAAAAGTGCTCCCGTTACAAAAATATTTTTGTTGCTGAATCGGCAGAAGCCGCGGCCTCCGCCAGCTGCCCAGCACACTTGTTTCCAAGGGGCCGGGCCTTCCAGGCGGGTCCTGTGTGCTGAGGGTCTGCTTCAAAGGCGGATGGTGCAGCCACTGGCTGTGACTCAACTGAGTGAGTCAATGTGCCTTCTGGAAACGGTTATGCTAACCTTTCATTTTCTTGAAAAAATATGCAGTGGGGAAAATAGCACATCCCCATGCCCAGCCAGAGGCCCGGCCATAGAACTTGCGAGTCTGCTAAGGAAAAGCACACGAGGCCGCAGAGGAGACGCGGGCGATGCTGGCCTCCAGGACTGGTCTGCCAGCCAGTGAGCAGCCTGGTTACGACGGGAGTGAGCGCTGGGGGGTGGGAAGGGCGAGCAGAGCGGTGGGCTGTGGACCCAGAGGAGGCAGAGGCTGGCTGGAGCCGAGCTGCTGGGGGCAGCACCAGATACATAATTAGCGGGGTTCAGGGCAAAATAAAAATGTGGGTGTCTGGTTCATAGGCACATACAAGGTGCCGAGAAAGGTACTAAAATATAAGGTTTTTTTCTTTCCTTCCATGCTTCTCTCCCTCAAGCTGTCCTGATTTTTTAAAGTTTGCTTTAGCGTCACACTCCCTGAGACACAGAGGCTCATGGGGTGGGTGCAGATGCCGGGGCCCCAGGACTCGGGGCTCTGCCCAACAGCTACTGCACAGACCCACGCGGGGTGCCCGATCAGGGCCGGGGAGGCCACGCCAGGCATGTCCCCAGCCCAAGGGCCCACTGCCCCGACCCACGGAGGGCAGACAGCCTCAAGGGCACTGCAACTTCCTTCCTCACCAGGACCACTAGCAGTGACTGCTATTTGCGGCCAGGGGTCCCTGGGGACAGGGAGCTGGAGGCCAAGAGCCCATCCTGAGGAGGTGGGAAGGCAGCAGGAGGAGAAGCGTAAGAGCCAAGGCTTCGGTCCCCGAGCACACACTCCACTGTCTCATGAGACTTCACTGACGGAACACAAACTGAAGATCAAATTAAGACAGAGACCCAGAGCATTAAGCCATCACGCAGGGGGCCTGTGGGTACCCACGTCACATACCCATAAAGCGTCTTTGCCAGGGGAGGAGGTGGTGGGCCAAGGGTGAGATGCCTGGGATTCAGATTAGAGAGGATGGAGGTCATCAGTGATGACAAGATCAAGGTTACTCCCAAGGGAGGTAGCTCCACGGGGGAGGTGGCTCCATGGAGCAGGTGAGCGATGGGCGAGGCCAAGGAGCCGAGAGGCCAGGGCAGGAAGGGTCTGCTGCCGTGTGCCATGCGGGCTGAGATCGCCAACACAGACAGAACTCAGGCGGACGGTGGGACCGCACTGCCACCATCTGCTTCCCCAGGTGACATATTATTGTGGCTGAACAGAGACGGGAGAGGTGGAACAGGTGGGAGGAATGGGACAGCGACGGGCATGGGAGGGGTCCAGGCAGAAGAGATCAGAGGACCGGGGGTGTGGGAGGGAGAAAGAAAA
The DNA here is from genome assembly GCF_987537825.1 of Furipterus horrens. Classification (NCBI taxonomy): domain Eukaryota; kingdom Metazoa; phylum Chordata; class Mammalia; order Chiroptera; family Furipteridae; genus Furipterus; species Furipterus horrens. Next base: position 198,536,935 of record NW_028327175.1, read on the forward strand.
TGAAACACGCTGCCCCCTCCCACGCATGGGCGCCACCACCGTCCTTAGTTTCCTTTAGGCCGGAGCAGGACGCTGACGTTTCTAATGCTCCCTAACTCTTGTCGCGTAAACCACCGAATGTCAGCAGCTGAACGGCGGAGCCCAGCGGCTGGCGAGTGTTCACGTTCTGTGGCATCCAGAGGAGGAAGAGCAGGGTCTTCGTCAAGCGGGGCGCCTGCCAGCCCCTTCGGACCCCACTTCCACACACTGATGTCACCCTGGCTGTTGCTGCTACAACGTCTGGCCGGTAAACATTTAGAACCAATGAATGTGGACACGAGTGAGCGAAAGGATGGACAAATCAGATCTTAAAACATCCATCAGGATCTTAGAAGTGGGGTTAGCCCACTAATGGGGGTCAGCTAAGCCTGCTGGGTCAGTCGGGGTGCCTGACTCCGGAAGCAGCCTGGCTTCCAGCCGTCTGTAAGGCTGCAGGCTCAGGGTTCAGAGAGGCGAAGGGGGCGTGTATACCGGCCGGACCCCCACAGGGAAGGGCTGGGGTCTCACTCCGTTTGGCTCGGTGCCCCCCACCCTCCGGCCGCTCCGTGGCTGCTGAACTAAAGGCGCACTGACCGGCTCCTCACGGCCGGTGACCACTTAGGCTTGTGCCACGTGCCAGGAAGTTTCCCAGGATATAGAATTCCTTTCAAATTAAAAAAAATAATAATAAAATACATATATACATTACCTCCGCTGGATAAAAATCATTTGAATGGTCAATGACTTGGGGCATATTAAAAGAAGTTAATTAATACATATTGATGACATACAATGGGGACATAGAGAACACTCTTACCATAGGGCCAATGGTAAGGCCAAAAAATAGATACGTCTGGCTTCCCGGGCCCTATCACACTGTCTCCGCCCTAACGACTCAGCTCCGCTGCTGCGGGGTGAAAGCAGCCATAGACGCTACCTAAAGGAATGGCCGTGCCTGTGTTTCAATAAAACTTTATTTACAAAAACAGACGGAGGGCCAGATTTGGGCCGCGAGCCGCGGTCGGGGTTGGCCAACCCTGGGCTCTAACACATCCTTCCACACTCACTAAACTGTCAAATGGCACCAATGCACGTCCCCCTTCGGGGAAGAGGACAGGAGACATTCCCAACTGGCCACCTACAAATTCACAGCCAACAGCTTGGCAGTTGCTTTACCAGAACCATAAATAATAGCGTTAATCCAATTCCTGAAGAGAGAGTGCCAGAGTGAAAAAAGGCATTACCATATTAAGAAAAAAAAGAGAGCCAAAGAATTTCCTTCAATCAACTAAGTTCTTGAAGCGGGGCCAGAGAACACACACGAGGGCCCTGGTCTGGATGGTGTGGGGAGCTGAGGCATTTTCACATTCCAAAGGGAATGCCATCGGAACAGCAAGGGGCCGGAGCCACGTCCTCCTCGGCCCCGGGACGGAGGCTGGACAGCGGAGCGGGGCAGCCTCGCCTCCGCCGGCTGGGTTGACGCTGCCTAATGCAATATTGATTCCCACCCTCCTAAAAATGGTAAAAATCAATACGGTAATGGAAACCTGGGAACATTCACAGGCTCTGCGGCATCTTTAGAAAGTTAATGGCAGCTCTGTAAGTTCGGGGAGAGAGACGACAGCCTGGGACCAGCCCCGGGGGAGGGGGAAGAAACGCCACCTGGAAAAACACAAGAGGGTAACCAAGGCGGAGCGCGAGCTTGAGGCGCCCGGTGGCCTTCCGAGGGGAAGCACCAGCGGGGAGGTGGGAAGCCACTCCAGGGCAGGCTTTCTGTTATCCGGCTCCCTTTTGCATGAGCTGGGGCTCAGTCAGCGCCCTCTCACTATCGGGCTGCCTGGGGAGAGCGGGTCGGAGGGCTGGCGTGAGTCACAGCGTGCCGGGGGTTCGCCCGGGGGACCCTGCACCCTCCTGGCTCAGGGAACTCGGGCAGATCCGCCACACACAGGGCCACGCTCCGAGACACAGGCCCGGAGAGGACCAGAGCCTGCTCTGCTGCCCCTGGGGCTGGCGGGTGAGCGGCACCAGCCCGCGCCCCCACCCCGCGGACCCCAGCAGCCAGCTCAGCAGTAAAAGGACCCTCTGAAAACAGAGTCACCCCTGCCCTCCCGTCTCACTTTTCGGCCACTTCAAACAGGCCTGCAGGTGGCAGCTGGCCCAAAAGGTGGCCAGGGAGGGACCCACGCCTGGGGGGGTGAGCGCAGAAAAGCCTCCCTCGCCAGGCTCGGCAGGCTCGGCAGGCTGCTCCCAAACGCCCCCCGGGCTGCTGGCGTCAGGGAAAAGCGCCCACAGCAAACCTCACCGCCTTGCAGCTCCTTGGGTTACCAAAGCCCGCAGGCGACGGTAGCCGCCCCAACAAAGCCATCTGTCATCGAAACCCCAGGCGGCCCTTGGGAGCTGAAGAGCCCTGGCCGAGAAGTCGGGAGGAGAGTGGGGGGTGGGGGGGCTTCTGCAACCCGCCTGGTGCCCCATCGCCTCACCCCAAAACCGGGGAGCAGCTCCCTGCACGGGAGCAGCTCCCTGCACGAGCCCAGGCGCCTTCCCTGCCTGCACCCCCCAGAGCGGGACCCTCGCTTCCTTCCGAGCAGACGCACTGACACTCATATTGGGACACCCCGTACTCCGGGCCCCCTGCCACCTGACAAGTGTGTCCCTCACTCTGTAGTGAAGCTGAACGTAAATCAGCATAGAAATACGTCAACTCTAAGCTCTGACAAGGAGAGGAGGGGGCACAAACAGTGAAATGGGGCCACCTCAGGGGCTCTGTGTCCCCACAGTGGGTGAGGGGTAGAGGGAGGGGCGCCCCATCAGGCCAGACCTGTAGGAGCTAAGATCTCTCCGTAAGAGCAGCGGGACGCGTGTGAAGGGTTGTGTACAGACAGACAGGACATGATCCGAATGTTGCAATCGCCAAGGAGTGGGGAGTTGGGGGGGGGAGTGCCTTTCTCCTGAGTGCCTGCCAGTCAGCACAGCTGGATCAACAGCTGTAGCACAAGCCATTTCCCCCTCTTACCTTCTTCAACGCATTCCCGGTATTTCTGCCTCATCCTCTGGCCCAAAGCAGCAAACAGGTCTCTTTCACCTCCTTCTCTTTATCTCCCTCTCAGCTGCAAGGAAAACACTGCCCAGACCAAATGCTGCCTTTGGATAAAAACTAAGATGTTCTGCAAACACGGCCAGGGTCCTGTTCACCACATTTGGGAACGGTTTGTATCTGAAGCTGAACTAGTTTGCCCTCAAAGCTGCTTCCTATTAAAATGTTTGCGTGCACACTGTCCTTCCCTCCTGCAGCAGGCTTCCTTCCCCGCCTGGGGCAGACGTTGGCCGGCCCGGCCCCGCCCGAGGCAAAGGGGGTTCCAAACCCTGGGGCAGAGGGGGAGCCTGCCAGGGGGGGTCGCAGAGCAGGCAAGAGGGGCCTGCTGGCTCTCACGCAAGCCTTCGTCCAAAAGTCCTCCCCGCGCAAACTCAGCGGGGAAAGCGGGTGCACATGTGTCTGCTCAGCAGGAGGAAGCCAGGAGAAGAGTGATTTGGTCGCAAGCCCAGAATGTCTCTGGCAACCTCAAGCCCCTACGGGTTTACTGGAGATATGAGGGGAGTTCCCAGAATGGAAGAAAAAGGAGGGAATTGGGGCTCAGAAAGGGTCAGAATTCGGACAGCACCGGGGGCCTCGGCAGCCGGGCTATGCCACCTGCATCCGCGTGGTGTTTGTGTGGGTGACAGCCAGCGGCGACTCCGAGGGGAGGGCCTGCTTGGTTACTGGGTGATGGGCGCCACGATGGATGAGGGAGAAGCAGACCCCAGAGGAAAGGCTGGCCGCTGCCCCCAGAAGGGCAGCTGATGGCAAGCAGCAATGACAACAGATGTCCGTGGCACTTCCCATTCACTCAAAGTGGTGAGGACAGCCCTTCAAATAACGGGGACCCCTTCAAGCGCAATCACAGTGCTGGAGGGAAGAACGGGCCCAGGCTGGGAGCCCACCACGGAGCCACAGGGCCCTGTAGGTGGAGGGCTGTCGTGCAGGGCCCCTGGGTCACTAGAAAACGGCCCTGGGAGGCCGGACCTTGGCCTCCTCGAACCATGTGCAACCCTCAGGCCCCGTTTTTGTTGGTTCTGTTCTGCCTGCTCCGGGTTTTCCTGCCCTTATTCTTCTTTTCTGCTGTTCCTGAGAGCGACTCACCAAAGGTGAGCTCCTCCGCCGCCCACTGCCTGCACGTTATTAAATCGTGTCTTTGCCGAGGTGAGAGGGGCCTCGTTCCCAGCCAGTCTCCGCACCCCGTCCTAAATAAATCCTCAACACCTGGCCATGGGAGGCGAGGGAAAGAGCTGGAAGAAGCGTCTGCGTGGTCCCCACCTTCAACTACTATCAGCAAAAAACAGAGCAGTTTGGTCAGTGGAAACCGGTCCCTCGTGTGGGCGTTTGCGAGTTAATATCCTTTCATTTCCGATTCCATTTCCAAAAGCCACGTTAGTTCACCTTCCCACGGCCAAGCCCCTTTCCTTGGGCCGGACACACGTCTCTGAGAGCTGCTGGAGCACACGGGCGGGCCTCCCGGGCAGCAGGCGCCGGTCAGAGCCACGGAGCAAAAGCTGGTGCCGGGATCCCTCCTCTCCTGCCTGGGCACGTCAGGGACCACACCACCCTGCCGCCACCTGTCTCAGAATCTGAAAAGAATACCCCCTCCCTGCGCCCCCGCCTGAGCCGTCACGGGGGCCGCACCCACACATTCCAAACGCGGGATTGCTCAGTGGGGACAGCAGCTCACGCGGCACCCAGGCCAGCGCCCTGCCTGCAGAGAGCCCCGGCTGCTGGCTGCCTCCCAAGGGCTCCGTGGAGCTGAAAGGTCCTCGTGTGGGGCCTCAGGATGTGCTGTTCCAACCCACCTCCTTCCGGTGAGACGGCCACATCCTGGACACCTTTCTAGCAGCGTTCCCAAACGGGGATGCGCCAGCCTGCCCGCGAGCTATTTAAAACCCAGCCATCCTAGGGCACCAAAAGGCCAGGCCCCATCCCTCCGCTAACGGCCATGGGCTTGGGCAGTTGGGGAGCAGCAACCTGGCTGGCCTGGAAGGCTGGGACTTCACCGCAGCGCGGCTGTGTGGCCTCAGGCAGGTCACGTAAGCTTTCTGAGCCCCTGTTTCTTCCTCTGTCAAACGGGGATAGAGACGATTATCTTGCAGATTAGGTGAAAGTTACAAATGAAGGCAGAGCCGGGCCCCTGTATTAGAGCTTATCGAACAGAAGTTATTGTGATTATAATGGTGACCAATAAACACCTCTTGAAAGATTAGCTGTTACTAGTGAGTCCACAGTAACCTAACAGAAATCACAGACAATCGCAACCTTGCTCCAGGCCAGTTAACTGCGCCAGACACAGAGCCCGTTTCTGCCCCGATGAACACAGTAAAAAAACAGCCTGTGCAGGACCACGCTGGTCTCACTGCACAGCCCACAGCCAGGCAGTTCTGCAGAGCGCTGGGAAAGAAGACACCCCCCAACACACACACCACGCCTGGCACGTCTCTGTGACCTTTTCCTGGCTAGCAACAGGACACCAACCTACCCTGAGCCTTCCTTCCTGACGAAGTCTGGAAAAGGCCAAGGGCGTGAAGAAACCAGAGCATGCGCCTCGCTGAGCACATGGCACACGGCACGCCAAACCTCCACCATCAGCCCACCACCAAGCGGGAATGCCTGATGTCCAGGGAGAACCGGATTTAATTTCAGGGACGAAGATTTTGCTAAACAGACCAACGGAGCAAAAATGACTGCAAGGAGAACACGGAAGGAGCAGGCAAACCCTTTTCAAGCCCAGCTTTTCCCGAACGGCAGTCACCAGGTTTCAGCTCTGGAGAAGTGAGGGAGGCCAAAGTACCGAATTCAGACAATTGCAGCGTGGGGTGTACAGTTTTTGCAGAAGCGTCATGCGCCCATTAGCATATTGAAAGCTCTGGGACGTTCTGTAAGGAAGAAACCCACTTGCCTTGTTTTAATTCAAGGTTCCCCAAACTTCTCTAAGCATGGAGTATTGTTTTAAAACACATGTAGTAACCCTGCAAAACCTAATTTGGGAGACCCGGTTTGTCTTCGGACCTATAATGCACGAATTTGGAACGGCAGCAGCCTCAGAATGGGAGACTTCATTTCCACCGCTTACCTATAATTTCTTTTTTTTAAACCTGTGGCTTTCCTTTATAAAAAGGTACACCACTATCTTTAAAACTCTCTGGTCTTATAGCCTGCTTATTACAGGAGCCTCCGTGAGCCCCCTCCCCTCCCCCACCGCCGGCCGCACTCGGCACCTCCCGAAGGCTGTCCTTCGGCCCAGGTTTGACTGGTTCAGTCCAGCGTCAGTGCTGTCACCGGGGGGGTGAGACCCGCTCCAGGTTTCTGCAAGTGCCAGCCAGCACCCCCGAGAGCCCGCTTCTGCAGGTGGGGGACACACTTACCTTGTGGTCAATTTTGATCAGGGCGATGTCCGCCTTCTCATCCACATCCTTGATTTTGGCTTCGTAGACAGCGCCGTCCTTCAGCTCCACTTTGACGCGGTGTTTGTTCGTCACCACGTGGGCGTTAGTCACAATCAGTCCATCTTCGGACACAATAAACCCAGACCCACTGGCCACCGGCACCTCCCGCTTAGAAAAAGGAAGCCTAGAACCCAAAAGAGCAACCGGTTAAACCCGAAACACCTGGAAACCCACTCTTTGCCGCGCCGAGGAACGGGTTCTCCAACAGCCAACGCATCTACACATCACCCTTGCACATTTGGGGTCCGTTTAACATTAGGAAAGGGAACACCAGGCTGGCTTGTACATGCATCAGAAGAATTCCACTTAGAAAATATTCTATGGGAATCTCTTCAGAGCCAGGGGTTCTTCAAACATCTGGAAGGGTCAAGAATGCAGATCTGAATAGTCAAATGGGAAAACATCTTAAGGGAGAAACCCTTATCTTCCCCTGGGAAAAAATTCAGTGGCTCAAAACGTGGCTCAAAAATAGCTCCGACGGGTTGCTAAGGGCGGCATGTACTGGTGGGCGCTTCGGAGGCTGTGGGAGAAGGAAGCCCCTCTTTACTTGCGAAACAGCTCGATGTGGACCACGGCAGGCGCGATCTTCTCCACCACGTCGGCAATGAAGTTGTACTTGTGGCGCAGACTGTTGGGGTCTTCCTGCCCTGGGGACGAAAGCAAAGAGAAGGCACTGAACAACACTCCTCTCTGCGCCGCGGTCACCTGGAGAAAGACACGGGTTAGGGGGTGTCCGAGGGCTTTGGAAACACCTGGAGGGGGGTGAGAACAAGGTCCCAGACGTGGGCTCAGTGGCAAAGGTCCTTCTGGTTCCCGAGGAAATACGCACTCAGATCAGACGGCCACATCTGTCAGAGAGGACCTCTGCCTGGCTTTCTTCCTTCAGTAGTTCTTGCTGGGAAAATGCTGAACCGGAGGCACCTGCCAATACCTGGACCCCCTACCAGTTATTCCAAACTGGTCACCCCAGGGTCACCTTGACATGGCACCCCCTTTGCCAAGTGTCCCTTCCCCGACTTGCCCCAGCACCACCAAGAAGCAGCCCTTCTCAGCCCGCTGCCACCATCCAGGGGAGGGCTGGGCTTGTTCTTGACGGGATGCCCATCAGATGTTATGGATTTAAAAGATACTACGGAAAAGCATGACAAGGCGCAGATCTCACCTCAAACACGGGGCCGAGGAAGGCCACTCTCTGTCCCCAGGGCTGTTTTCCACCACACCTTAGCTATTCTTCCCAAGCCCGGACTTCCCAGGCCAGAAGGCACAGAGGCGCCTTGTTACCGTTGGGGAAGGGAGAGAGAGGGGAATCAAGTGACCATCATTTTCTATATAAAAATACACACTGTAATTAGTGAACCCCATGTGGTGGCCATTTTTGAAGCTACTTCCGGAGAAAGCTATCACTTATCCCAACGTGGGGCTTCTAGCAAAGCCAAAAGTTAGTCTCCAACCAGCAGATGCACACACCCAGGCGTCTGATTCAGAAATGAGCCCCTGGAGACTCGGGGTCCCAGGACACCCATCTGTCCGGCAGGCGTGGTGGCAGAGGTAGTGTGCATGCAATCTGAGCCTGTTCCTCTGGCCTTAAATCCCTGCCCCCTGCCGATATTCCTCGAGGAGTCTCTCGCTGCTCCAGCAGGCCGGAGGGGCCCGAGGCTGGTGGGCAGCCGAGAGCCACACGCTTCCCCTCCTCTCCCCTCATCTCCGCCTGGCCCGCCGGCCCCGCTGGGCGCTGCACAGGGCTCGCTCCGGGGACCCGCGCCTCCGCTGGCCGCTCGCGACCACTGGGCCCCACGCAGAATCTGGCAGGAAGCTTCCAGAAACCTTTCCATCAATTTCACAGAGGACCAAGTGTCGCTGGTTCGAGTCCCAGTCAGGGCACGTGACTAGGTTGCACGTCAGGTCCCCAGTTGGGGGCGCGAGTGAGAGGCAACCACACAGTGATGTTTCCCTTCCTCTCTGTCTCCTTTCCCCTCTCTCTAAAGATAAATAAACAAACAAACAAAGGATTTTTTTTTAATTTCACAGAGGAACGTTAGGCTTGTTGCACCTGAGAACGTTACACTGGGACTGGTATTTGACTTCTTTATCGTGCTTTGGTAGTAACTCACTTTTAGCACCGTGGACGAAAGTATTGACGCATGATGGATGGGCAGTGGAAGGAAAAGAAACCTGCTGCTGGGCTGGCTGTAGATGGTCTAAGCAGCACTGGCCTGTCCCCTCACCATCCACCCTCCCCGTCACAGCTCACTCAGCAGGATTCACCACTCGCCTTGCAGGTTAAAAGCACACCACTGGCCTCACCTACTGAAGGGCCTGTGTGTCCCCAACACACGCCAACACACGCTCTCACACAAGCCCACACCCACACTCCCACTCATAAGCATGCGCACATACATACATACACTCACACATACATATATAAACGCATCCACACACGTACTTACGTACTCAAACATACAGACACATGCTCACAGTTACGTTCACACATACACATACTTACACGCACACATACACACTGATAAAGACATACATTCCCACACCTACACTCATACACACACACTCCTACACTCACCTCTACGCATACATGCCTCTCTCCCTGAGAGGGTGCGGCCATTCCCCGGCCTAGGCCATCAGTGATGGCTGTGACACTCTCACGTCCTCGGTGGCTCTCAGAGCTGCACAGCCATGGGCCTCCCATGGGCACCTCAGCATCTGCAGAGATTGCAGAGGTTGCCTCCTCGGTCTCTGCTGTGGCTGCGTGTCCCCACCAGGGACCTCAGGGACCCAGCTCCATAGCACTGGCACGAGGACCTCCCGAGGACCAGCCTGCCTCTCCCGAGCCTCCGTCAGGGAGAGACGGACCTCAATGAACAAAGGGCCCCTCACTGTCCCGGCCGCCGGGCTCTGTGCCGCTTGATTTCAGAGCTGGAATCTGCTCTCCTTCTGCAAAGCGTGATTTTCCAAGGTGCAGAGAAATCTTCGCAAGGTAAATTAATTCCACGAAGTCACGGCAGCACCCTTTTCTTAGTTTTGTTTCCAATCCTTTCACACGCTACCTTATTTTTATTTTTCCCTTCTTCCTGTGCAATTGGAAAAACAGACATTGCTCCCATATTATATTTAGGGAAACCACGGCTCAGAGACTTTACATCACTTCTCCATAGACACTAAGTTTCCTTAACAGGGGGTATAAATGGCGGGGAAATCCAAGCAAATCCCCAATTTTTAAAATTTAATGCTGGCCCCTATGTATCTGTTAACCTCCCAGGTTTCCAGGTAGTTGTGGTTAAGCTGTGCGTCTCTCTGACTTCACCAGCGGGAAATACAAATAAGGGGGGAGACACATTCCATCCATCCCCGGGACATCCCAGACATGGCTAGAAACAATCCTCTGGGCCTCCTCAGCTCCGCTTCCTAGGAAAGGCCAAGGCAGGTTTAACGCCAACCAGACCAGCAAGCCCCAGGGAAGCACAGATCTGAGACCCTTGTGAGAAGGACAATTACTAGGGTCCTGCCACTGAGGACCATCAGGTCACTTCCTCTTTCTGACTTCCAAGTCAGCAAAGAGAATTCGCCTACATCAGGAGTGAATACAAACATGGGTTTTTCCAGCTACCATGAGAACTAGCTGCTTTCCCACACAGGCTAGACAAAGGGGCTCCAGGGGCTGTCCACCCTGGGAGAGCAGGGAGGACAGTGGCTGGACACAAGGAGGCCCGGGCCCCATCCTCTGTCTGCCAGGTGGCCTCCATTTCCCTGTCTGTAAAATGGGGCCAAGTGTCTCCAGGATGAGCCGAGCAATCTATTCCAGCCCCAGCATTCTCTGACTCAGTCCCTCTTTCTCCCTCTTACCCCAGCACGCCCCAGCAAGACAAGAGCTGGTGGGATCTGAGACTGGGCACAGCCCTCTCCGAATTCTGCAGATGAATAGACAGAAAAGGGCGGCAGTGGGAGCCCAGACCACACTGCGAAGCCCCGCTGACAGGCCTCAATTGTGCAGCTCAGATGAAAGAGCAACCGTGACGTCCATTCCCACCGCTTGCTGGGCCGCTGTCAATGGGCAAGTCAGGCCGAGCAGACACCACCGAACCTGAGCATTAACTAATTGCTCACAGCTGGGCAAGCTGTCCGACCAAAGAGGAAGTGCTGGTCTTCTCCCAATGCAACTTCAGAATGAGGAAGAGAAGCATCTCCAAGAGCTGCCTGGCCCCGTGCTAAGAGTCCCGCTCTAGGACCTTGAGCTGCTGCTGACCCGTGGCCTTTAGAAATCCTAGCCAGCCCCACCGCCGTCCTCCCTCGAGAGGGGTCAGCTTAGGTGAAGAATTCCAGGGATGGCTCAGGTTGGCTCTGGCACACCCACTCTCCGTGTGACGCAGAAGGATGGAGCGCTGGGGCATCTGGGCCGCTCGGCCTGGGGAGGGCGAGTCGGAGCACAAGCTCTGGGCTCTGAACACAGTACTCACCTGCCGTGTGACCTCAGTATGTTGCCTAAGCGCGTCCCATAAAATGGGATGATGACACCTCCCCTGTGTGCTTCGGATGCTAATTTTATGAGCTGCTGTATATGAAGAGCTTGGCCAAGTCACACCATGCATCAACAAAAAATTGTTTTTTTAAAGAGTGGGTCAAGGTGCTGCTTAGCAGGCAACTCTGGACAGGTGTGAGCGCCACATACCTCAGTGGTAGAGCAGAGAAGTAAGGGGAGAGGTAAAGGTGTCCAGAGAACCCCTTCCCGCCTTGGCAAATGCATGCAGACCCTGGAGGCTCCTCCTGTAGGGCCATTGGGGCCACCCCTGCAGAGGCGGAGACCAGGGGGAAGTGTGGGGTAGCAGCTTTTCTGGTATGGCAGGCACCGTGTTCCCCAGCTTACAAGAGTACCCCACAGCCGCTGCCGAAGGGAGACACGGAGCCGGGTCAGCAGAACGGTCTGAACGGAAGCACAGGTGCACGTTCAGACTCCCAGGCAGTGACCAACCGGCACCAGAAGAGGACAACCAGAACTCCCTCTACTTAGGCCAGAACTGGGGTGGCAGAGGGAATGAGGGGGGGTGGGGGGCCTCCAGCAGGGTCAGGGCCTGGCCCTTCCCACAGTTCCATGATTGTGCAGGAAGCTGGAACTGGCCAGTGTTTGGTAATGGCCTGCCATTTACAGAAAGCTGGCAATTCCGAATTCAGAAATGGAAGAGTAAGGTCTATTCTACATTCCTGACTAATGAAAAGAAGACCAACGTTGGGAATGAAAGAGAGAGCATCATTACAGATCCTACAGATATTGACAGTCTGATGAGAGAATATCATGAACACATTTATGCACATTTATGAGATAAAATGGACAGATTTCTTTAAAAGACAGAATTTACCACAGCTTGCTCAAGAAAGATACAGATATCCTTAATAATTCTGTATCTATCAAAAAATGTATTTGTAATCTAAAACCTTCCCACAAAGAAAATTTCAGGCCCATAGGGCGTCACTGGTGAATTCTACCAAACATTTAAGAAAAAAAAAACAATACTAGTGCCTCACACACATTTCCCAAAAGCAGGAGGGGGGAAACACTGTCCAACTTATATAAACTCAGCGTTATCCTAATACAAAAACCAAACAAAAGACATAAGAAAACTACAGACTAATGTCCAGCATAAACATGGACCAAATATCCTTAAGTGTTTTAGCAAACAGACTTCAGCAATATAATAACAAGAATAATATATCATGACTAGGTGGGGTTTACCTCAGGAAAAGATAAATAAGGTTGGCTTACCATTTGAAAAGCAAACAATGTCATTCACAATATTAACATGCAGGCTGTGGCAAAAGCAGTTTCCCAGTCATGAGTACACGAAACACAGTTTATTCTTGGGTCATTACTCATTATTTAATTATCTTCCATACTTTTGCCACACCCTGTACTAAAAAAGAAAATCAAAGTGATTATCTCAACACATGCAAAAAAGAAAAAAAGAAAAGATCTAACAGAAATGGACATCAATTCACGATTTTAAAAAGTCAGCAAACTAGAAATAGAAGAGCATTTTCTCAGCCTGATAAAAGGGATCATTAAAAAAACCTAAAACTAATGCATACTTAATGGTGAAAAACTCAATACTTCCCTCTAAAAATAGGAACAAGGTGAGCACACCCACTCTTACCACGTCTATTCAACATTTTTATAAGTCCTAGTTGGAATAATTAGGCCACGAAAAGACATTAAAGGCGTAGAAATTAGAAAGGAGAATATGAAACTGTCCTTATTTGCCAATAACATAAGGGTCCCTATAGAAAAAGCTCAGGAATATATAAATACACTACGTAGAATAAATGAGTTTATCAGTGCCACAGGAAAATAGGTCAAGGTACACAATCGATTGTACTTCTTTGTATTAGCAATAAAAAATTGAAAACTGAAATTTTAAAAATCAGTTATAATAGCATCAAAAATATTAAATACTTAGGGAAGTAGTTATCAAAATATGGGCAAGCCCTGTACACAGAAAGTTACAAAACATTGCTGAAATAAATTAAAGAAGACTAAATAAATGGAGAGATACCATATTCAGGGGCCAGACATCTCCCTATTGGCAAGTGATCAGTTCTTCCGAAATTGATCTACAGATTCAATACAACCCCAATGAAAATCCCAGCAGGTGTTTTTACAGAAACTGATTAGCTATTTCTAAAAAGTGTGCGGCAAGCAAAGAAACTAGGATATCCAAAATAATTCTCAGAAAGAGAAACCTGAATAACACACTACGTGACTTTATTTTAAACAAAGTCTGAATAACCAGGCCTAATAGAAGAACGAGTCACAGTATTTAGACAGAGCTTTCTACTTTCCTAACAAATATTTATCATTACTGGTTTTAAACACAACAACTGACCCATTAAGAGTAGCCAACATTTCCCTATAATTTTATGAGTTTTTTAACTGTCAGGATCCCATCCAAAAATAATAAATGATTCACTTTCCCTCTTAATAAACTACTAGCCCAGCACCCAACTCCCTCCACAAGCTTCCTTGGAACCCATCAACCCTGGAGTTTTATAGATAATACTTCTTAATGACTTTCAACAATTTCCTTATAGGAGGAAGGCACACACACACACAGTGCTGACAAGTATCCACAATTGTTATCAAAATTAGAATCACAGACACTTCCATTCTCAAGTGTTTACCGAAGAGAGCCAGGCCCTAAGTTACATGCCTGACACACATGGTCACAGAGAAGAAACCTGTTACAATGAACATGGAAACCACAATGAGGAAACAGGAAACAGCGATTTAGCACAAAACTGGACATGTGCTTTTAAATACATCGAAATGTGTGCTGCGTTCGTCTCTGAGACAAAAATGTCAGAAGAGAGAAGCATGTCTTTATGGTCCCAATGTCTTGGTTCTCAAACTCTGCCTGGGGGCACCCAGGGGACCACAGCAAGCCCGCAGGATATTTCAGGTTTCCCGGAGAAACCCAGCCATCCTTGGTATCGTGGCCACCTTGAGAACTAGCGCTGGAGAGTTTGGTTTCAAAATCAGATCTCGTTGCAGCCCTTTTGATGATTTCATCTCATTGTGAATTTGGATTTCTGGTGGCCACTGTGAAAAAAGCAAGTACCGTCCAAAAGCAATGTTGAAGTGGGAATGGGGGTGGCAGCAGGGCACCCAACATCCCATTCGTACGTCACTGTGGTTACCAAATAATAAAATTAAAATAACTTTAAAAAAAATTTTTTTGGATGACCACTATGAACTATGTTGTAAGGACACAAGATACCCACTAAGTTGTTGGGACCTAAGTACTTGATAACTGGAACTGGGAGATATTTCTTTGGGCCTAGAGAGTCACGTGGCTCTGAGTACCCGCCACCTGTCGCTCCTAGGACTCAGTTCACACCCTCCACTCGGCCATCCTCTCACCAGGTCTCCAAAACCCCCTTCCACCACCCCCTTGCGGTCCTCCACGTTCTTCCCGCCTGGAATCACACCAGGAAGCATGAGTCCTCGTTTACTAAGCACCTGCTGCGTGTCAAGCCCTGAGTACATGTTATCTCTAACGATTCCCGAAAGCCTGCAGTGTGGGTGGAGCCCCCAGGCTGCGGAAAGGTGCAGACACAGAGGATCGGGGAAGCGGGGCTCAGCGCGCACAGCCTTGGAGCCGGCCCGGGGCACAGGCGGGAGGCTGACCCCGTCCGTCTGGCTGCCAGGCTGGAGGGCTCCGCTCTGCATGGGCGGCCTCCCTTCCAGGTCCCAGCCCTTCCCCCGGCCTCAGGCCCGCCGCAGCCCCCGCAGTTGTGAACAGCCTCCCACTTCGGGGCCTGAGGACAACGCAGGGCCAGGGCTCAGGACTGACGCCCCGACCTTTGCTTCCAGCAACAACAATCGCGCAGTCCAGTTTCTCACCAGAGCTGATAAGTAGAGCTAATTTGGAAAACAGAACGCAGTGTATTCGAGGGAAAAGCAATGAATCCCCCTTTATTCAGAGGGAACAGCATGTTCCCAA